>NW_028262371.1:300000-600000 GCF_047370975.1 Nipponia nippon
AACAGGACCAAGGGTTGGGTGCAGGACCAAGGGTTGGGTGCAATGGGACCAAGGTTGGGTGCTACGGAGACCAAGGGTTGGGTGCTACGGAGACCAAGGGTTGGGTGCAGGACCAAGGTTGGGTGCTACGGAGACCAAGGGTGGGTGCAGGACCAAGGGTTGGGTGCAACAGGACCAAGGGTTGGGTGCAGGACCAAGGGTGGGGGCAGCACCAAGACCATGGGTTGGGTGCAACAGGGGGGTCAAATTTGGGTGAAAGGGACCCGAAGTTGGGTGAAAGGGACCCAAAACCGGGCGCAACGCCCGGACGAAGCCTCGGGCCCACCCAAACCCAAGCGTTGGGCGCGAGGGTGCCCCGCGCTCGACCGCCGCGCCGGGAGCACCCTCCCCTCCCCCCCCGCCCCCGACGTTCACCTGAGGTTGGAGGACCACCTTCAACGGCACCGTCAACCTCTGCCCGGCTCCGCCCACCACCTGCGGCACGGAGGAGACGGTCACCGGCGCCGTTTGGCCGCCGGCGGGTTGTTGAAGAAGTTGGATCTTCTGAGGAGCGCCCGTTTGACCGGCGGGTGGTTGTTGAACTTGAAGTTGGATGGTGACCACCTTGGCGGGTTGACCCGTTGTCCCTTTGGCTTGTCCGAGAGCGGCCAATTGGTTGCCTTGAAGGACGATTTTGCCCGGCAAACTACCCAATACCACGTGGCGTTGGCCGGGAGGAGCGCCACCGCCCGGCGGTTGTTGTAACACCAAGGTGATGCGTTTCGATTCGCCCTGGGGGGAGAAAAGGGGCGGGGTCAAGGTCGGGAGGAGGAGGTTTGAGGAAGCCAAGAGGTGACCTTGACCCCCAGGAGCTTGGGGACCCCGCTACGGGTTGGTGACCTCAACGCAAAGGATCTCAAGGGCTTTGGGGACCTCGGTGTTGGGAGGTGAACTTGACCCTGAGGACCTCAGGGACCTTGGGGACCCCGGTATTGGGGAGATGACCTTGACCTTTAGAACCTCAACCCCATGGACCCCAACCCCAAGAGATGATCTTGACCTTGGAGACCCCCACCCTCCATCCTGAAGACCCCAACCCCATGGATCCCAACCTCAAGAGATGACCTTGACCTTGGAGACCCCCACCCTCCATCCTGAAGACCCCAACCCCATGGATCCCAACCTCAAGAGATGACCTTGACCTTGGAGACCCCCACCCTCCATCCTGAAGACCCCAACCCCATGGATCCCAACCTCAAGAGATGACCTTGACCTTGGAGACCCCCACCCTCCATCCTGAAGACCCCAACCCCATGGATCCCAACCTCAAGAGATGACCTTGACCTTGGAGACCACCCCCCCCCCCCGAAGACCCCAACCCCATGGACCTTCTGACCCCAGATGACCTTGACCTCGGAGACCCCAACCTCAAGAGATGACCTTGACCTTGGAGGCCACCACCACCCCCTCCTGAAGACCCCAACCCCATGGACCTCCTGACCCCAGATGACCTTGACCTCAGAGACCCCACCCCCGATGACCTTGACCTTGAAGACCCCTCCCCCCCTGAGCCCCTCCCACCCCCGAGATGCCCTTGAAGACCCCTCAACCCCAAAGACCCCAACCTTGACGACCCCGCCCCCCACCGACCCCGCCCCCTTGACCCCTCCCACCAATGGAGCGGCTCCCCACCCCTTTAGCCCCGCCCCCTCCCAAGACACGCCCTTCGTCACCTGCGCCGGCGTCAGGGTGACAGCGGGTTTGAGGGGAGCCCCGCCCCCTCCGGCCTTGACGGGTTGCAGCACCAATTGCTTGACGGGTCTACCGGGTTGAACCAATCGGTGAACGGCGGCGGCGGAGGGGGCGGGGCCTGTCGCCGCGCCAGTGGCGGCGGGCGCCATTTTCCCGGTTAAAACGGCGGCGGCGGCGTTGCCGGTAACGATGGAAACGCCGGGGCGGAGTTGAGGGGAACCGGTGAAAACTTTGGCGAAGGTCAACTTGCCGCCGTTGGGCGTGGCCCCGCTGGCCGAAGGCGGGGCGGCGGGGGATTGGGTGGAAGCGCCAGGCCCCGCCCCTGGGGGCGGGGCTTTGAGGATGACGATTTTGGGGGGTTGAGGACCCCCCGGCGCCGCCGGCGGGGTGGGGGGAAGGGAAGCGGAGACGCCCATGAAGGGATTTCCTTGACTGAGAATTTCCGGTTCGGCAGAAATTTGGGATTGGGAAGAAGAATCGGAATTTGGGGCGGGGGGAGGGGCGGGGCCGGGGGGGTTGGGGGCGGGGTCTAAGGGGGTGGTTAAACCTAAAGCTTCTTCGATTGGGTGGTGAGAGGGCGGGGCGAAGGCGTCGTCCGTCAAAGGGTCGAGGGCGAAGAGGTTGGGGTCGTCGAAGAGATCCATGATGGGGTCGGCCATTTTGTGAGCCGGGGGGGGGGTTGTCCGTCTGTCCGTCCGTCCCCCCCGCCCCCGGCACAAAATGGAGGGCGGCCCCCTCAGATGGCGGGGGAGGGGGTGCTGTGGGGGGAAGAAGAGAAAGGGGATGATGGGAAGGGCGAGGGCGGAGCCTAAGCGCTACGCCCCCCTCCCCCCCCCCGCCCTGCCCCAAAATGGCGGCCGCCCCCCACCCACCCACAAAATGGAGGGCAAAGATCCACCCCCCCCCCCAGAATGGGGGGATGAGAGGGGTACTGGGGGAACTGGGAGCCCCAGTAAGAGGGGAATGAGCTTACTGGAACGCCCAGTAAAGGAGGCAACTGGGGGGTACTGGGACGCCCAGTAACAGGGGGGACGGGGGGAACTGGGACGCCCAGTAAGACGGGAATGGGGGGTACTGGGACACCCAGTAGGATGCGGACTGGGATGCCCAGTAAGGAGGCGACTGGGGGGTACTGGGATGCCCAGTACTAGGGGCATGGGGTTACTGGGATGCCCAGTAAGAGGGGGACTGGGGGGTACTAGGGGGGCCAGTAAGGAAGAAACTGGGGGGTACTGGATGCCCAGTAAGAAGGAGACTGGGGGGCCCATTAAGAGGGGGATGGGGGGGTACTGGGATGCCCAGTTAGAGGGACACTGGGGCAACTGGGAGCCCCAGTAAGAGGGGGACAGGGGCCCAGTAAGAGGGGAACTGGGGAGTAATGGGGGGCCCAGTAAGGAGGCGACTGAGAGGTACTGGGATGCCCAGTAAGAGGGGGACTGGGGGGCCCATTAAGAGGGGGACGGGGGGGGGGGTACTGGCATGCCCAGTTAGACGGACACTGGGGGAACTGGGAGCCCCAGTAAGAGGGGAATGGGGGGTACTGGGACACCCAGTAGGATGTGGACTGGGACGCCCAGTAAGGAGGCAACTGGGGGGCACTGGGACGCCCAGTAAGAGGGGGACTGGGGGAACTGGGACCCCCAGTAATAGGGGAATGGGGGGTACTGGGACGCCCAGTTAGAGGGAAACTGGGGGCACAGTAAGAGAGGGACGGGGGGAACTGGGAGCCCCAGTAATAGGGGAATGGGGTTACTGGGATGGCCAGTAAGAGGGGGACTGGGGGGTACTAGGGGGGCCAGTAAGGAGGCAACTGGGGGGTACTGGATGCCCAGTAAGAAGGGGACTGGGGGGCCCAGTAAGAGGGGGATGGGGGGTACTGGGATGCCCAGTTAGAGGGACACTGGGGCAACTGGGAGCCCCAGTAAGAGGGGGACAGGGGCCCAGTAAGAGGGGAACTGGGGAGTACTGGGGGGCCCAGTAAGGAGGCGACTGAGAGGTACTGGGGTGCCCAGTAAGAGGGGGACTGGGGGGCCCATTAAGAGGGGGACGGGGGGGCGGTACTGGCATGCCCAGTTAGACGGACACTGGGGGAACTGGGAGCCCCAGTAAGAGGGGAATGGGGGTACTGGGACACCCAGTAGGATGTGGACTGGGACGCCCAGTAAGGAGGCAACTGGGGGGCACTGGGACGCCCAGTAAGAGGGGGACTGGGGGAACTGGGACCCCCAGTAATAGGGGAATGGGGGGTACTGGGACGCCCAGTTAGAGGGAAACTGGGGGCACAGTAAGAGAGGGACGGGGGGAACTGGGAGCCCCAGTAATAGGGGAATGGGGTTACTGGGATGGCCAGTAAGAGGGGGACTGGGGGGTACTAGGGGGGCCAGTAAGGAGGCAACTGGGGGGTACTGGATGCCCAGTAAGAAGGGGACTGGGGGGCCCAGTAAGAGGGGGATGGGGGGGTACTGGGATGCCCAGTTAGAGGGACACTGGGGCAACTGGGAGCCCCAGTAAGAGGGGGACAGGGGCCCAGTAAGAGGGGAACTGGGGAGTACTGGGGGGCCCAGTAAGGAGGCGACTGAGAGGTACTGGGATGCCCAGTAAGAGGGGGACTGGGGGGCCCATTAAGAGGGGGACGGGGGGGCGGTACTAGCATGCCCAGTTAGACGGACACTGGGGGAACTGGGAGCCCCAGTAAGAGGGGAATGGGGGTACTGGGACACCCAGTAGGATGTGGACTGGGACGCCCAGTAAGGAGGCAACTGGGGGGCACTGGGACGCCCAGTAAGAGGGGGACTGGGGGAACTGGGACCCCCAGTAATAGGGGAATGGGGGGTACTGGGACGCCCAGTTAGAGGGAAACTGGGGGCACAGTAAGAGAGGGACGGGGGAACTGGGAGCCCCAGTAATAGGGGAATGGGGTTACTGGGATGGCCAGTAAGAGGGGGACTGGGGGGTACTAGGGGGGCCAGTAAGGAGGCAACTGGGGGGTACTGGATGCCCAGTAAGAAGGGGACTGGGGGCCCAGTAAGAGGGGGACTGGGGGGTACTGATGGGCCCAGTAAGGAGGCGACTGGGGGGTACTGGGATACCCAGTTAGAGGGGACTGGGGGGTACTGGAGGGCCCAATAAGAAGGGGACTGGGGGGCCCAGTAAGGAGGCGACTGGGGGGTACTGTGGGGCCCAGTTAGAGGGGGATGGGGGGGTACTGGGGGGCCCAGTTAGAGGGGAACTGGGACTCCAGGTAAGGAGGGGACTGGGGGTACTGGGAGCCGCAGTAAGAGGGGGACGGGGGGAACTGGGAGCCCCAGTAAGAGGGGAATGGGGGGTACCGGGACACCCAGTAAGGAGGCGACTGGGAGGTACTGGGATGCCCAGTAAGAGGGGGACTGGGACGCCCATTAAGAGGGGGACTGGGGGGTACTGGGATGCCCAGTTAGAGGGGGACTGGGATGCCCAGTTAGAGAGGGACTGGGACGCCCAGTAAGGAGGGGACTGGGGGAACTGGGACCCCGAGTAAGAGGGGGACGGGGGGAACTGGGAGTCCCAGTAAGAGGGGAACAGGGGGTACTGGGATGCCCAGTAGCATGGGGACTAGGACGCCCAGTAAGAGGGGGACTGGAGAATACTGGGACGCCCAGTAACAACGGGACTATGGGAACTCCTCCAGTAAGAGGAGGACTGGGGGGTACTGGGGGGCCGAGTAAGGAGACGACTGGGCGGTACTGGGATGCCCACTTAGAGGGGAACTGGGACTCCCAGTAAGGAGGGGACTGGGGGGAATTGGGAGCCCCAGTAAGAGGGGAATGGGGGCCCAGTAAGGAGGGGACTAGGGGGTACTGGGGGGCCCAGTAAGGAAGCAACTGGGGGGGTACTGGGACCCCCAGTAAGAGGGGAATGGGGGGTACTGGGATGCCCAGTAGGATGGAGACTGGGACACCCAGTAAGAGGGGAACTGGGACCCCCAGTAAGAGGGGGACGGGCGGTACTGGGAGCCCCAGTAAGAGGGGGACGGGGGGCCCAGTACAGATGAGACTGGGGGAACTGGGGTGCTACGTTACAGGGGTACTGGGACCCCCAGTAAGAGGGGAACTGGGGTGCTAAGTTAGAGACGAACTGGATCTCCCAGTAAGAGGGGAACTGGACAAACTGGGCCTCCCAGTAAAAGGGAACTGGGGGTACTGGGACCCCCAGAAAGGGTGGAATGGGGGGCACTGGGTTGCTAAGTTAGAACGACCTGGGACACCCAGTAAGAGGGAAACTGGGGGGAACTGGGGGACCCAATTACAGAGGAATTGGCAGAACTAGGGGAAACTGGGATGCCCAGTAAGAGGGGAACTGGGACCCCCAGTAAAAGGGAAACTGGGGGATACTGGGGGCCCAGTTACAGCCAACTGGGCCTCCCAGTATTGTACTGGGGGGGGGGGCCTGGGCCTCCCAGTAAGGGGGGAACTGGGCAAACTGGGCCTCCCAGTATCGTACTGGGGGGGGCTGTCCCTGGGCCTCCCAGTAAGGGGGGAACTGGGCAAACTGGGCCTCCCAGTATCGGCTGGCGGAGGGGGAATGACTGGGCCTCCCAGTAAGAGGGGAACTGGGCAAACTGGGCCTCCCAGTGTCGTACTGGGGGGGGGGCTGTCCCTGGGCCTCCCAGTAAGGGGGGAACTGGGCAAACTGGGCCTCCCAGTATTGTACTGGGGGGGGGGGGGTCCCTCTGGGCCTCCCAGGAAGAGGGGAACTGGGCAAACTGGGCCTCCCAGTATCGGCCGGCGGGGGGGGAATCACTGGGTGTCCCAGGAAGAGGGGAACTGGGCAAACTGGGCCTCCCAGTATCGTACTGGGGGGGGGGGTGTCCCTCTGGGCCTCCCAGTAAGGGGGGAACTGGGCAAACTGGGTCTCCCAGTAAGAGACCCACAGGGGGGTCACTGCACCTCCCAGTACCGTAGTGGGGGGGGTCCCTGGGCCTCCCAGTAAGGGGGGAACTGGGCAAACTGGGCCTCCCAGTAAGAGAGCCATGGTGGGGGTCCCTGGGCCTCCCAGTAAGAGAGGAACTGGACAAACTGGGCCTCCCACTACTGGGGGGGGTGTGTGGGGGGTGTGTCCCTGGGCCTCCCAGTAAGGGGGGAACTGGGCAAACTGGGCCTCCCAGTATCGTACTGGGGGGGGCTGGCCCTGGGCCTCCCAGGAAGGGGGGAACTGGGCAAGCTGGGGCTCCCGGTATCGTACTGGGGGGGGTCCCTCTGGGCCTCCCAGTAAGGGGGAACTGGGCAAACTGGGCCTCCCAGTATCGTACTTGGGGGGGGGGGGGTCCCTCTGGGCCTCCCAGTAAGGGGGGAACTGGGCAAACTGGGCCTCCCAGTATCGTACTGGGGGGGGGGGCTGTCCCTGGGCCTCCCAGGAAGAGGGGAACTGGGCAAACTGGGCCTCCCAGTAAGAGAGCCATGGTGGGGGTCCCTGGGCCTCCCAGTAAGAGAGGAACTGGACAAACTGGGCCTCCCACTACTGGGGGGGGGTGTGTGGGGGGTGTGTCCCTGGGCCTCCCAGTAAGGGGGGGAACTGGGCAAACTGGGCCTCCCAGTATCGTACTTGGGGGGGGGGGGGTCCCTCTGGGCCTCCCAGTAAGGGGGGAACTGGGCAAACTGGGCCTCCCAGTATCGGCTGGCGGAGGGGGAATGACTGGGCCTCCCAGTAAGAGGGGAACTGGGCAAACTGGGCCTCCCAGTGTCGTACTGGGGGGGGGGGGGGTGCCTCTGGGCCTCCCAGTAAGGGGGGAACTGGGCAAACTGGGCCTCCCAGTATCGGCCAGCGGGGGGAATGACTGGGCCTCCCAGTAAGAGGGGACCTGGACAAACTGGGCCTCCCTCCCAGTATCGTACTGGTTGGGGTGGGGGTAACTGGGCCTCCCAGCATCGGCCGGGGGGGGGTGATCACTGGGCCTCCCAGGACGGGACTGGGGGGGGGGGGCCTCCCAGTAACCCCCCTCCCCCCGCCCGGGGGGCGGGGCCAAACCACCCGTGAGGGGATTGCGGGGGGGGGGGAGGCGGCCAGGCCCAACCCCCCCACCCCTTTTATAAAATATATATATATAAATAAAATAAAAGACACCCGGCCGGGCCTTACCTGGTGCTGATGGGGGGAGGGGGAGGGGCGGGAAGGGGGGAGGGGCGGGGCGGTTTCGTCTCCGTCTCCCCCCCCGCGGTTTTTATGGCGGTGGCTTCACCCCCGCGGGCGCCAGAACAAGGCGGGCGCCGCGCAGCGCAACGCAACCGGTTGCCGGAGCCCCCTCCCGAGGGTGGTTGTTTCCCCCTCCCCCTCCCAAACCCCGCCCACTCCCCCCCCTTTCCCCTCACGCTATTGGTCGCCGCGTCGGAAAAGAAGGCGGGGATTGGCTAGCGGGGTTGGTTGAGCCGTGCCTACCCGGAAGTCCCCCCCCCCCCAACCACCACCACACACCATTGGGGTGAGGTGGCCGCGGCGCCGCCTGACGCCTCCAATCAGGCAGCGCCGCGGTCACCCCCGCCGCCATCTTGTGCCGCCGCGGGGGGGGGGGGGGGGGGTCCTCACCCCCCCCTTTTTCCCCGCCATGGCCGCCCCTCAGGGCGCCGCGCCAAGCGCCCGCTTCCCCCAACCCCCCCCAAAATCCCTAAAAAACACCCCAAATCGCTGTATTTCAACCCAAAGCCCGCCTAGAGGCGGTCGCCTCCCCCCGCCCTGTCAGAAAAGGCGGATTGAGGCACAAAATCGCCCTCGCCCGCCCCGAAATTCGCATTGAGAGCCATGAAATAGGCATTAAAACCGTGAAATTGGCATTAAACCCCCCCCCCCAAACTGGCATTCTAGCCCCCAAAATTCACATTAAAGCACCCCAAATTCGCGTGAAGGCCACAAAATTGGCATTAAAGCCCCCCAAATTGGCATTAAAGCCATAAAATTGGGATTAAAACCCTAAAATTGGGATTAAACCCCCCTAAAATTGGCATTAAAGCCCCCTAAAATTCACATTAAAGCCATAAAATTGGGATCAAAACCCTAAAATTGGGATTAAAGCACCCAAAATTCGCATTAAAACCCTAAAATTGGCATTAAAGCCCCCAGAATTGGCATTAAAGCCATAAAATTGGCATTAAAACCCTAAAATTGGGATTAAACCCCCCTAAAATTGGCATTAAAGCCCCCAAAATTGGCATTAAAGCCATAAAATTGGCATTAAAGCCATAAAATTGGCATTAAAGCCCTAAAATTGGGATTAAAACCCTAAAATTGGGATTAAACCCCTAAAATTGGGATTAAACCCCCCTAAAATTGGGATTAAACCCCCCTAAAATTGGGATTAAAGCCCCCAAAATTTGCATTAAAGCCCCCAAAATTCGCATTAAAGCCCCCAAAATTCGCATTAAAGCCCCCAAAATTCGCATTAAAGCCCCCAAAATTCGCATTAAAGCCCCCAAAATTGGAATTAAAACCCCCGAAAATTCTCATTATAGCCCCCCAAATTGGCATTAAAGCCATAAAATTGGGATAAAAACCCTAAAATTGGGATTAAACCCCCCTAAAATTGGCATTAAAACACCCAAAATTCACATTAAAGCCATAAAATTGGGATTAAAACCCTAAAATTGGGATTAAACCCCCCTAAAATTCGCATTAAAGCCATAAAATTGGCATTAAAGCCACAAAATTGGAATTAAAACCCCCCAAAATTCTCATTAAAGCCCCCCAAATTGGCATTAAAGCCATAAAATTGGGATTAAAACCCTAAAATTGGGATTAAAGCACCCAAAATTCACATTAAAGCCATAAAATTGGGATTAAAACCCTAAAATTGGGATTAAAGCACCCAAAATTCGCATTAAAGCCATAAAATTGGCATTAAAGCCACAAAATTGGAATTAAAACCCCCCAAAATTCTCATTAAAGCCCCCTAAAATTGGCATTAAAGCCATAAAATTGGGATTAAAACCCTAAAATTGGGATTAAGCCCCCCCAAATTGGCATTAAAGCACCCAAAATTTGCATTAAAGCCATAAAATTGGCATTAAGCCCCCCAAAATTCGCATTAAAGCCCCCCAAATGGCACGGAATTGCGATTAAAACCACAAAATAGGTGAAAATAGCAACACCCCCCCAAAAAATTGGCTTTTATTTTTGCTAAACGAAAGGGGAAAACGGGCAATTTGCCACCGCTGAGGGAATTGGGGGTGAAATTGTGGCCGAACCCCCTCAAAAAATCAGTTTTAAACCCTAAAATAGCTCAAAACGGCACCAAATCCCCCAAATTCACTTTTTTTTTCCTTCATGAAAAGCATAAAAATTCATAATTAACCGGTTTTGAGGAAATTGGCGTCAAAATTGTGGCAAAACCCTTCAAAAAAACCACTTTTTGCCCTAAAACTCACGCAAAATGATACCCAAATCCCCCCCAAATTGGCTCTTTTCATCAATAAAAAGCAGAAAATTTTAAAATTAACCCCCGAAAAGGAAACGCAGATCCAAATTATTCCCGAAACCTTTAAAAACAAATCACTTTTCAACCCCAAAAATAGCTCAAAGCAGCCCCGCGACCCCCCAAAATTGACTTTTTTGTTACCTAAAGGCCAAAAAATTCACAATTCACCACCCAAAAAGGAAATTCGGGGTCAAAATTGTGGCCGAAAGCCCCAAAGAATCAGATTTAATTCCTCAAATTCCTCAAAATGGGACCAAAAATCCCCCAAATTCCCTTTTTTTAATTAACGCGAGGTGGGGGAAAAAAAAACGTAATTAACCATTCCTGAAGAAATTCGGGTCAAAACCGCGGCCAACCCCAAAAACCACTCAAATCCCCCCCAAAAATTCGCCCAAATTAATGAAAAAACCCCAAATGGGAGATTTTCGGTGAAATTATCATTATTTTTTTCAGCAAAATGATCAAAAAAACCCTTTTTACCTCTTTTTTTACAGCGAACCGAGCGCCGAACCGTACCGTTCTCCCCGTCCTCTTCCAAAAAAACGTACAAAAAACGGGGTGAAAACCCCTTTTCCCCCATTTTTTAAGCTCCAAACTCCCCCAAATCCAAATTATCAATAAATACCGCTTCAAAAACCCCAATTTTAGCGATTTTTAACAAATTTAAAGCTCAAAAACGTCGACTTTGTCAAAGTGAGAAGAACCAAGTGGCGTCTTTTGCCCCAAAATCCTCTTTTTTGGCCTCAAAATCCTTTTTTTTTTCCCCTAAAATCCTCATTTTTGGCCCCAAAAATCCTCTTTTTGGCCTCAAAATCCTCCTTTTTGGCCCCAAAAATCCTCCTTTTTGGCTAAAATCCTCCTTTTTGGCCCTAAAATCCTCTTTTTTCCCCAAAAATCCTCCTTTTTGGCCCAAAAAAACCTCTTTTTTTTGCCCCAAATCCTCCTTTTTTTGTCCCCCCAAAATCCTCTTTTTTGGCCCCAAATCCTCTTTTTCTTGGCCCAAAAATCCTCCCTTTTTCGCCCCCAAATCCTCTTTTTGCCAAAAAAATTCTCTTTTTCCCCCCAAATCCTCTTTTTTTGCCCCCAAATCCCTTTTTCCAAAAAAAAAAAAATTTTTTTTGCCCCGAAATCCTTTTTTTGCCCAAAATCCTCTTTTTTTGCCCCAAAATCGTCACTTTTTGCCCCAAAATATTTTTTCCCCAAAATATTTTCTCCCCCAAATCCTCTTTTGTGCCCCCAAAATCCTCTTTTTTGGGGATAATAAGATTTTTTTCCCCAAAATCCTCTTTTCTGACCAAAAATCTTCTCTTTTTTTGCCAAAAATCCTTTTTTGCCCCCAAAATCCTCTTTTTTTGCTAAAAATCCTCTTTTTTTGCCAAAAATACTCTTTTTGCCCCCCAAATCCTCTTTTTGCCAAAAATCCTCTCTTTCCCCCAAAAATCCCCCCTTTCCCCCCAAAAAAACCCTTTTTTGCCAAAATTCTTCCCTTTTTTTGCCAAAAATCCCCTTTTTTTGCCCCCAAAATCCTCTCTTTTGGGCAAAAGGGGGTGGAAAAAGTAGCAAAAACCTTAAGTTTGGGGGCAAAAAGCCCCCCCAAAACGTGGACGTTTGGATGGGCGGGGCTTGGGGGCGCGGCGCTGCCACCATCTTGGCTCTTGGCCAGGTAACCAACCCCCCACCGGCACCGGCAACGTGGCCGACACCAACGGCTTGGCCAACGCCTTGGGCCCCGGCTTGGCCAACACGTTGGCCAACGTCAACGGCTTGGCCAATGCCAACGTCAACGGCTTGGCCAATGCCAACGTCTTGGGTCAACGTCAACGTCTTTGGCCAACGTCAACGTCTTTGGCCAACGTCAACGTTTTTGGCCAACGTCAACGTCTTTGGCCAACGTCTTTGGCCAACGCCAACGTCTTTGGCCAACGTCTTTGGCCAACGCCAACGTCTTTGGCCAACATCTTGGCCAACGCCAACGTCTTGGGTCAACGTCTTTGGCCAACGTCAACGTCTTTGGCCAACGCCAACGTCTTTGGCCAACGCCAACGTCTTTGGCCAACGCCAACGTCTTGGGTCAACATCTTGGCCAACGCCAACGTCTTGAGTCAACGTCTTTGGCCAACGTCAACGTCTTTGGCCAACGACAACGTCTTTGGCCAACATCTTGGCCAACGCCAACGTCTTGAGTCAACGTCTTTGGCCCACGCCAACGTCTTTGGCCAACGTCTTTGGCCCACGCCAACGAAGAGCGCCCCACCCTCCCCTCCCATCACCGGCGCCCCGAGCCGCCGCCAAATCACAGGGGGAGGAGCAGAGCTGGGGTTTGGGTGGGCTCTTGGCCCCGCCCCCCTCCTTGACCCCCCCCTTGACCCCGCCCCTGCCATCACCTCTCCTTGACGATGACCTCACTGGAGCGGAGGGGGGCGTCTTCCAATGGGGAGGTCTCGTTCCTGCGGGGGGGGGGAGGGGCAATTAGGGGGTGGAGGAGGGGCAAATCGGGGGGGGTTGCCCCAAAAGCTGCCCCGCCCCTTATGTCTCCCTATAGATCCCCCCCATCCCCCTATAGCATCCTCCTGCCTCCTATAGCCCCCCCCCCCCCGGCCCCTATAGACCCCCTATAGCCCCCCACAGACCCCATAGCCCCCCCCCCGGCCCCTATAGACCCCTATAGCCCCCCCCCCGGACCCTATAGACCCCATAGCCCCCCAAAGACCCCCCTATAGCCCCCCCGGCCCCTATAGCCCCCCACAGACCCCATAGCCCCCCCAGCCCCTATAGACCCCTATAGCCCCTCCCCCCGATCCTATAGACCCCATAGCCCCCATATAGCCCCCCCGGCCCCTATAGACCCCTATAGCCCCCCCAGCCCCTATAGACCCCATAGCCCCCCAAAGACCCCCTATAGCCCCCCCGGCCCCTATAGACCCCTATAGCCCCTCCCCCGATCCTATAGACCCCATAGCCCCCATATAGCCCCCCCCCGGCCCCTATAGACCCCTATAGCCCCCCCCCCCCGGCCCCTATAGACCCCATAGCCCCCCAAAGACCCCCTATAGCCCCCCCGGCCCCTATAGACCCCTATAGCCCCTCCCCCCGATCCTATAGACCCCATAGCCCCCATATAGCCCCCCCCAGCCCCTATAGACCCCTATAGCCCCCCCCGGACCCTATAGACCCCATAGCCCCCCATAGACCCCCCTATAGCCCCCCCCGGCCCCTATAGCCCCCCACAGACCCCATAGCCCCCCCGGCCCCTATAGACCCCTATAGCCCCTCCCCCCGATCCTATAGACCCCATAGCCCCCATATAGCCCCCCCCGGCCCCTATAGACCCCTATAGCCCCCCCAGCCCCTATAGACCCCATAGCCCCCCAAAGACCCCCCTATAGCCCCCCCGGCCCCTATAGACCCCTATAGCCCCTCCCCCGATCCTATAGACCCCATAGCCCCCATATAGCCCCCCCCGGCCCCTATAGACCCCTATAGCCCCCCCCGGCCCCTATAGACCCCATAGCCCCCCAAAGACCCCCCTATAGCCCCCCCGGCCCCTATAGACCCCTATAGCCCCTCCCCCCGATCCTATAGACCCCATAGCCCCCATATAGCCCCCCCCAGCCCCTATAGACCCCTATAGCCCCCCCCGGACCCTATAGACCCCATAGCCCCCCATAGACCCCCCTATAGCCCCCCCGGCCCTATAGACCCCATAGAACCCTATAGCCCCCCATATCCCTGCCCAGGCCCCTATAGCCCCCTCCCCGGCCCCTATAGACCCCATATCCCCCCTATAGCCCCCCCGCCCCTATAGCCCCCATACCCCTGCCCAGACCCCTATAGCCTCCTGTAGCCCCCCCCCCCCCAGGCCCCTATAGACCCCCATATCCCCCCCAGGCTCCTATAGCCCCCCCACATCCTCCCTATAGGCCCCTATACCCGCCGTATCCCACCTCTAGGCCCCTATATCCCCCCCATAGGTCCCTCCTGCCCCCATTCCCCCCCCATATCCTCTCTATAGGCTCCTATGACTCCTTACGTCCTGCCCATAGCTCCCTATATGCCCCCTATATCTCCCCATATTGCCCTGCCCCCTATAGGTCTCCATATCCTTCCTATAAGGCTCTGTTCCTCCCCAAATCTCCCCTATATCCCCCCAAAAGCCCTCCAAAGGCCCCTATATCCCCTGTATAGGCTCCTCTACCCCCCCATATTCCTCCTATAGATTCCTATATGCCCTCCAGAGGCCCCTATATCCCTCCACAAGCACCCCTATAGGCCCCCATCCCCTCTATAGGCCCCTACACCTGCCTTAGCCCCCCCATAGCCCCCTATAGGCCCCTATACCCCCCATGTTCCTCCTATAAGCCCCTATATCCCCTCTATAGGCCCCTACACCTGCCTTAGCCCCCCCATAGCCCCCTATAGGCCCCTATACCCCCCATGTTCCTCCTATATGCCCCTAGATCCCCTCTATAGGCCCCACACTCCCCCATAGGCTGCTATATCCCCCCATATTCCTACTACAGGCCTCTATATTCCCCCTATACCCCCCCATATTTCTCCTATAGGCCCCTATATCCACTCTACAGACCCCTAGATCCCCCCTATAGGCCCCTATACCCCCCCATATTCCTCCTACAGGCCCCTAGATCCCCTCTATAGGCTCCTATACCCCGCCTAGGCCCCTATATGACCTCTATAGGCCCCTATACCCCCCCATAGGTCCCTATATCCCCCCCATAGGCCCCTATACCCCCTCTATAGGGCCCTATACCCCCCTATATTCCTCCTATAGGGGCCTATACCCCCTCCATAGGCCCCTATACCCCCCCTATATTCCTCCTATAGGCGCCTATACCCCCTCCATAGGCCCCTATACCCCCTCCATAGGCCCCTATACCCGCCCATATTCCTCCTATAGGCCCCTATATATCCCCCGCATAGGCCCCTATACCGTCTCTATATGCTCCTATACCCCCGCTATAGGCCCCTATATCCCCCCATATCCCCCCATAGGCCCCTATATCCCCCCCACAGGCCCCTATACCCCCTCTATAGGCCCCTATATCCCCCCATAGGCCCCTATACTCCCCCATATCCCCCCCATAGGCCCCTATATCCCCCCCATAGGCCCCTATACAGGCCCCTATACTCCCCCCATATCCCCCCCATAGGCCCCTATACCCCCTCTATAGGCCCCGATGCCCCCTTATATTCCTTCTATAGACCCCTATATTCCTCCTATAGGTCCCTATACTCCCCCATAGGCCCCTATACCCCGCCATAGGCCCCTATATCCCCCCCATAGGCCCCTATACCCCCTCTATACGCCCCGATACCCCCCTTAGGCCCCTATACCCCCTCTATAGGCTCCTATACCCCCTCTATAGGCTCCTATACCCCCCCATAGGCCCCTATAGCCCCTCCATAGGCCCCTATATCCCCCCCATAGGCCCCTATACCCCCCCATAGGCCCCTATAGCCCCTCCATAGGCCCCTATACCCCCTCTATAGGCCCCTATACCCCCCATAGGCCCCTATACCCCCTCTATAGGCCCCTATACCCCCCCATAGGCCCCTATACCCCCTCTATAGGCCCCTATACCCCCCCATAGGCCCCTATACCCCCTCTATAGGCCCCTATACCCCCCATAGGCCCCATACCCCCTCTATAGGCCCCTATACCCCCCCATAGGCCCCGATGCCCCGCTATACCCCCCCATATCCCTTCTATAGGCGCCTATAGGCCCCTCCACCCCCCCAGCACCCCCTATAGGCCCCTCTCTCCCCCCCCCCCCCCCGCGTGTCCCCCCCCCTCCACGCCCCCCCCCCCCCCGCCCCGGGCGTCGCCGCCGATGACGTACCGGACGCGTCCCGCGCGCGGCATGACGCCGTCACCCGCCCAAGGGCCGCTCTGCCCGCCGGCGGACGCCGCCTCTACTCCTCCCGCTTCCGGCGGCGGCCACTCCCCCTCCACTTCCGGCGACGCTCCGCCCCGCCGCCTCTCTGTTGCTCCCCCCCCGCCCCGCTTCCGCCTACGCTCTAGCCCAGACCTCCAACGCCTCTCTCCGCTCCTCCCGCACCCCCCCCGCCGCCGTCCCCCCCCCCAATTTCTCGGGGGGGGGGAAGCCCCCACAACGGAGCCCCCCCCCACCCGTTCCCCTCCCCCCTCCGCTTCCCCCCCCTCCCCCAGTGGCGCCGACCCGCCACTCCGTCTCTATGGTCGCCGGCCGGAAGTGCCCGACCGAAAGGCGGGACTTCCGCTTCCGGGGTCCGGCGGCCCTCTCGCTTCGGCGGCGGAGCCATGGAGGTGAGGGGGAGCGGGGCGATGGGGGGGGGTGGTGGTCGCGGGGGGGCACCCACGGGGGGGGGGGAGGGCGGCACCCACGGGGGGATTTGGGGCTGGGGGGGGGTTGGGGCACCCACGGGGGGGTTGTGCGATGGGGGAGGCACCCACGGGGGGTGGTGGTCACGGCGGGGCACCCACGGGGGGGGGGTTGGGCGATGGGGGAGGCACCCACGGGGGATTTGGGGCTGGGGAGGGGCACCCACGGGGGGTTGGACTGTGGGGGGCACCCGGGGGGGGGGGGTTGGGGCGATGGGAGGGGCACCCACGGGGGGGATTTGAGTCATGGGGGGGTTGGGGCTGGGGGGGGCACCCACGGGGGATTTTGGGTCCCCCAGCCCCCCCCCCCAAATCCCCTCCCCCCCCCCAGTTCCCCGGAGGGAGCGACAACTACCTGGCCATCACCGGCACTGCGCACCCCTTCCTCACCGGCGCCGAGGTAAGAACGCGAGTGGGGGGAGGGGGAACCCCCAAAATCTGGGGGGGGTCGCACCCCCTCGAGGGGTTCAAATCCCCCCCCCGGGGGTGAAAATTTAAAAAAAAAAAAACAAACGGGGAAATTCGGTAAAACGCCGAGCTGGAAATGGGGCGGGGTGGGGGGAAAAGGGGAAAAATGCGATTTTTTTCCCTCCCCCCCGCGGGGAGATTGGGGTAAAATGGTGGGAAAGCGGCGGTTTGAGGCGTAAAGTGGGTTAAAATGGCGGCGGAATTCTCCAAAATAGGTCAAAATAGCGGCGGAATTCCCCAAAATAGGTCAAAATAGCGGCGGAATTCCCCAAAATAGGTCAAAATAGCGGCGGAATTCTCCAAAATAGGTCAAAATAGCGGCGGAATTCTCCAAAATAGGTCAAAATAGCGGCGGAATTCTCCAAAATAGGTCAAAATAGCGGCGGAATTCTCCAAAATAGGTCAAAATGGCGGCGGAATTCTCCAAAATAGGTCAAAATGGCGGCGGAATTCTCCAAAATAGGTCAAAATGGCGGCGGAATTCTCCAAAATCGGTCAAAATGGCGGCGGAATTCTCCAAAATCGGTCAAAATGGCGGCTAAATTCTCCAAAATAGGTCAAAATAGCAGCGAAATACCCCAAAAATAGCACGAAATACTAGCAAAACTTCTCAAATTGGGAGCAAAATTCTCTAAAATTTTCCAAAATGGCAGGAAAATTCCCCAAAATAGCTCAAAACGGCAGCAAACCCCCCCAAAATAGCTAAAAACAGTACGCAAATCCTCTAAAATAGATAAAAACGGCGTCAAAGTTCCCCAAAACAGGTAAAAATGGCACCGAAAATCCCCAAAATACGTAAAAATGGCATCAAAATTGACCAAAATAGGAAAAAAGGCCATCAAAATTCCCAAAAATGGCTCAAAATGGCAGCAAAATCCCCCCAACTAATTCAAAGTGGCACTAAAACCCGCGAAAATAGCTCAAAATGGCAACAAAATTCCCTAAAATTTGCTTTTTTGGGGAATGAAAAGCCAAAAAATCCCGTGATGAGCCACACGAATTGGAAATGGGGCTCAAAATTCTGCCCAAACCCCCAGAAAAATCCGTTTTCAACCCCAAAAATGGCGCAAAAGGGCCCCAAATCCCCCCCAAATTGGCTTTTTTTTTTAACTAAAAAAAGGAAAATTCAATATTTAACCCCCCAGAGGGGAAATTGCGGTCAAAATTGTTCCCAAATCCCTTTAAAAAATCAGTTTTTAAGCCTAAAATCAGCTTAAAAGGGCCCCCACCCCCCCCAAACTGGCTTTTTTTTTAATAAAAAAAGGAAAATTCAATATTTAACCACCCCAAAGGGGAATTTGGGTCAAAATTGTTCCCAAATCCCTTTAAAATTCTATTTTAAACCCCACAATAATTGTAAAACGGCCCACAAATCTCCAAAATGGACTCTTTTTATTAACAACGTGTGGAAATTTTAGTATTTAAGCCCTAGAAGAGAAAACTGGAGGCAAAGTTATTTCAAAATTCCTTAAAAAAAATCCCATTTTTAAGCCCAGAGATATTTGAAAATTGCTCCGAAACGCCCTAAAATTAGCGGAAGGGGAAATTTGACATTTATCATTTATTAAAAGTGTATTAAAAGTTTGTAAAAGTTTGTAAGAGTTTGTAAAAATTATAGAAATATGCAAAATTTAAAAAACATAATTTATAAGTAATTTTAAAATAGGAGAAATTTGAAATTTGTAATTTATAGAAGTTTTATAAAAGCTTTGTAGAACCTTTTTTATATAGAAGTTTTATGAAAGAAATTTATAAAGATTTTATGAAGATACATAGAGATCCATAAAAATTAGTAAACATTTATAAAAAAACTGTAAAAACCTACAGAAATTATTAAAAAATATAAAAAATATTTATAGGTAATTTAATTTGTAAGTAATTTAAAATTAGCAGGAGGAATTTGAAATTTATAAGTTGTAAAATTTTATAAAGGTTTATAAAATCTAGGATTTTATAAATTCTGTAAATATTTATAAAATCATAAAAATTTAAAGATTTTATGAAGATTCCATAAAGAAAAAAGGTTTTATGAAGAAAAAATTTTATGAAGGTTTTAGAAAGGAAAAAATTTATGAAGGTTTTGGAAAGGAAAAAATTTATGAAGGTTTTGGAAAGGAAAAAATTTATGAAGGTTTTGGAAAGGAAAAAATTTATGAAGGTTTTGGAAAGGAAAAAATTTATGAAGGTTTTGGAAAGGAAAAAATTTATGAAGGTTTTGGAAAGGAAAAAATTTATGAAGACTTTATAAAGAAAGGTTTTATAAAGAAAATTTTATAAGGATTTTATGAAGGAAGATTTTGTGAACAAAAGTTTTCTAAAGATTAATATTCTTAAAAATTTGAAAAAATTCATAAAAAACTTTTGAAAATTTATAAAAATCATAGAAAATTGGTGAAAATCATAATTTAGAAATAACTTGAAATTAGGGGGAGGGAAAACATGACGTTTATAATTCGTAAAGCCTCATAAAAAAATCCTAGAAGTCTGTAAAAGTTGATAGAACCGATAAACCGAAAAATTTATACTGTGTGAAAACCGAAGGGAAAACTCTTAAAATTTATAAAAATTCACGAAAACCGTAAGAATTCCTAAAAATTACAGCTCCACGCGAACGGAACGGGAGATTTCAGACCAAAGCGGCCCCCGCCCCCCCCCAAACTCCCCGCAAAACCAGTTTTACCTGCCGACACCGGCCGCGGGGCCCCCCCCCAAACTGGGATTTTGGGGGGGGGGGGGGACGGACACGACACATGACACACACAGAGGGGGCGCCGGCGCTGACCCCTCCCCCTCCCCCCCCCCCCCCCCCCCCCAGACCTTCCACACCCCCAGCCTGGGGGACGAGGAGTTCGAGATCCCCCCCATCGCCCTGGACGCCGACCCCTCGCTGGCCGTCGCCGACGTGGTGGGGCACTTTGAGGATTTGGGGGAGGCGGGGGGGGCCCCCGACCCCCCCTTCCCGCCCCCCCCCTACGTCGGGGTGCAGGGCCTGGAGATGCCGGTGGGGATCGGGCCCGGATTGATGGAGCAGGGCGGAGGGCTGCTGGCGGGGGGGCTGGCCATGGTAAGGGGGGGGGCGACACCCCCCAAATTTGGGGGGGGGGGGGGAGAGGGGGGTTTGAGGGGGGAAATGGGGGGTTTGGGGGGGGGAATGGGGGGAATGGGGGGTTGGGGGGGGAATGGGGGGGAATGGGGGTTTGGGGGGGGGAATGGGGGGAAATGGGGGTTTGGGGGGGAATGGGGGGGTTGGGGGGGAAAATGGGGGGGGGAATGGGGGGGTTGGGGGGGAAAATGGGGGGGGGAATGGGGGGGTTGGGGGGGAAAATGGGGGGGAATGGGGGGTTGGGGGGAAAATGGGGGGAATGGGGGGTTGGGGGGGAAAATGGGGGGTTTGGGGGGAATGGGGGGGAAAAGGGAAAAATGGGGGGGGTGGGGGGAAATGGAGAGGGAATGGGGGAAAGGGGGGGGAATGGGGGGTTTGAGGGGGGAAATGGGGGGAAAATGGGGGGGTTGGGGGGGAAAATGGGGGAATGGGGGGGGAATGGGGGGAAAGGGGGGAAAAATGGGGGGGTGGGGGGAAATGGAGAGGGAATGGGGGAAAAGGGGGGGAATGGGGGGTTTGGGGGGAAATGGGGGGAAAATGGGGGAATGGGGGAAAATGGGGGGGTTGGGGGGGAAAAGGGGGAGAAATGGGGGGGTTGGGGGGAAATGGAGAGGGAATGGGGGGGTTTGGGGGGAAATGGGGGGTTTGGGGGGAAATGGAGGGTTTGAGGGGGGAAATGGGGGGTTTGGGGGGGAAAGAGGGAAAAATGGGGGGTTGGGGGGAAAGGGGGGAAATGGAGAGGGAATGGGGGGGTTTGGGGGGAAATGGGGGAAAATGGGGGTTTTGGGGGGAAAAGGGGGGAAGGGGGGAAATGGGGGGGTTTGGGGGTGAAAACGGGGGTTTGGGGGGGAAATGGGAGTTTGGGAGGAGAACGGGGGGCAAAATGGGGGGTTTGGGGGGGAAATGGGGGGATTTGGGGGGAAGGGGGGTTTGGGGGGAAATGGGTTGGGAGGGGAAATGGGGGTTTGGGGGAAAGAGGATTAAAGGGGTTTTGGGGGGGCGTTAAAGGGGTTTTGGGGGGCGGGGGGTGGCGGTGAAGGTTTTTGGGGGCGCGAGCTGATTTCGGGGTCCCCCTGGTTAGGAGCTGGATCACACGATGGGGGCTCAATACAGCGCCCCTCCCCCCGTCACCATCGACGTCCCCATGGCCGCTCTCAGCCCGGGGACGTTGTTGGGTCCCGGTCAACTCACCACCATCGACCAGTCCGAACTCAGTTCCCAACTGGGATTGAGCCTGGGAGGAGGAGGAGGAGGAGGAGGAGGAGGAAACGGGAACGGAACGGGGAACGGTCAAGGGGGGACCCCAAATTTGAGCGGGGCCCCCCCCTCGGCTCCCTCCCCCGAGGAGCGGCTTTCCCCCACCCCCTCTCCCACCGGATCGCTGCAGGAGGAGGAGGCCGACGATTTTCGGAGGGTGAGGAACCCCCTTTTTTTATTACTAAAGTGACCCCCAACCCCCGCCCCGGAGCACCCAAAATACCCCTAAAACCCAAAACCACCAAAAAATTCCCCCAAAACCACTTTTTTCTGTATCAAAAACCCCGAATTGGTGCTTTTTGGGGTGGTTTGACCCCCCCAAAATCCTATTTAAACCCCAAAAATGGGGTGTTGACCCCCCCAAAGCACACAAAAAAACCTAAAAAATTTAAAAAAAACTCCAAAAGGTGATTTTTTTTCCTGTTTAAAACCCCAAAATTGTCCTCTTTTCCTGTTCAAAACCCCCAAATTGTGGTTTTTTCATGTTTGAAACCCCAAAATTGGCGCTGCTTTGGGTGGTTTAACCCTCCGAAAATCCTATTTAAACCCCAAAAATGGGGTGTTGACCCCCCAAAGCACACAAAAAAACCTCAAAAATTTAAAAAAAACAACAAAAGGTGATTTTTTTTCCTGTTTAAAACTCCCAAATTGTGGTTTTTTCATGTTTAAAATCCCAAAATTGGCGCTGCTTTGGGTGGTTTAATGCCCAAAAAATCCTATTTAAACCCCAAAAATGGGGTGTTGACCCCCCAAAGCACACAAAAAACCTTGAAAATGTAAAAAAAAAAAAGGGGGGGGATTTTTTTTTCCTCTTTAAAACCCCCAAAATGTGTTTTTTTGGTGTTTAAAATCCTAAAATGGCTTTTTTAGGTGTTAAAACCCCCAAAAAAGGGGTTTTTGGAGTGGATTTTTGGTGGTTTAAGCCCCAAAATATCCTATTTAATCCCCAAAAATGGGGTCTTAACCCCCTAAACCACACAAAGAACCTCAAAAATCCAAAAAAAACCCCCAAAGGATTATTTTTTTGGGTGTTTAAAACCCCAAAATTGGCTTTTTTAGGTGTTCAAACCCCAAAATGGTTTTTTTTTGAGTGCTTTAACCCCCCCAAAGTCCTTTTTTAACCCCAAAAAAGGGATTTTAATCCCCCCAAACCATTCGAAGAACATTTTAAATCAAAAAACAGATCAAAAACCCACGAAAAATGGTTTTTAAAAAATGTTTAAATCCAAAAAACGGGGTTTTTTTTGGTGTTTAAACCCAAAAATGGTGAGTTTTGGGTACTTTAACCCCCCAAAATGTCCAATTTTGACCCAAAAAAGGGGGTTTAATCCCCCCCAAACCAGCAAAAAAACTCTCTGAAATTAAAAAACCACCAAAAAAACCCCACAAAAAGGCAATTTGGGGCATCTCAACCCCCAAATTCGGGGGGTTTGGTGCTTTTAAAATTATCTTTTTTTTTTTCCCCACGCGCCCCCCCCCCAAATTTCAATTTTTTGTTTAAACCCCCCAAAAGTGACTTTTTTTGTTCAGCCCCCCCCCCCCCAAATTTCTTTTTCTTGGTCAGCTCCCCCAAAAGCCGTGGGTTTGTTGCCCAACCCCCCCCCCCCCCCAAAAAAAAAATGTTTTTTTTGTTAAAACCCCCAAACCCCTCAGATTTTTTCGTTATTTTTATATTGCGTTATTTAATTTCATTTTATTTTTTTTTATCTTTGTTTCTCCCATTTTTAGTTAATTTTATTATTTAACGTTATTTTCATTGTTTTACATTGTGTTATCTTGTGTATATTATTATTTTCGATTTTATTTTTTTATTTCATGTTTTGTTATGATTTTTTTATTATTTTATTACTTTATCTTTTATTTTGGTTTATTTTACATCGTTTTTATTCTGTTTCATGTATTTTATGTTATTTCACATAGTTTTTTTTTGTTTTAATTTAATTGGCTATTTAATTTTAAACTTACTTTAATTTTTTTTAATTTTTTAATTCCATTTTTATTTCATGTTTAAATTCCATTGAATTTTATTTTTCATTTCTGATTTATTTGTTTTTATTAATTTCTAATTCATTACTTTTATTTTCATTCATGTTCTGTTTCTAAATTTATTAGTATTCCTTTAATTAAATTTCAAATTTTATTTTAAAATGTCTTTAAGTTTTTTGGTTTTTTCCTTATTTATATAGTTTCTTTTAATATTTATTTTCCTTTCAATTCTGTTCTAAGTTTTATTTCTAAATTCCTTTCAATTTTATTTTTTTCAGTTAATATTGTTTAAAGTTCTTTATTAATTCAATTCCAAATTTTATTTTTAAATTGCTTTGAATTTTTTTCATTTTAGCTTTTTAAAATTTATTTTCTTCCCAATTCTAAATTTTATTTCTAAATTTTCAATTTTCTTTTTCCATTCCTTGCTCCTTTTCAAATTTCTTATTTCATTTTCTACCCCTTCCCTTCCCCCTTGCGATTTTTTTTCCCCTTCGCTCCCAAATTGAGCTTCCCCCCCCCCCCAAAAAAATCTCCCAATTCTCACTTCTTCCCCCCTCCCAATTCTCACTTCTTCCCCCCCCCTCCCCCCCAGGCCGCCCCCCCCAAACCCTCCCCGCCCTCCCTGCCGGCCCCGCCCACCCCGGCCCCGCCCCCGGGGGAGGGGCCTCGCCGGGGGAAGCCCCCCAAGAAGCCCAAGAAGAAGAAGGACCCCAACGAGCCCCAGAAGCCTGTCTCCGCCTACGCCCTCTTCTTCCGCGACACCCAGGCGGCCATCAAGGGCCAGAACCCCAATGCCACCTTCGGGGAGGTCTCCAAAATCGTCGCCTCCATGTGGGACAGCCTGGGGGAGGAGCAGAAGCAGGTGAGCCACGGGGACCCCAAAAATTGGAGGGGGCTCCAAAATTGGTGGGGGGACCTCGCAATTTGGGCGGGATTCAGAGGTGGAGGAGGAGGAACGTGGGGGTTGAAGGATCAAGTAGATCATGGAGAACCTTCTGTGGAGAAAAGGGGACAAAAGAGCACCACAACTTGGAGATATGGAGTCGGGGGACCTTAATTTTCGTGGGGGGACCCCAAAAAATGGGTGGGGACTCCAAAATTGGTGGGGGGACCTCGCAATTTGGGCGGGTTCCAGAGATAGACGAGGAGAAACATCAGGGTTGAAGGATCAGGCAGATCATGGAGAACCTTCTGTGGAGAAAAGGGGACGAAAAAGCACCGGAACTTGGAGATACGGACTAAGGGACTTTAATTTTGGTGGGGGGACCCCAAAAATTGATTGGGACTCCAAAAGTGAAGGGGAAGACCCCAAAATTGGTGGGGGATCCCCAAAATTTTGGCAGGATTCAGAGGCAGAGGAGGAGGAACATGGGGGTTGAAGGATTGAGTAGAGAAGAGCGTGGAGACCCCAATTTAGGGAGGAGGACAGCAGAAACCGCCAAGATTTGGAGTTATGGAGTTGGGGGACCCCAAAATTGGTGGGGGGACCCCAAAATTGGTGGGGGGGAGACCCCAAAATTGGTGGGGGAACCCCCAAATTTTGGCGGGATTCTGAGGTGGAGGAGGAGGAACATCGGGGTCGAAGGACCCAGAAGAGCGTGGAGCCCCCATTTTGGGGTGGGTCCCCCCCTGATTTTCCCCTCCGCCTTCAGGGGGTCCCCCCCAAAAAAAAGGGGGTTCACCCCCCCAAATTTAACCGTTTCCCGCCTTTTTTCTTTCAGGTCTACAAGCGCAAGACGGAGGCGGCCAAGAAGGAGTACCTCAAGGCGTTGGCCGCCTATCGCGCCATCCAGGTAGCCCTCACCTCGCGGCGGCGGGTCCCCAAAATTTGAGGGAGGGGGGGGGGGCGCCAAAATTTGGGGGGGGGCCCCCAAAATTTGAGGGGGACCCCCTAAACCCTCCCTCCTCCTCCTCTTCCCCCCCCCCCCCCCCCCCACTTCGTGGTTTTTAACCATTCTGTGGTGATTTTGTGTAGACGTCGACGGAAACGCCGGAGCCGGAACCCAGCCCCACGCCGCCCCCCGCCGCCGCCGCGCCCCCTTCTTCATCCTCGCCCGCTCCCCCTTCCTCATCCTCCCCCGACCCCCCCGACCCCCCCAACATCACCAAAATCATCATCCCCAAACAAATGCTGCCGCCATCTTTGGCCGTCTCCTCCCAAGGCGGGGTGGTGACCGTCATCCCCGCCGCCATGGTGGCGGCGACGCGGGGGAACGGCGGGGCGACGCCCTTACACCTCGCCCCCGGTACCCCCACCCAAATCGTCACCCGTTCCGTCCTACAGGCGGCCGCCGCGCAACTCCCCCGCCTACAACCCCCTCCCCTCCAACAGATGCCCCCGCCGCCCACCGCCGCGCCGCAGGTCACCGTCCTCCAACCCCCGCCGCCATTACAGCCCATGCAGCAGCCCCCCCCCACCAAAAAATCCGCCTCAACCTCCCCCACCAACCCCCCCCTCCAAATCAAAATCCTGCCCCCTCCCCCCCTCCAGCTCCAGCCCCTCCCCCCGCCCCCCGCCGACGACGCGGCGCCGACGACGACGACGACGGCGGCGCCCCAAAATTCGGCGCCCCAGCGCAATTCCCCCCGCGGCGCCGGGGCGGCTTCGCCGGAGGGGGTGGAGGTGATCGGCGGCGACGTGGTGCCGGAGGTGGGCGAAGGGGGGGGGGATTTTAGGGATTTTGGGGGGATTTTGGGTTTTTTTTTTTCCCTTTTTTGGGGGGTTTTGGGTTTTTTTTATTATTTTTTTAAATTTTTTAACATTTTTTAGGGTTTTTGGGGGGTTTTTGAGGGGTTTGGGGTTTTTTTGTTGGGTTTTTGGGGGTTTTTTTTTTAGTTTTTGGGGGGTTTGGGGGGGTTGGGATTTTTGAGGGGGGAGGGGTTTGGGGTATTTTGGGGGGTTGGGGTTTTGGGGGGTTTTTGCCTTTTTTTAGGGGAGGGGTTCGGGGGGTTGTTTATTATTTTTTCTAATTTTTTTGATTTTTGGGGGGGGGTTGGGGGCTGGGGGTTTTGGGGGGCTTTCGGGGTGGTTTTGGGGGTTACTTGGGGTTTTTGGGGGAGTTTGGGGCATTTTTGGAGGGGTTTGGGGTTTTTTTTTGTTGTTTTTTCTTGGGTTTTTCATTTTTGGGGGGTTGTGGGGGGTTTTGCCTTTTTTGGGGGGGGGGGGGGTTGTGGGGTTTTTCAATTATTTTTTTCTAATTTTTTTTATTTTTTAGGGGTTTTTTTGGGGGGTGGGGTGGTTTTGGGGGAGTTTGGGGGGGTTTTGGGCGTTATTTGGGGGTTTTTTGGTGGATTTTTGGCGGTTTTGGGGGGTGGGTGGTTTTTGGAGGGCTTTTGGGTTTTTTTTTTTTGTTGTTTTGGGGGTTTTTTTTGTTGTTTTTGGGGGGTTTGGGGGGTTGGGTATTTTGGGGGGTGGCGTTTTGGGTATTTTGGGGGGGTTGGGTTTTTTGGGGGTTTTGGGGTTTGTTGGGTTTTTTGGGGGGTGGGGTTTTTTTTTGAGGGGTTTTCAGTTTTTTTGTTGTTTTTTTGGGGGGGGTTGGGTTTTTTGGGGGGGGTGTTGGGTTTTTTGGGGGGGTTTAATGGTTTTGGGGGGTTTGGGGTTTTTTTGGGGGGGTTGGTTGGGTTTTTTGGTTTTTGGGGGTTTTGGGAGTTTTTTTTGGGGGTTGGGTGGGGTTTTTTTTATTTTTGTTTTTATTTTCAATTTTTTGGGGGGGTTTGGGCTTTTGGGATTTTTTTTTTGTTTGCGTTTTTGGTTTTTTGTTGTTAATTTTTGAGTTTTTGGGCAGTTTTGGTTTTGGGGGGGGGGGGGAGTTGGGGCTTTTGGGGGTTTATTTTTGGGCTTTTGGGGGGGGTTGGGGGTTTTGGGGCGTTTTATGTTGATTTGGGGGGGGTGGCTGGCTTTTTTTTATTTATTTGGGGTTTTTTTTGGGGGGGGGGTGGGTTTTTTTTTTAGGGGGTAGGACTATGGTGTAAAAACGTTAAAAATTGGGGGTGCCCCCCCCCCAAAAACCCCCAAAAAACCTCTTTTTCCAGGTGGAATCCCCCACCCAAATGGCGGTGGAACTGGTTGCCGAATCTCCGGTAGCCGAAGAATCTCCTCGCCCCCGTTGCGTCCGGGCCGGTTGCGACAACCCGCCGGTAGCCAGCGGCGACTGGGACGAAGAATATTGCAGCAGCGAATGCGTCGTCAAACACTGCCGGTGAGTAAATTGAGGGGTACACCCCTTTTTTGGGGTTCCCCCCCCCCAAAAAAAACCTCCATTTCACCTCAAAAATCCACTCAAAACCCATTCACCCCCTTTTTTTTCCGCCCTCAGGGACGTTTTCCTCGCCTGGCTCGCCGCCCGCAACGCCGGCAACAACGTGGTCTTCGTCAAATAACCCCTTTTTTCCCTATTTTGGGGTCCCCCCTTGCTTGCACCCCCAAAATTTTGGGGTTTCCCCCTTTTTCCCTCACCATTTTCCTTATTAAAGGGGGTGGCGGAGCCTTCGCCTCCTTTAGGACGCGGTTTTGGGGGCGAAACGCTGCGTGTGTCCCCCAACCCTTGATTTTTAGCGTCTCCGCGCCCCAAAAAAATCGGTTTCGCACCCCAAAAAATCGGTTTCGCGCCCCAAAAAGATCAGTTTTGTGCCCCAAAAAATCGGTTTCGCGCCCCAAATACCCCCCCCCCCCCGCCCCCTCAAAAATTCCCCTTCCCGCCATTTTGTGGCTCCTGATGCTGAGCCCTCGCCTCTTTTTTCCCCCCTCAAAATAAGGTTTTGGGGTCCCCCCAAGCGCCGAAACAGGGTGCTGGGTCTCCCCGACAATTTTATTACCCGGAACCCCCCAAAATCTCCCCCCGTACCCCAAAAAAAAGCCCCTTCCCTACATATTTTTGGGCTTGGAGATGATTCCGTCGGGATAATGCTGCTTGAACTGAGCCACCACGTCGGGGTCCAGGAGGTGGATGCCGTCCAGCTGGTTCCCTAAGGTGATCCTGGGGGACCCCGAAATGACGTGAGGGGACCCCAAAATCCTTCAGGGGACCCCAAAAATTAAGGGGGGGAGGGGGGAGCTTTACCAGTTGGGTTGGACGTTGTGGGGGCGGCCGAAGAGCTCGATTTTGCGGGTGCCGGGGGAAAGGCGCTCGATCATCCCGTAGATCTCGTCCGGTTTGTGGCTGGTGGAGCGGACCTGAGGGGGGTGTGGGTGTGTTTTGGGGTCCCCTTTGGGGTTTTGGGGGTGTCCCCCCTTTTTTTGGGGGGGGGTCCCCCTAAATAAAAATAACGGGGGGGGGGGGGGGGGGGGGGCCGCAGCTCACCTCGGCCACGATCACGTCGCAGTCCAAGCCCCGGTTGAAGCCCTGGGGGTTTCCCTTCACCCCCACCTGCGGGAGAAAGGGGGATTTGGGGGTGCCGGCACCCCGAAAAAAACAGCCTGCACCCCAAAATCCTCTCTATGGGGTCCCTGCACCCCAAAACCCCACTCCAGGACCCCGCCTGCACCCCAAAATTGACTCTAGGGGGTCCCTGCACCCCTAAACCCCAGCCCAGGACCCCCCCTGCACCCCAAAAATCCCCATCCTGGGGGCTTCATCCCCCTCTGTGGGGTGCTGGCACCCCAAAACCCCTCCCCTGCACCCCAAAACCCCCCTGCAAGGGGTCCCTGCACCCCAAAACCCCTCCCCTGCACCCCAAAATCCTCTGTATGGGGTCCCTGCACCACAAAACCCCACTCCAGGACCCCCCCTGCACCCCAAAACTGACTCTAGGGGGTCCCTGCACCCCTAAACCTCAGCCCAGGGTCCCCCCTGCACCCCAAAATCCCCATCTTGGGGGCTTCATCCCCCTCTGTGGGGTCCCTGCACCCCAAAACCCCTCCCCTGCACCCCAAAATCCTCTGTATGGGGTCCCTGCACCCCAAAACCCCTCCCCTGCACCCCAAAATCCTCTGTATGGGGTCCCTGCACCACAAAACCCCTCCCCTGCACCCCAAAATCCTCTGTATGGGGTCCCTGCACCACAAAACCCCACTCCAGGACCCCCCCCCCGCACCCCAAAATTGACTCTAGGGGGTCCCTGCACCCCTAAACCCCAGCGCAGGGTCCCCCCTGCACCCCAAAATCCCCATCCTGGGGGCTTCATCCCCCTCTGTGGGGTGCTGGCACCCCAAAACCCCTCCACTGCACCCCAAAATCCTCTGTATGGGGTCCCTGCACCACAAAACCCCTCCCCTGCACCCCAAAACCCCCCTGCAAGGGGTCCCTGCACCCCAAAACCCCTCCCCTGCACCCCAAAATCCTCTGTATGGGGTCCCTGCACCCCAAAACCCCACTCCAGGACCCAGCCTGCACCCCAAAATTGACTCTAGGGGGTCCCTGCACCCCTAAATCTCAGCCCAGGACCCCCCCTGCACCCCAAAAATCCCCATCCTGGGGGCTTCATCCCCCTCAGTGGGGTCCCTGCACCCCAAAACCCCACCCCTGCACCCCAAAACACCCCTGCAAGGGGTCTCTGCACCCCAAAACCCCTCCCCTGCACCACAAAACCCCCCTGCAAGGGGTCCTGGCACCCCAAAACTCCACCCCAGGACTGCCCCTGCACCCCAAAAATCCCCATCCTGGGGGCTTCATCCCCCTCTGTGGGGTGCTGGCACCCCAAAACCCCTCCCCTGCACCCCAAAATCCTCTCTATGGGGTCCCTGCACCCCAAAACCCCAGCCCAGGACCCCCCCTGCACCCCAAAATTGACTCTAGGGGGTCCCTGCACCCCAAAACCCCACTCCAGGACCCCCCCTGCACCCCCAAAATCCCCATCCTGGGGGCTTCATCCCCCTCTGTGGAGTCCCTGCACCCCAAAACCCCTCCCCTGCACCCCAAAATCCTCTGTATGGGGTCCCTGCACCCTAAAACCCCACCCCAGGATCCCTCTTGCACCCCAAAATGCTCTCTACGGGGTCCCAGCACCCCAAAACCCCCCCCAGGCCCCCCCCTGCACCCCAAAACCCCCCCACCCCACATCCCCCTCATCCCGGGGGACGGGCGATGGTTTTTTGGGGTGGATGTAGAGGGGTTTGGGGGGGGGGGTGGGGTGTCCGTGGGGTCTTTGCGGGGGCTGTAAGGGGTCTGTGAGGAGTTTTGGGGGGCCGTGGGGGGTTTTGGGGGGCCCCCAGCACCCCCCCCATACCAGGCAGTGCTCCTTGCCGTGGTTGAGCCAGTGCCCGGTGCGTCCCGTCCGGATAATTCGTTGTAGCTGGTTCGTTTTCACCCAAATTATCTCATCGACCCGCTCGTACCTGGTTTCGGGGGGGTGATTTAGGGGTCCCCGAAGGGGGAACAGGGATTTGGAGGGGGGCGGGGGGGAGCACCCCTAAACTCACCCCCAAACTCACCCCCAGAGGTTGAGGCACTCGCGTCCCAGTTCCATGGCCCTGCGGAGAAGGGGGAAAAGGGGGGTTAAGGGGGTTTGGGGGGCACTCAGGGAGTTTAGGCGGGGTTTAGGGGGCCACTAAGGGGGTTTTTGGGGTCACTCAAGGGGTTTAGGGGCCACTAAGGGGATTTAGGCGGGGCTTATGGGGCCCCTAAGGGGGTTTCGGGGTCACTCAGGGGGTTTAGGCAGGGATTAGGGGACCACTAAGGGGGTTTTGGGGGGCACTCGGGGGATTTAGGGGCCACTAAGGGGGTTTAGGCAGGGCTTATGGGCCCCTAAGGGGGTTTTCGGGGTCACTAACGGGGTTTAGGGGCCGCTAAGGGGATTTAGGCGGGGCTTAGGCGACACTAAGGGGGTTCAGGGGGCGTCTTAGAGGGCACTAAGAGCGTTCGGGGGGGTCATTAAAGGCGGTTAGGGGGCACTAAGTGGGTTTAGGCAGGGCTTGGGGGGCACTAAGGGGGTTTAGGTGGGGATTAGGGGCCACTAAGGGGGTTTAGGTGGGGTTTGGGGGGGTTTAGGGGCCACTCAGGGGGTTTAGGTGGGGCTTAGGGGGCCACTAAGGGGGTTTTGGGGGGCACTCAGGGGGTTTAGGGGCCACTAAGGGGGTTTAGGTGGGCTTTGGGGGGCACTGAGGGGGTTTGGGGGGATTTAGGGGCCACTCAGGGGGTTTAGGCGGGGCTTATGGGCCCCTAAGAGGGTTTTCGGGGTCACTAAGGGGGTTTACGGGCCGCTAAGGGGATTTAGGCGGGGCTTAGGTGGCACTAAGGGGGTTCAGGGGGTCTTACAGGGCCCTAAGGGCGGTCGGGGGGTCATTAAAAGCGGTTAGGGGGCACTAAGGGGGTTTAGGTGGGGTTTAGGGGGCACTAAGGGGGTTTAGGTGGGGTTTGGGGGGTTTAGGGGCCACTAAGGGGCTTTAGGCAGGGCTTAGGGGGACACTAAGGGGGTTTTGGGGGGCATTCGGGATTTAGGGGCCACTAAGGGGGATTAGGCAGGGCTTATGGGGCACTAAGCGGGCTTTGGGGGGCACTCGGGGTTTAGGGGCCACTAAGGGGGTTTAGGTGGGGTTTGGGGGGCACTAAGGGGGTTTAGGGTGGGTTTAGGGGACACTCAGGGAGTTTAGGCAGGGCTTATGGGGCACTAAACGGGCTTTGGGGGGCACTCAGGGGGTTTAGGGGCCACTAAGGGGATTTAGGCGGGGCTTTTGGGCCCCTAAGGGGGTTTTCGGGGTCACTCAGTGGGTTTAGGGGCCGCTAAGGGGATTTAGGCCGGGCTTAGGCGGCACTAAGGGGGTTCGGGGGTCTTAGAGGGCACTAAGGGTGTTCGGGGGGGTCATTAAAAGGGGGTTAGGGGGCACTAAGGGGGTTTAGGCGGGGTTTGGGGGGCACTCAGAGGGTTTTAGAGAGCACTAAGGGGGTCGAGACAGGTTTTAGGGGGCACTAAGGGGGTTTAGGCAGGGCTTAGGCAGCACTCAGGGGGCTTGGGGGGCACTAAGGGGGTTCAGGGGGGCAGTAAGGGCGTTTAGGCAGGGCTTAGAGGACACTAAGGGGGTTTAGGAAGCACTTGGGGGGTTTAGGTGGGGCTTAGGCAGCACTCAGGGGGTTTAGGGGGCACTAAGGGGGTCGAGGCGGGGCTTATTCGGCACTAAGGGGGTTTAGGCCGGGCTTAGGTGGCACTCGGGGTTTAGGGGGCACTAAAGGGGTTTAGGCGGGGCTTGGGGGGCACTCAGGGGGTTTGGGGGTTACTCGGGGTTTAGGCGGGGCTTAGGGAGCACTAAGGGGGTTTAGGGGGCACTCAGGGGGTTTGGGGGGTACTCGGGGTTTAGGCGGGACTTAGGTGGCACTAAGGGGGTTTAGGGGGCACTAAAAGGGTTTAGGCGGGGCTTGGGGGGCACTCAGGGGGTTTGGGGGGCACTAAAGGGGTTTAGGCGGGGCTTGGGGGGCACTCAGGGGGTTTGGGGGTTACTCGGGGTTTAGGCGGGGCTTAGGGAGCACTAAGGGGGTTTAGGGGGCACTAAAGGGGTTTAGGCGGGGCTTGGGGGGCACTCAGGGGGTTTGGGGGGCACTCAGGGGGTTTGGGGGGGTACTCGGGGTTTAGGCGGGACTTAGGTGGCACTAAGGGGGTTTAGGGGGCACTAAAAGGGTTTAGGCGGGGCTTGGGGGGCACTCAGGGGGTTTGGGGGGCACTAAAGGGGTTTAGGCGGGACTTGGGGGGCACTCAGGGGGTTTAGGGGGTACTCGGGGTTTAGGCGGGACTTAGGTGGCACTCAGGGGGTTTAGGGGGCACTAAAGGGGTTTAGGCGGGGCTTGGGGGGCACTCAGGGGGTTTGGGGGGCACTCAGGGGCTTTAGGCTGGGCTTAGGGGGCAGTAAAGGGGTTTAGGCGGGGCTTGGGTGGCACTAAAGGTGTTTGGGGGGCACTAAGCGGGTTTAGGCGGGGTTTAGGGGGCACTCAGGGGCTTTGGGGGCACTCAGGGGCTTTGGGGGGCACTCAGGGGGTTTAGGCGGGGCTTAGGCGGGACTCAGGGCGTTTAGGACCCCCGCCCCCCCCCCCCAAACCTCACCTGCCGGTCACCCAGAGGAAGAGGAAGCCCTCGTCCTGCAGGACGGGGATGTTGAGGCGCCGCATCTCGTCGTCGGTCAGCGTGCCGTAGGGCAGCTCCATGTGGATGTCCCAGGGGGGGTCGGCCATCACCACCGCGAACTTCCCCAAAATGCTGACGTCCAGGTAGCGGATGTCGCAGCAGATCCACTTTTTTTTTTTTTGGGGGGGGGGGGGCAGAGTAAAATTTGGGGGCAAAGAGTTAAAATTTGGGGCGGTGTGATAAAATTTGGGGGCGATGTGTTGAAATTTGGGGAAGATACGTTGAAATTTGGGGGCGTTGTGATAAAATTTGGGGCGATGTGTTGAAATTTGGGGGTGGTGTGAGAAAATTTGGGGGCGATGTGTTGAAATTTGGGGGTGGTGTAGTAAAATTTGGGGCGATGTGTTGAAATTTGGGGAAGATACGTTGAAATTTGGCGGTGGTGTAGTAAAATTTGGGGCGATGTGTTGAAATTTGGGGGCAGTGTGATAAAATTTGGGGGCAGTGTGATAAAATTTGGGGGCAGTGTAAAAATTTGGGGCGATGTGGTGAAATTTGGGGGCAGTGTTTTAAAATTTGGGGGCGGTGTGATAAAATTTGGGGGTGGTGTGAGAAAATTTGGGGGCGGTGTGATAAAATTTGGGGGCGGTGTGATAAAATTTGGGGGTGGTGTGATAAAATTTGGGGCGATGTGTTGAAATTTGGAGAAGATACATTGAAATTTGGAGGCGATGTAATAAAATTTGGGGCGATATGTTGAAATTTGGGGGCGGTGTGTCAAAATTTGGGGGCGGTGTGATAAAATTTTGGAACGGTGTTGAAATTTGGGGGCGGTGTAATAAAATTTGGGGGAGTTGTGATAAAATTTGGGGCGATGTGTTGAAATTTGGGGGCAGTGTGATAAAATTTGGGGGCGGTGTAAAAATTTGGGGCGATGTGTTGAAATTTGGGGGCAGTGTTTTAAAATTTGGGGGCGGTGTAATAAAATTTGGGGGCGGTGTGATAAAATTTGGGGAAGATACGTTGAAATTTGGGTGCGGTGTGATAAAATTTGGGGGTGGTGTGATAAAATTTGGGGTGATGTGTTGAAATTTGGAGAAGATATGTTGAAATTTGGGGGCGATGTAATAAAATTAGGGGCGATATGTTGAAATTTGGGGGCGGTGTGTCAAAATTTGGGGGCGGTGTGATAAAATTTTGGAACGGTGTTGAAATTTGGGAGCGGTGTGATAAAATTTGGGGCAATGTGTTGAAATTTGAGGAAGATACATTGAAATTTGGAGGCGGTGTGATAAAATTTGGGAGCAAGATGTTAAAATTTGGGGTGGTGTAATAAAATTTGGGGGTGAGATGTTAAAATTTGGGTAAGAGTGTTAAAATTTGGGGCGGTGTGTTGAAATTTGGGGCGATGTGTTGAAATTTGGGGGCAGTGTAATAAAATTTGGGGGTGGTGTAATAAAATTTGGGGGCGGTGTGTTGAAATTTCGGTGTGAGGTGTTAAAATTTGGGGCGGTGTAATAAAATTTGGGGGCAGTATGTTAAAATTTGGGGGCGATGTGTTGAAATTTGGGGGCAGTGTGGAAATTTGGGGGCGAAGTGTTAAAATTTGGGGGCGGTGTGTCAAAATTTGGGGTGTGTGTTGAAATTTGGGGAAGATATGTTGAAATTTGGGAATGGTGTGTTAAAATTTGGGGGAGACGTGTTAAAATTTTGGACTGAGGTCTTAAAATTTGGAGGCCGTGTGTTAAAATTTCAGGAAAGGTGTTAAAATTTGGGGGCAAGGTGTTAAAATTTCAGGAGACGCGTTAAAATTTGGGGGAGACGTTAAAATTTTGGAGCGAAGTCTTAAAATTTGGGGGCGAGGTGTTAAAATTTGGGGGCGAGGTGTTAAAATTTCAGAAGACGTGTTGAAATTTGGGGGAGACGTGTGAAAATTCAGGGGAGACGCGTGAAATTTTGGAGCGAGGTCTTAAAATTTGGAGGCCGTGTGTTAAAATTTCAGGAAAGGTGTTAAAATTTGGGGGCGAGGTGTTAAAATTTGGGGGAGACGTGTTAAAATTTTGGAGTGAGATCTTAAAATTTGGGGGAGACGCGTGAAATTTTGGAGCGAGGTCATAAAATTTGGAGGCGGTGCGTTCAAATTTCAGGAAAAGTGTTCAAATTGGGGGGAATTTTGATAAAATTCTAAATTTGGGGCGAAACCGCTGAAGTCGGCCGCGCAGCTTACCTGGGGGGGGAAGAGGCGGTCGGCGCCGGCGGCGGGGGGCGGGGGGCGGGTGAGGTCTTGCGGGGGGCTGCGGTCGCGGGGGTGGGGGCGGGGCGGGGTGCGGGGCGGGGTCTCGGGACAGGCGTCGATCTCGTAGTGGACGTATTTGCAGGTGTCCATGTGGAAGCAGGTGTTGAGGAAGGAACAGTCGCCCAGGGATTCGTCCGTGTGCTTGTTGATGATGCGGCTGCGCGGGGGTGGGGGTGGGGGAGAAACGGGGATTTTGGGGGGAATCGGGGGGATTTGGGGGGACAATTGGGGATTTGGGGGGAAATTGGGGATTTGGGGGGAAATTGGGGGGAAACTGTGGGGATTTGGGGGGAAATTGGGGGGATGGAGGGGGATTTTGGGGGAAATTGGGGGATTTTGGGGGAAATTGGGGGATTTGGGGGGAAATTGGGGTGGTAGAGGGGGATTTGGGGTGAAATTGGGGATTTGGGGGGAAATTGGGGGGAAACTGTGGGGATTTGGGGGGAAATTGGGGGGATGGAGGGGGATTTGGGGGGAAATTGGTGGATTTTGGGGGAAATTGGGGGATTTGGGGTGAAATTGGGGATTTGGGGGGAAATTGGGGGGAAACTGTGGGGATTTGGGGGGAAATTGGGGGATTTGGGGGGAAATGGGGGTGATAGAGGGGAATTTGGGGGATTTTGGGGGAAAATTGGGGATTTGGGGGGAAATTGGGGGGAAACTGTGGGGATTTGGGGGGAAGTTGGGGGATGGAGGGGGATTTGAGGGGAAATTGGGGGATTTGAGGGGAAATTGGGGTGATAGAGGGGAATTTGGGGGATTTGGGGGAAAATTGGGGATTTGGGGGGAAGTTGGGGGGATGGAGGGGGATTTGGGGGGAAATTGCAGGATTTGGGGGGAAATGGGGGTGATAGAGGGGAAACTGGGGGGAAACTGGGGGAATGGAGGGGGATTTGGGGGGAAAATTGGGGGATTTGGAGGGAAATTGGGGTGATAGAAGGGGTTTGGGGGGAAATTGGGGGGATACAGGAGGTTTTGGGGGCCAAATTGGGGGATTTGGGGGCAAAATCGGGGGATTTGGGGGGGATTTGGGCCGAAATTGGGGGATTTGGCGCCAAATTGGGGAATTTGGGGGTGAAATTGTGGAATTTGGGGGTGAAATTGGGGTGATGGAGGAAGACCACGGGGAATGGGATGGAGAACATGGGAGATGGACGGAGGAGAACGTGGGGAGAGGGAGGGAGGAAGCCCATGAGGTGATGGAGGAAGACCACGGGGAGATGGAGGAAGGTCCGTCAACTGACCGGAAATGGAGCTTTCGGCAAGGCCGTTCGGCGCCGGTGGCCTTCACGCACTCCTCCTTGGTGCCGTGGTCGCAGAACTCCTGCACCTGGGCCCGACCCCGCGACCGAAACTTCTCGACGATGGACTGCTCCTTGGCCGTGGTGGTGTTGAGGAGCTCCAGGATCTCCTGGCTGACCTGGGGGGGAGGAGGACAGCTCAGCTGGGGGTGGCCCCCAAACCCCCACCCACCTGGGGACACCTGGGTGCCGTGGGTGGGGGGAAACCACCTCCTCCTCCGTGGTGGGACCCCAAAAACTCAACCCTTTGAGGAACACCCAAGTGTCCTCCAGCATTTTTGAGGTGAAAACACCACCTTCTCGTTGGTGGGACCCCAAAAACTCAACCTTTTAGGGAGACCCAAGCGTCCCCCACCATTTTTGAGGTGAAAACACCACCTTCTCCTTGGTGGGACCCCAAAAACTCAACCCTTGAGGGACGCCCAAGCGTCGCCCACCATTTCTGAGGTGAAAACACCTTCTTCTTCTTGGTGGGACCCCAAAAACTCAACCCTTGAGGGACGTCCAAGCGTCCCTCACCATTTCTGAGGTGAAAACACCACCTTCTCCTTGGTGGGACCCCAAAAACTCAACCCTTGAGGGACGCCCAAGCGTCCCCCACCATTTTTGGGGGTGCACCCACCTTTTTGCTCTGCTGCTCCTTGGTGGATTGCTGACTCAGCAAACTCTCGATCTCCAAATCCACGTCGGACGCCTGCTTCCGCGATTTCTTCAGCGTCGCCTCCTTCCCCGCTTCCCCTCCTCCCGCCGCCGCCGTCGCCGCCGCCCCGCTCCCGTCTTGCTCCGCTCGCCGTTTTCTTCCCGCCGGATCCTTGATCGGATTGCTTCCGTTTTCGATGCCGGCGCCCGTCATGGCGGAAAGTTTGGAGTGATCGGCGTAGGTGACGACGGTGGGTTGCGCCGGGTCGTCTTCCAGCAACCCCCTCCTCACCTCGATCAACTCTTGCGCCGCGAATTTTTGCAGCAAGCTCTCCACCCCGCGGTGGGTGACGGGGGCTTCGGGCTGCGGGGAACAAAACGGAAGGGTTGGGGGAGGGGGTGTCCCCCCGAAAAGAAGGGGGTGGGGGAGGGGGAGGGGCTTACGGTGGCGATGGCGCGGCAAATGGAGAGGGCGTCGGTGGGGAGGGGGAGGGCGAGGTCGGCGAGGTGGAGGAGGAGGCGGCGTTCCAAGGCGGGATCGGCGATGAGGTCGCCGCCGCCGCCGCCGCCGCCGGGGGGGCTGACGTCGCCCCCCGCCGTCGTTGCCGCCGCCGCCGCCGTTCGTGCGGGGGTGGGGGTGCCCAAGCCCCCGCCCCCTCCGTGGGCGCTGCCCCCCCCTCCCCCCGCCGGGGTGGGGGCGGGGGGGGCGGGGCTGGAGGTGCGGGGGGGGTCGGCGTGGCGGGGGTCTGCGGGGGGGAGGGGGTTAAGGGGGAGGGGCGGCCCCCAAAATGGGAGGGGGAGGCCCCACCCCCACCCCAAAATCCCTGAATAACCCTGACCTCTGACCCCCCATTGACCTCTGACCCCCATTGACCTTTGACCCCAAGCCCATTAACCTTTGACCACCAACACCCCTGACCCCTCATTAACCCCCGGCCCCAACCCTTGTTAACCCCTCACCCCCCCGTAACCTTTGACCCCCCCATCGCCCCAACCCCTTCATTAACCCCTGGCCCCTCATTAACCCTTGACCCCCATTAACCCCCTCATTAACCCCTCCCCCCTCATTAACCCCCTCCCCCCTCATTAACCCCCTCCCCCATCATCAACCCCTCATTAACCCCCCTCATTAAGCCCCGCCCCCCTCATTAACCTCCCTCATTAACTCCTCCCCCCATTAACTCCTCCCCCATTAACCCCCTCATTAACCCCCTCCCCCCTCATTAACCCCCCTCATGAACCCCTCCCTGTCATTAACCCCTAATTAACCCCCCTCATTAAGCCCCGCCCCCCTCATTAACCCCCCTCATTAACCCCTCCCCCCTCATTAACCTCCCTCATTAACCCCCTCCCTCCTCATCAACCCCCTCATGAACCCCTCCCTGTCATTAACCCCTAATTAACCCCCCTCATTAAGCCCCGCCCCCCTCATTAACCTCCCTCATTAACTCCTCCCCCCATTAACTCCTCCCCCATTAACCCCCCTCATTAACCCCTCCCCCCTCATTAACCTCCCTCATTAACCCCCTCATTAACCCCCTCATTAAGCCCCGCCCCCCTCATTAACCTCCCTCATTAACTCCTCCCCCCATTAACTCCTCCCCCATTAACCCCCCTCATTAACCCCTCCCCCTCATTAACCTCCCTCATTAACCCCTCCCCCTCATTAACCCCCTCATTAACCCCCCTCATTAAGCCCCGCCCCCTCATTAACCTCCCTCATTAACTCCTCCCCCCATTAACTCCTCCCCCATTAACCCCCCTCATTAACCCCTCCCCCCTCATTAACCTCCCTCATCAACCCCCTCATGAACCCCTCCCTGTCATTAACCCCTAATTAACCCCCCTCCCCCCTCATTAAGCCCCTCATTAAGCCCCGCCCCCTCATTAAACCTCCCTCATTAACCCCTCCCCCATTAACCCCCTCATTAACCCCCTCCCCCCTCATCACCCCCCCTCATTACGCCCCGCCCCCCTCGCTAAGCCCCGCCCCCGCCGTCACCCAGCGGGTCCTGCTTCCGCCGCCGCTGCAGCCGCTCCCGCAGCGAATCCAGCTGCTTCTTGTGGGCCTGGATCGAGCTCCAGGTGTCCGACATCGCCCCCGCCGCCGCCGTTACCGGACCCCGCCGCCGCCGCCGCCGCTACCGGACCCCGCCGCCGCCGCCGCCACCGCCTCCCCGCACCCGGAACCGGAAGGCGCCGGGAACGGCGTGAAGGAGCCGCCGCCATCTTGAGTGAGGGCGGAAGGCCGGGCGGGCGCCATGGCAACCGCCGCCATTTTCGGCACCGGCACCGCCTCCCCCCCCCCCCCCCGCCCCCCCCCCGCGTCGTTTCCGTGGCAACCGCCGCCATTTTGACGGCTCTCTCCGCCCCTGGGGTGGTTTCTATAGCAACCGCCGCCATCTTCAGCGCTGGCAACGCCCCCCGGGGTGGTTTCTATAGCAACCGCCGCCATTTCCAGCGCTGGCACCGCCCCTCGGGGTGGTTTCTATAGCAACCGCCGCCATCTTGGGGGCTGGCTCCGCCTTCGGGCTAGTTTCCACGGCAACCGCCGCCATTTCCAGCACTGGCACCGCCCCCCGGGGTGGTTTCTATAGTAACCGCCGCCATTTCCAGCGCTGGCACCGCCCCTCGGGGTGGTTTCTATAGCAACCGCCGCCATCTTGGGGGCTGGCTCCGCCTTCGGGGTAGTTTCCACGGCAACCGCCGCCATTTTGAGCGCTGGCAACGCCCCCTGTTGGTGGTTTCCGTGGCAACCGCCGCCATCTTGAGGGCTGGTCCCGCCCCCAGGGTAGTTTCCATGGCAACTGGCGCCATCTTGAGGACTGGCTTCGCCCCCGGGGCAGTTTCCATGGCAACCGCCGCCATTTTGACGGCTGTCTCTGCCCCCGGGGTGGCTTCTCTAGCAACCGCCGCCATCTTTGTTGAGGGCTGGCACCGCCCTCAGGGCGGGCGCCACGGCAACGGCCGCCATCTTTGTTGAGGGCACCCGCCGCCATCTTGTGGGGGGGACACCCCATTTTTGGGGGGATTTCGCCCTTTTTTTTGTTTTTGGGGGGGGGGGATCCCCCCCAAAATCCCCCCCCCCCCCCCCCCCCCAAATCAGGACTCGGAACGGGGAGGGGGGAGGGGTCAGCAAACGGCTTTAATAGGCCTATACTAGGGGCGGGGGTGTCAATTTTGGGGTGAAAAGTGGGGATTTGGGGGCGCGGGGGGGGGATTTTAGGGTGCGGGGGGGGGGGGTCCCCCCAAAACCACCTCCCCCCCCCCCTCGTTAATTAAACTAATTCCCCCCCCTCCCCCCGGCTTTCGGGGTCCCCCTCGGCGCCATGTGGGGGCGCGGGGGGCGTGGGAGGGGGAGGGGGGGTTTTGGGGGTCCCCCTTGAGGTTTTGGGGTCCCCCCCGGGGAATGAAGGGGGGGGGCAGCGGTTCCAGGGGTTTTGGGGGGCGGCGGGGGGCGGCGAGGGGCGGCGGCGGGGGGTGGGGGTCCGGATTGGGGGGACCTGTGGGGAGAAAAGAGAGAAAATGGGGGGGGGGGCACCCCCAAAATCGTCGTTAATTGGGGGGGGGGGGACACACAGCCCAAAATCCCCGGGGGCGACCCCAAAATCCCATGGGGGGACCCCAAAATCCCATGGGGACCCCAAAATCCCTTGGGGGGACCCCAAAATCCCCTGTGGGGCCCCTAAAAACCCCTTGGGGACCCCAAAATCCCATGGGGGGACCCCAAAACCCCTTGGAGGACCCCAAAAACCCCTGTGGGGCCCCTAAAAACCCCTTGGGGACCCCAAAATCCCTTGGGGGTCCCCCAAAACCCCTGGGGGGACCCCAAAATCCCCTAGGGGACCCCAAAATCCTTTGGAGGACCCCAGAAACCCCTTGAGGGACCCCAAAATCCCTGGGGGAGAACTCAAAATCCCCTTAGGGGTTTCCAAAATCCCATGGGGGGACCCCAAAAATACTTGGGGGACCCTAAAACCCTGTGAGGGATCCCAAAATCCCACGGGGGGACCCCAAAATCCCCCGTTGGTACCTTAAAACTCCCTTGAGGGAACCCAAAACCCCTCGGGGGACCCCAAAACCTACATTAAATGGGGAGGGGGCACCCCGAAAACCCTTGTGGGGACCCTAAAAACCCCTTGGGGACCCCAAAATCCCTTAGGGGGGGCCCAAAAAACCCCTGGGGGGACCCTAAAACCCTGTGAGGGACCCCAAAATCCCATGGGGGAACCCTAAAAACCCCTTGGGGACCCCAAAATCCCTCGGGGGGACCCCGAAATCCCCTTGTGGGGACCCCAAAATCACCTTTGGGGACCCTAAAAACCCCTTGGGGGAGCCCAAAATCCCCTGGGGGGACCCCAAAACCCCCTTGAGGCACCCCAAAACCCTTGGGGGGGACCCCAAAACCCACCCCCTTAATTTGGGGGGGCCCCCCCCCCCACTCCCCAGGGTACCCCCTCACCTGCTTCCTCGCCCCCTCGTCCGAGTCCTTGCCTTCCTCCCCTCCTCCTCCTCCTCCTCCTTCCTCCGTTTTGGGATCCCCCGTCGTTTCGGGGGGCTCGCCGCCCCCCGTTTTCTCCCCTCCTTCTTCTTCTTCCTCTTCCTCGGTGGGGGGGTCGGGCTTGGGGCTGCTGCCGGCGGCCGACTCTTCCTCCTCCGAGCCTTCCTCTTCCTCCTCCTCCTCCTCTTCCTCCTCCTCTTCAGACAGCTCCTCCTCCTCCTCCTCCTCTCGGGGCGCCCCCCCGATTTGGGGGTTCCCCCCTTGTTGAGGGTTCCCCATGATCGGGGGGACCCCCGCTCCGATTTGGGGGGTTCCCCCTCCGTTCGGCAGCTGGCCCCCCAAATGAAGGCGGACGTGTTGTTGGAGGTTGAGGGCGTTGGTGAACTTCTTCTGACAGAGGGGGCAAGAATTGGGGGGGCCCCCCCGGTGGCCCCCGAAATGCGCCCGTAAATTCCCCCGGGTGGAGAAGCAACGGCCGCAAATTTTGCACCGAAACGGGCGTTCGGCCCCGCCGAAAATCGTCCCCGCCCCGTGTTGCCCAAAATGTAACCGTAAAGCTCGAGGGCAACTCAACACCCGGCGGCAAACCGGGCATTGGTGGCGAGGCGGATCCGGTGAGGATGACGATGACGACGAGGAAGGATTCGGGGGGTCGATCTTCTCCACCAATTGTTGAAGTTTGGAGGTTTCCGAGGGGGTGGTTTCCAAAAAAAGGGGGGATCCCTTCAAACGCCCGGTCAAGAGCGCCCAAGCCGGGGGTTTGCCGGGAGGGGTGTTTTCGTCGCCCGCCTTGGATCTTCCCTCGGTGGCTTTCAGGAGGAGGAGCTTGTGGAAGGCGGTGAGGTGCTGGGCGGGCGCGGCGAGGTGATGGGCGGCGGCGGTGAGGTGTTGGGCGGCGGCGGCGAGAGGTTGGGTGGCCCCCGCGAGGTGTTGGGTGGCCGCGTTGAGTTGGGCGGCCCCCGCGAGGTGTTGGGTGGCCGCGTTGAGAGGTTGGGCGGCCCCGGTGAGGTGTTGGGTGGTTGCGGTGAGATGTTGGGCGGCCGCGTTGACGGGTTGGGCGGCGGCGTTGACGGGCTGAGCGGCGGCGTTGAGTTGGGTGGTCCCGGTGAGATGTTGGGCGGTCCCGGCGAGATGCTGGGTGGCGGCGGTGACGGGTTGGGCGGCCGCGTTGAGTTGGTTGGCGGCGGCGAGATGTTGGGTGGCCCCGGCGAGCGGCTGGGTGGGCGCGGCAAGATGTTGGGCGGCCCCGGCGAGACGTTGGGAGGCCCCGGCGAGCGGTTGAGCGGCCCCGGCGAGCGGTTGGGTGGCCGCGGCGAGAGGCTGGGCGGTGCCGGTGAGCTGTTGAGCGGCCGCGTTGAGATGTTGGGTGGCCACGTTGAGTTGGGTGGGCGCAGAAGGATGTTGGGCGGCCCCGGTGAGATGCTGGGCGGCCCCGGTGAGATGTTGGGCGGCCCCGGTGAGATGTTGGGTGGCCGCCGGCGCCGGGAGGAGATAATCGAGGTGTTGGGGGACGGGGTGGGGGTTCATCTGAACGTGGGGGTACTTCTCGCGGTGCCGGTGGAAATGGACCTTCAAATTGCCGCGGGTGGTGAAGCGATTGCCGCAGACGTTGCATTTGTAGGGTCTTTCGCCGGTGTGGGAGCGGAGATGGATTTGCCGGGCGCTATCGCTTCCGAAAGCTTTCCCGCAAAAACCGCATTCGTGTCGGGGGGTCCCCGAATCCCCCCCGATATTTTTGGGGCGCAGAAGACCCGGCGAAGAGCCTCCGACCAACGTCGGGAGGAAGGCGGCGACGCCGCCGGCGCCACCGGAGTGGGGTTCGGTTTTAAGCCCTCGCGTCCCGGCGGGGAAAGGAGGGAAAAGATGGAAGAAATGGGGTTTGGGGGGGTCGTTTTTGGGGGTGAAGGGTGGTAGGGGGGTTTTGGGGTGCTCTAGGGTCCCCAAAAGTAAAACTTGCCGGCAGATCTCCTCCGTCATCTGCATCTGGTGGAGTTGGCGTTGCTGAAGCACCCGCAGCTCCTCCAGGATCAAGGGGAGGTTTAGGGGGGCCCCCCCAGATTGTGGGGGACCCCCGCTCGCTGGTGGAGGCGGGGGGTCCGGTTCGGCGTCCATGTCTGGCGAGGAAGAGGAGGAGGAGGAGGAGGAGGAGGAGGAAGAAGAGGGGGCGACGGGACCCTCCCGAGGGGCCGGGGAGGCGGCGGCACCGGGGAAGCCTGTGGAGGAGAGAGGAAACCCCCCAAAATCAGTTGTTGCACCCCAAAATCCTTACCCATAACCCCAAGGACTCCCCATCAATTTCTTCCCCCCCCCCCCCCCCAGCCCCCCCCAAATCACCGTTATCCCCCCCAAAATCACCCTTACGCCCCTCCACAATCACCGTTGCCCCCCCAAAACATCATCCTCCCCCCGCAGCCCCCCGAAACCATCGTTATCCCCCTAAAATCCCCGTTCTCCCCCCAAAGCCTCCCTCAGGCCCCTCCTCTCCCCTGCAGCCCCCCAAACTCCCCGCTACCCCCCCCGAAATCCCCATTATCCCCCCCAAAACGGCAGCCCCCCCAAAATCACCGTCACCCCCCAAATCATTATTCCCCCCAAATCACCATTATCTCCCCCAAATCACCATTATCCCCCCTAAATCACAATTATCCCCCCCAAAACGGCATCCCCCCCTGCCAGCAGCCCCCCAAAACCCCCGTTATCCCCCCAAAACCTCCCCCAGGCCCCCCTCTCCCCTGCAGCCCCCCAAAATCCCCGTTAGCCCCCCCAAAATCCCCTTTATCCACCTTAAAATGGCATCCCCCCAGCAGCACCCCAAAATCACCATTATCCCCCCCAAAATCATTATCCCCTTCCAAAAATCACCATTATCCCCCCTCCAATCACCATTATCTCCCCAAAATCCCCGTTATCCCCCCCAAAACGTCTTCCCCCCCCCCAAAAAATCCCCGTTATCCCCCCCAAAAACATTCTATCCCCCCCAAATCACTGTTATCCCCCCCAAAATCACCATTATCGCCCCCAAAATATCACACACACACACCCCCCAGCCCCTAAAATCCCTCTTATTCCCCCCAAAACCTCCCCCCATTGTGAAAGATGGGGACGGACGGACGGACGGACGGACGGAGGGATAGATGGAGGCCGCCGGACAGACGGCCGGCCGGGAAGGGGGGAGGGGTGGGGGTGGATGGATGGATGGACGGACGGATGGCTGGACGATGGATGGATGGATGGATGGAGGGATGGATGGATGGACATACGGACGGACGGACGCGGGAAGGAGCCAGCTAGGCCGCGGGCCCGTCCGTCCGTCCGTCCGTCACCCACCTCCCGGCTCAGCCATGGTTATGGGGTGTCGTGTCCCCCCCCCCCCAAAAAATCTGGCTCTGGGAGGAAGAGGAGGGGACGAAGGCGGATGTGGGGGAGGGCCCCCCCCCCCCCAAATCGTGACGTCATGGGGGGGGGTCGCTGGGTTGTGATGTAAAAAGGAGGGGGGGGGGGCGGTGTCAGGCCAGGAGTGATGTCACTGGAGGGGGGGGAGGGGGGTCTTTGGGGGAGGGGGTCGGGATTTGGGGGGGTCCCTGGGGGCTCAGGGGTTGGGGGGGGGGGGGGGTCGCTTTGGGGACCCCCTAACCGAGCCCGGCCGGCCGAGGTTACCTAGCAACCGTACAAAGAAAACGGGGCGAAAAAGGGGGAATTTGGGGACTGGGCGCCCCAAAAATTCCCCCCCCCCACTGCAGGGTTTGGGGGGGTCCTGGGGGGGTTCGGGGGGACCCCGAGGGGCTTTTAGGGGGGTTTGAGGGGGTTTGGGGGGGGCTTGAGGGGGTTTTGGGGACCCTCAGGGGGTTTTAGGGGACCCCGAGGGGGGTTTGGGAGGGCTTGAGGGGGTTTGGGGGGACCCCGAGGGGGTTTTGGGGACCCCGAGGGGGTTTTAGGGGGGCTTGAGGGGGTTTTGGGGACCCTGAGGGGGTTTTGGGGGGCTTGAGAGGGTTTGGGGCGACCCCGAAGGGGTTTTGGGGGGCTTGAGGGTGTTTGGGGGGACCCTAAGGGGGTTTTGGGGACCCCGAGGGGGTTTTGGGGGGCTTGAGGGGGTTTTGGGGACCCTCAGGGGGTTTTAGAGGACCCCGAGGGGGGTTTGGGAGGGCTTGAGGGGGTTTGGGGGGACCCCGAGGGGGTTTTAGGGGGGCTTGAGGGGGTTTTGGGGACCCCGAGGGGGTTTTGGGGGGGCTTGAGAGGGTTTGGGGCGACCCCGAAGGGGTTTTGGGGGGCTTGAGGGTGTTTGGGGGGACCCTAAGGGGGTTTTGGGGACCCCGAGGGGGTTTTGGGGGGCTTGAGGGGGTTTTGGGGACCCTCAGGGGGTTTTAGGGGACCCCGAGGGGGTTTTGGGGGCCTTGAGGGGGTCTGGGGGGACTCTAAGGGGGTTTTGGGGACCCCGAGGGGTTTTTGGGGGGGCTTGAGAGGGTTTGGGGGGACTCTAAGGGGGTTTTGGGGACCCCGAGGGGGTTTTGGGGGGCTTGAGGGGGTTTTGGGGACCCTCAGGGGGTTTTAGGGGACCCCGAGGGGGTTTTGGGGGGCCTTGAGGGGGTCTGGGGGGACTCTAAGGGGGTTTTGGGGACCCCGAGGGGGTTTTGGGGGGCTTGAGAGGGTTTGGGGCGACCCTGAGGGGGTTTTGGGGGGCTTGAGGGGGTTTTGGGGACCCCGAGGGGGTTTTGGGGGGGACTTGAGAAGGTTTGGGGCGACCCCAAAGGGGTTTTGGGGGGCTTGAGCGTGTTTGGGGGGACCCTAAGGGGGTTTTGGGGACCCCGAGGGGGTTTTGGGGGGCTTGAGGGGGTTGTAGGGGGTCTTGAGGGGGTTTTGGGGGGCTTGAGGGGGTTTGGGGGGGACTCTAAGGGGGTTTTGGGGACCCCGAGGGGGTTTTGGGGGGCTTGAGAGGGTTTGGGGGGACCCCGAGGGGGTTTTGGGGACCCCGAGGGGGTTTTAGGGGGGCTTAAGGGTGTTTTAGGGGGGCTTGAGGGGGTTTGGGGCGACCCTGAGGGGGTTTTGGGGACCCCGAGGGGCTTTTAGGGGGCTTAAGGGTGTTTTAGGGGGGCTTGAGGGGGTTTTGGGGTGACCCCGAGGGGGGCTTTGGGGTGACCCCGAGGGGGTTTTGGGGGGCTTGAGGGGGTTGTAGGGGGTCTTGAGGGGTTTTGGGGGGACCCCGAGGGGGTTTTGGGGTTACTGAGGGGGTTTTGGGGGGTCTAAGTGGGTTTGGGGGGACCCTGAGGGGGTTTTGGGGACCCCGAGGGGCTTTTAGGGGGGTTGTAGGGGGTCTTGAGGGGGTTTTGGGGGGACCCTAAGGGGGTTTGGGGGACCCTGAGGGGGTTTTGGGGACCCTCAGGGGGTTTTGGGGACCCCGAGGGGCTTTTGGGGGACCCTGAGGGGGTTGTAGGGGGGCTTGAAGGGGTTTTGGGGGACCCCAAGAAGGTTTGGGGGGGACCCTGAGGGGGTTTTGGGGACCCTGGGGGGGCTTGAGGGGGGTTTGAGGGGACCCTCAGGGGGTTTGGGGGACACTGAGGGGGTCTGGGGGGGCTCTGAGGGGGTTGGGGAGACCCTGAGGGGGTTTTGGGGTCCCCCATGAATTTTTGGGGACCCCTATGTATTTTGGGGGAGACCCCAGCAGGATTTGGGGGGGGGATCCCCGATGAAGTTTTTGAGCCCCCCCCCCCCCTTTCTGAGGCAACCTGAGGGGGATTTGGGGGGGGGGGGACGGACCCCGATGAATTTGGAGGAGGGGGGGGCGAACCCCAAGTTTTGGGGGGACCCCTCCTGAAATTTGGGGGTGCCCGAAGAGGATTTGGGGGGGGGGGTCCCGAGGGGATTTGGGGGGGTCCTGAGGGACTTTTGAGCCCCCCGACGACTTTCCGGATACCCCGGCAAAGTTGGGGGGGGGACGGGACGGACACACACACACACACACACACCCCCGCTGACATTTTGGGGGGCTCCTCTTTAATTTGGGGGACCCCTCTTTAATCGGGGGGCCCCCCTCTTTAATTAGGGGGGGGGGATCCACTTCCCCAAATCCCCCCCCCCCCCCTTTTTCAAACTTCCCAGGGCCGATTCCTCCGCATCCCCCTTCCCCCAAACCTCATTTTTTTTTGGGGGGGGGGGGTGTCCCCCTAAAAAACACCCCACCCCCCTCCTACCCCCCTCCCCAAATTTTGGGGACCCCCCAAAAACTCCCTTAACCCCCCCCCCCCAAAAAAAAATACCGTGGTCGGAGCCCAGGAGCTGCTGCGGCTGCTGCTGCTTGCGACGAGGCATCCCCCAAATTTTGGGGGGATTTCGAGCAAAAAAAGAAGCGGGGGGGGGGGGGGGGTCACAGTGAGCAAAAAAAGGGGGGGCACAGGGATAAAAAAAGGGGGGGGGACCCCCCAAAATCCTCCCTCTCCCCCTCCCCGAGCCCCCCAAAGCGGGGCCCCACCAGGGAAACGCCTCCCCCCCCCCCCCCCTTTCTTTTCAAAAAAAACCCTTTTTTTTCCCAAAACCGCCTTTATTTCCCCCATTTTCCGCCCCTTAACCCCTTCCCTTCCCCCCCCCAGCTCCTTTTTTGGGGGGGGTTGGGCTCATTTTGGGGGTGTATCTTTATTTTTGGGGGGGTGTCTGCTTAATTTTGGGGGGGCACACTGATTTTGGGGGGTTAAATACTCATTTTGGGGAGTTATATCCTTATTTTTTTGAGTTATATCCTTGTTTTGGGGGTTTATAAAGTTATTTTTGGGGGGGGTGGGCTCATTTTGGGGGTGTATCTTTATTTTTGGGGGGTGTCTGCTTAATTTTGGGGGGGCACACTGGTTTTGGGGGGCTAAATACTTCTTTTGGGGGGGCTAAATACTCATTTTGGGGAGTTATATCCGTATTTTTTTGAGTTATATCCTTGTTTTGGGGGGTTATAAAGTTATTTTGGGGGGGTTGGGCTCATTTTGGGGGTGTATCTTTATTTTTTGGGGGTGTCTGCTTAATTTTGGGGGGCACACTGGTTTTGGGGGCTAAATACTTCTTTTGGGGGGGCTAAATACTCATTTTGGGGAGTTATATCCTTATTTTTTGAGTTATATCCTTGTTTTGGGGGTTTATAAAGTTATTTTTTGGGGGGTGGGCTCATTTTGGGGGTGTATCTTTATTTTTGGGGGGTGTCTGCTTAATTTTGGGGGGCACACTGATTTTGGGGGATTAAATACTCATGTTGGGGGGGCTAAATTCTCATTTTGGGGAGTTATATCCTTATTTTTTTGAATTATATCCTTGTTTTGGGGGGTTATAAAGTTATTTTGGGGGGGTTGGGCTCATTTTGGGGGTGTATCTTTATTTTTTGGGGGTGTCTGCTTAATTTGGGGGGGCACACTGATTTTGGGGGGTTAAATACTTCTTTTGGGGGGGCTAAATACTCATTTTGGGGAGTTATATCCGTATTTTTTTGAGTTATATCCTTGGTTTGGGGGGTTATAAAGTTATTTTTTGGGGGGGTGGGCTCATTTTGGGGGTGTATCTTTATTTTTGGGGGGTGTCTGCTTAATTTTGGGGGGGCACACTGGTTTTGGGGGTTAAATACTTCTTTTGGGGGGGCTAAATACTCATTTTGGGGAGTTATATCCTTATTTTTTTGAGTTATATCCTTGTTTTGGGGGTTTATAAAGTTATTTTTTGGGGGGTGGGCTCATTTTGGGGGTGTATCTTTATTTTTGGGGGGTGTCTGCTTAATTTTGGGGGGGCACACTGATTTTGGGGGGTTAAATACTTCTTTTGGGGGGGCTAAATACTCATTTTGGGGAGTTATATCCGTATTTTTTTGAGTTATATCCTTGTTTTGGGGGGTTATAAAGTTATTTGGGGGGGGGGTTGGGCTCATTTTGGGGGTGTATCTTTATTTTTTGGGGGTGTCTGCTTAATTTTGGGGGGCACACTGATTTTGGGGGTTAAATACTTCTTTTGGGGGGGCTAAATACTCATTTTGGGGAGTTATATCCGTATTTTTTTGAGTTATATCCTTGTTTTGGGGGGTTATAAAGTTATTTTTTGGGGGGTGGGCTCATTTTGGGGGTGTATCTTTATTTTTGGGGGGTGTCTGCTTAATTTTGGGGGGCACACTGGTTTTGGGGGTTAAATACTTCTTTTGGGGGGGCTAAATACTCATTTTGGGGAGTTATATCCGTATTTTTTTGAGTTATATCCTTGTTTTGGGGGTTTATAAAGTTATTTTTTGGGGGGTGGGCTCATTTTGGGGGTGTATCTTTATTTTTGGGGGGTGTCTGCTTAATTTGGGGGGGGCACACTGATTTTGGGGGGTTAAATACTTCTTTTGGGGGGGCTAAATACTCATTTTGGGGAGTTATATCCGTATTTTTTTGAGTTATATCCTTGTTTTGGGGGGTTATAAAGTTATTTGGGGGGGGGTTGGGCTCATTTTGGGGGTGTATCTTTATTTTTTGGGGGTGTCTGCTTAATTTTGGGGGGGCACACTGATTTTGGGGGTTAAATACTCATTTTGGGGAGTTATATCCTTATTTTTTTGAGTTATATCCTTATTTTGGGGGGTTATATCCTTCATTTTGGGGGGTTCTAAACTTATTTTGGGGGGTTCTAAACTTATTTTTTGGGGGGTGGGCTCCTTTTTGGGGGTGCATATTTATTTTTGGGGGTGTATATTTATTTTGGGGGGTTATATCCTTATTTTGGGGGGTTATATCCTTATTTTTGGGGGGTTCTAAACTTTTTTTTGGGGGGTGGGCTCATTTTGGGGGGTATATATTTATTTTTAGGGGTGTATATTTAATTTTGGGGGGTTATATCCTTCATTTTGGGGGTTAAATCCTTATTTTGGGGGGTTAAATCCTTAATTTGGGGAGTTATAAACTTATTTTGGGGGGCTTCTACTCGTTTTTTAGGGCGTATATTTATTTTTGGGGGGTGCCTACTTAATTTTTGGGGGTGTGCACTTATTTTTTGGGGGGTGTCTACTCATTTTTGGGGGTGATATACTCATTTTTGGGGGTTCTATACTTATTTGGGGGGGTTATACTCATTTTGGGGGGTTATACTTATTTTTGGAGGTTATATACTCATTTTTGAGAGGTTTATACACATTTTTTGAGAGGTTTATACTCATTTTGGGGCATTCATACTTATTTGGGGGGGTTTATACTTATTTTGGGGGGTTATATACTCATTTTGGGGGGCTATATACTCATTTTTGAGAGTTTTATACCAATTTTGGGGGTGTTTATACTTATTTGGGGGGTTTATACTTATTTTTGGGGTTATATACTCATTTGGGGGGCTGTATACTCATTTTTGAGAGTTTTATACCAATTTTGGGGGTGTTTATACTTATTTTTTGGGGGTTATACTTTTTTTGGGGGTGTTTATACTTATTTGGGGGGGTTTATACTTATTTTTGGGGTTATATACTCATTTTGGGGGGCTATATACTCATTTTTGAGAGTTTTATACCAATTTTGGGGGTGTTTATACTTATTTTGGGGGGTTTATACTTCTTTCTGGGGGTGTTTATACTTATTTTGGGGGGTTATACTTATTTTTGGGGGTTATATACTCATTTTGGGGGGCTATATACTCATTTTTGAGAGTTTTATACCAATTTTGGGGGTGTTTATACTTATTTGGGGGGTTTACACTTATTTTGGGGGGTCCAAGCGAGGCGGGGTGAGCTGACGATGGGAGGGGGGGAATATTAACAAAGGACCAGGCACAAAGGGGCTCATTTTTGGGGTGTCGTCGTCCCCCCCCCCCATTTTGGGGGGTTTATCCTTACCTGAGACGGGGGGAGGTGTGGATTTGGGGGTGCGTCGCCCGGAGCCGTCCTGGAAGGGGGGGGGGGGAGAAAAAAGAGATGGGGTGAAGGGGGTGACCCCCCCATGTTGTTTCCCCCCCCCCCAAAAAAAAAAGGTGGGGACCCCTCTTTTGGTGTTGGGGACCCCCCAAGGCCTGGTGTGTCCCCCCCCCCCCCCCCGGGGCCTACCTGGGCCTAGTCCCCCCTGAGGCCTAGTCCCCCCTCCGAAGCCTGTCCCCTCCCCCCGCCCCAGAAAAAGCCCCCGACACCCCCGTAACCCTTCGAACCCACCCCGCACCCGTTGCTAAGGAAAACAGCTCCGTTACTAAGGAAAAAAAACCGGCGGTTGCTAAGGAATACCCCGCGGTTGCTAAGGGAAACGGCGCGGTTGCTAAGGGGAGGGACGCGCTTCCGGGTTGTCGTCGTCGTCGTCCCGTCCCCCCCCCGCCGGCATCTGCGCAAGCGCGGCGTCTCCTCACGAAGCCACGCCCCTCCCGGCGGCGCGGGGCCAATCAGCGCGCGTTGCTAGGCAGATTTAGCCGGCTCATGGGCGTACCGCCCTCCCCGCCTATTCGCCTGAGGGGGCGGGGCTTTGAGTCATCGCTTCCCGAGGCCCCGCCCACTCGGTGATGGGCGGGGGAGCGGCGGGGGGGGCTATAGGGGGGGTCTATAGGGGGCGGGGCGGGGTTTGGGGGGCCTATAGGGGGGTTAAGGGGGGTGGGGCCCAGTATGGCCCAGTCCGGCCCAGTCCGGCCCAGTCCGGGGGCCGTTTTGCACGGGGGGGGGGGGGCGGGGGGGGGGCGCGTTGGTTTTGGGGCGCCGTTTGCAAATTGATGCATTTCGGGGGGGATTTGGGGGTGCAAATTTGCAAACCGAGGCATTTTGGGGTGCAAATTTGGGGTGCAATTTGGGGGTGTAATTTTGCAAACCGATGCATTTGGGCGTGCAATTTTGGGGCTGCGATTTTGCAAATCGGTGCAAATTTGGCGTGCGATTTGGGGGCGCGATTCTGCAAATTGACGCATTTGGGCGTGCAATTTTGGGGTGCAATTTTGCAAATCGGTGCAAATTTGGCGTGCAATTTGGGGGCGTAATTCTGCAAATTGACGCATTTTGGCGTGCAATTTTGGGGTGCAATTTTGCAAATCGGTGCAAATTTGGGGTGCAATTCTGCAAATCCGCGCATTTAGGCGTGCGATTTTGGGGGTGCAATTCTGTAAACTGATGCATTTTGGTGTGCAATTTTGGGGCTGTGATTTTGCAAATCGGTGCAAATTTGGGGTGCAATTCTGCAAATTGATGCATTTGGGCATGCGATTTTGGGGGTGCAATTCTGCCAATCGGTGCAAATTTGGCGTGCAATTTGGGGGCGCGATTCTGCAAACTGATGCATTTTGGCGAGCAATTTTGGGGTGCAATTCTGCAAATTGACGCATTTGGGCGTGCAATTTTGGGGTGCAATTTTGCAAATCGGTGCAAATTCGGCATGCAATTTGGGGGCGTAATTCTGCAAATTGACGCATTTTGGCGTGCAATTTTGGGGTGCAATTCTGCAAATCGGTGCAAATTTGGGGTGCAATTCTGCAAATCCGCGCATTTAGGCGTGCGATTTTGGGGGTGCAATTCTGTAAACTGATGCATTTTGGTGTGCAATTTTGGGGCTGTGATTTTGCAAATCGGTGCAAATTTGGGGTGCAATTCTGCAAATTGATGCATTTGGGCATGCGATTTTGGGGGTGCAATTCTGCAAATCCGCGCATTTAGGCGTGCAATTTGGGGGCGCGATTCTGCAAACTGATGCATTTTGGCGAGCAATTTTGGGGTGCAATTCTGCAAATTGATGCATTTGGGCGTGCAATTTTGGGGCTGCAATTTTGCAAATCGGTGCAAATTCGGCGTGCAATTTGGGGGCGCGATTCTGCAAATTGACGCATTTGGGCGTGCAATTTTGGGGTGCAATTCTGCAAATCGGTGCAAATTTGGGGTGCAATTCTGCAAATTGACGCTTTTGGGGGTGCAATTCCTGAATTTCCTGAATTTCCTGAATTTCTTGAATTTCCTGAATTTCCTGAATTTCTCGAATTTCGTGAATTTCGTGAATTTCCTGAATTTCCTGAATTTCTTGAATTTCCTGAATTTCCTGAATTTCTCGAATTTCGTGAATTTCCTGAATTTCCTGAATTTCTTGAATTTCCTGAATTTCCTGAATTTCGTGAATTTCGTGAATTTCCTGAATTTCTTGAATTTCGTGAATTTCCTGAATTTCCTGAATGTCTTGAATTTCCTTAATTTCTTGAATTTCCTGAATTTCCCGAATTTCCCGAATTTCCCGAATTTCTTTCCTTTAATCCCCGCCGGTTCCTTTTCGGCCTTTTTTCATTTCCTCCCGCGCCTTTCATGTCCTCGAGGTACCCCAGGAGGTTTTCAGTTCCAGTTCTTTCCCTCCCTTTCTTCTCTTTCGTTTGCTTTTCTGCCTTTTCTTCCATTTAATTTCTTTTTATTCAATTTCATTTCTTTCCATTCCATTTATTTTCTTTTAATTCCATTTATTCTCTTTTCATTCCATTTATTTTATTTTCATTCCATTTATTTTCTTTTAATTAAATTTAATTTCTTTTTATTCCATTTATTTCTTTTATTAAATTTATTTTCTTTTTATTAAATTTAATTTCTTTTTGTTCGGTTTGTTTTCTTTTAATTCCATTTAATTTCTTTTTATTCCATTTATTTCTTTTATTAAATTTTTTTCTCTTTATTCCGTTTAATTTCTTTTTATTCCGTTTATTTCTTTTATTAAATTTATTTTCTTTTTATTAAATTTAATTTCTTTTATTCAATTTATTTTCTTTTAATTCCATTTAATTTATTTTCCTTCCATTTATTCTCTTTTTATTCCATTTATTTTCTTTTTATTCCATTTATTTCCTTTATTAAATTTAATTTCTTTTATTCCATTTATTTTCTTTTTATTAAATTTATTTTCTTTTCATTCCATTTATTTTCTTTTAAAAAATATTTATTTAAAAATAAAAATAAAATAAAAATAAAATAAAAATAAAAATAATAATTAAAAATAAAAATAGAAATAAAAATTAAAAAGAAAAAATAGAAATAAAAAATAAAAATAGAAATAAAAATAAAAATTAAAAATGAAAAATAGAAATAAAAATTAAAAATTAAAAATAAAAAATAAAATTAAAAATTAAAAATACAAATAGAAATAAAAATAAAAAATAGAAATAAAAATGAGAATAAAAATAAAACTATAAAAATTAAATATTAAAAATAAATAAAAATGAAAATAAAAATAAAATAAACATGAAAATAAAAATTAAAAAATAAAATAAAATAAAAATAAAAATATCAAAATAAAAATGAAAATAAAAATAAAATAAAGATGAAAAATAAAAATAAAATAAAATAAAAATTTAAAAATAAATAAAAATAAAAATAAAAATAAAAATAAAAATAAAAATAAAAATAAAAATAAAAATAAAAATAAAATAAACATGAAAATAAAAATAAAAATATCAAAATAAAAATAAAAATAAAAATAAAATAAAGATAAAAATAAAAATGAAAATAAAAATAAAAATAAAAATAAAAATAAAAATAAAAATAAAAATAAAAATAAAAATAAAAAAATTAAAATAAAATAAACATGAAAATAAAAATAAAATAACAAATAAAAAATAGAAAATAAGACCGAAAATAAGGCAGAGACAAAACTAAGCGTACACCCGAAGGGAAGCGCACCCAGCGGTGAAAGGGCGAAGGGAAAGGGAGGGAGCGCGCCTTCCCGGCCGCCCCAGCGGCGGGCGCAGGCGGGGCGGGGCGGGGCGGGGCGGGGCGGGGCGGGGCGGGGCGGGGCGGGGCCTGATCCAGCGCCGGCGCGCGGCCCTGGTCCTGCGCCACAGCAACTGAAGCCCCAGCGGCAGCAGCAGCAGCAGCGGGAGGGGGAGGGGCAGGGGCAGGGGGAGGGGGGAGGGGGAGGGGGAGGGGGAGATCAATAACAACACCAATAACAACGTCAGTAACAACATCAGTAACAACATTAATAATAACGTTAATAACAATAACAATAATATTAAAGTATTTTAATAAGCATAATAATAATAATAATTGCTATCAATATTATTAAAGTATTTTTAATAATAACAATCACAATAATAAAAATAATAATAATATAAAAATATTACTAACAATAATATTAAAGCGTTTTTAATAATCATATTCATCATAACAATAATAAAAATTACTAACAATAATATTAAAGTATTATTATTACTAATAATAAATAAAATATTACTAACAATAATATTAAAGTATTTTTAATAATAACAATTGTAATAATAAAAATAACAATAATACAAAATATTACCAACAATAATACTAAAGTATTTTTAATAATAATAATAATCATCATAATAATAAAAATTACATAACATTAAAGTATTATTAATAATAATAATAACAAATAAAATATTGCTAACGATAATATTAAAGTATTTTTAATAATAATATAATAATAAAAATAATAATAATATAAAAATATGACTAACAATAATATTAATATAATAATAATAATAATAATAATAATAATAATAATAATAATAATAATAATAATAATAATAATAATAATAATAATAAAGTAAAAGTATTCCTGCTAATAAAAATAGTAATAAAAAATAAGGTAGAAAGTATTTGTGCTAATAATAATAAAAATTAGGTAGCATGTATTATTGCTGATAATAATAATAAAAAGGAGCAGTATTTCTAATAATAATAAATAAAGTAGCGCATATCTCTGCAAGAATGGTAATAATAAGAATAAAATAGCAGGTTTTATTGAGAACAATAATAATAATAATAATAATAATAATAATAATAATAATAATAATAATAATAATAATAAAAAAGCAGAAGTATTTCTGCTAATGAAAATAACAATATTAATAAATAAAGCAGTGCCTATTTCCGCGAAGGTAGTAATAATAAGTATGAAACCCCTATTATTATTATTATTATTATTATTATTATTATTATTATTTTTATTTTTATTTTTATTTTTATTTTTATTTTTATTTTTATTTTTATTTTTATTTTTTATTTTATTATTTTATTTTATTTTATTTTATTTTATTTTATTTTATTTTATTTTATTTTATTTTTATTTTTATTATTATTATTGACAATAATAGCGCTAAACCCGAAAGTATTTGTGCAAAATAATAATAGGAAATTAAAAGTCGCCCGTATTTCTGCTAATAAAAAGTTTAATAGAAAATAAAGTCGAGGTTTTTAGTGCTAAGAGTGGTAACGAAGGAAAATAAAGGAGGAGGTATTAGTGATAATAATAATAATAATAATAATAATAATAATAATAATAATAATAATAATAATAATAATAATAATAATAGGAGAAGAATATATAAGAAGAAGAAGAATAGAAAATTAAGTAGCATGTAATAATGATGATAATAATAAGAAAAAAATAATAAAAATAGTAATAAAATAATAATAATAATAATAATAATAGATGAAGAAGAGAAAATAGTGTGTAATAATGATGATAATAAAAATAATAGAAATAAAAATAGTTATAATAAAAATAGTAATAAAATAATAATATATAATAAGATGAAGAGAAAATATAGTGTGCAATAATGATGATGATAATAAAAATAGTAATAATAGTTATAATAAAAATAGTAATAATAATATATAATAATAATAATAAGATGAAGAAGAGAAAATAGTGTGTAATAATGATGTTAATAAAATAATAATAATAGTTATAATAAAAATAGTAATAAAATAATAATAAAGTAAAATTATAAGAGGAAGAAGAAGAGAAAATAGTTTGTAATAATGATGATAAAAACAGTAATAATCAAAATAATAAAATAATAAAATAAAAGACGATAATAATAATAAAAATAGTTATAATCAAAATAGTAATAAAATAATAATAATGTATAATAATAATAAGATGAGGAAGAATAGAAAACCAGTGTGTAATACTGATGATGATAATAAAAATGGTAATAATACAAATAATAGTAAAATAATAATAATAGAAATAATAAAATAATAAAATGGAAGATAATAATAATATTAGAGTTATAATAAAAATAGTAATATAATAATAATATATAATAATAATAAGATGAAGAGGAGAAAATAGTGTGTAATAATGATGACGATAATAAAAATGGTAATAATAAAAATAGTAAAATAATAACAATAGACATAATAGCATAATAAAATAGAATGCAATAATAATAAAAATAGTTATAATAAAATAGTAATATAATAATAATCATCATATATAATAATAATAAGATGAAAAAGAAGAGAAAATAGTGTGTAATAATGATGATGATAATAAAAATAGTGACAATAAAAATAGTAATAATAAAAATAGTGAAATAATAATAGTAATAGAAATAAAATAATAAAATATAACAATAATGATAATATAGTTATAATAAAATAGTAATATAATAATAATAATCATATATAATAATAATAAGGTGAAGAAGAAGAGAAAATAGTGTGTAATAATGATGATGATAAAAATAGTAATAATAAAAATAGTAAAATAATAATAATAAAATAATAAAACAATAAAATAATAAAATAATAAAACAATAAAACAATAAAATAGTAAAACAATAAAATAATAAAATAATAAAATAATAAAATAATAAAATAATAAAATAATAAAATAATAAAATAAATAAAATAAAATTAATAAAATAAAAAGAATATAAACAATAAAAACAATAAAAATAAAAATAATAAAAATCATAATGATAAAAATAATAAAATTAAAAATAAAAAAGAATAAAAACAATAAAAATAAAAATAGTAAAAATCACAATGATAAAAATAATAAAACTAAAAATAATAAAAATAATAAAAACAATAAAAATAAAAATAATAAAAATCACAATGATAAAAATAATAAAACTAAAAACAATAAAAAGAATAAAAACAATAAAAATAAAAATAATAAAAATCATAATGTTAAAAATAATAAAAATAAAAATAAAAAAAGAATAAAAACAATAAAAATAAAAATAATAAAAGTCATAATGATAAAAATAATACAACTAAAAATAATAAAAATAATAGAAACAATAAAACTAAAAATAATAAAAGTCATAATGATAAAAATAATAAAACTAAAAATAATAAAAATAATAGAAACAATAAAACTAAAAATAATAAAAGTAATAATGATAAAAATAATAAAACTAAAAATAATAAAAATAATAGAAACAATAAAAATAAAAATAATAAAAATCATAATGACAAAAATAATAATACTAAAAATAATAAAAATAATAAAAACAGTAAAACTAAAAAAAAAAAAATCATAATGATAAAAATAATAAAACTAAAAATAATAAAAATAATAATGATAATAATAATAGTAATAATGATGATAACGATAATAATAATGATAATAATAATAATAATGATGACGTATTTCCACTAAGGCAGTAACCATAACCATAACCATCAAATAGCAAGCGTTTCCCATAAAATAAGGACGAAATAGCGACCGAAATAACAAAAATAATGCTAATAAAGACTGCCATTTGATACATGAGTAGAATTAATAGAGCTAATACCGAACTAATGAAAGCCGCCGCCGTCGCCGCGCTCTCGCCGCGCTCTGGGGGCGGCCCCCCTTTTTTTTTTTTTCCCGCTAAACCTCCCCGCTTTGGGACTTCCCCGCGCAGCCGCCGCCGCCAAAAATAGCCATTAATAGGCCCGAAACCCCCAAAAGGGCCTTTTCCCCCCCCAAATTTCCTCCCTCGTCTCGTTTTCGGGCTTCGAAGCACAGCTGTCGCTCTCGGCACCTGGATTTCGGGTATAATTAAATTTATCCTCCGGGTCCCCTCGATTGAGGACTGAAAATGAAGTCGATTGGGGCTAATAATTCAGCAGATTAGGGCTAATAATTAAGCAGACGACGCCTTGTAATGAAATTTATTTCCCATCCCCGCTAAATTAGGGCTGATAATTACGTCCGTTAGGGCTTATAATTAAATTTATCCCCCGGCCACCCTAGACTAGGGATAAGAATTACGTCTATTAGGGCTTATAATTACATTTATCCCCCACCCCTCCTCAATTAGGGCTAATAATTACGTTTATTCGGGCTTATAGTTAAATTTATCCCCCGCCTCCGTGAGTTAGGGCTAATAATTAACTCTATTAGGCCCTATAATTAAATTTATTCCCCAGCCCCCCCTAAATCAAGGCCAGTAATTAAGTCTGTTAGGGCTTATAACTAAATTTATCCCCCATCCCTCCTAAATTAGGGCTAATAATTAAGTCTGTTAGGGCTTATAATGGCATTTATTCCCCCGCCCACCTATATTAGGGCTATTAATTAAGTCTATTAGGGCTTATAGTTAAGTCTATTCCCCCGCCCCACCAAATTAGGGCTAATAATTAAGACTATTAGGGCTAATAACTGACTCTATTAGTGCTTGTAATTAAATTTATTCCCTAGTCTGCCTAAATTAGGGCCAATAATTAAGTCCTTTAGGCCTTACAATTAAATTTATCCCCCATCCCTTCTAAATTCCGGCTAATAATTAGGTCATTAGGGCTACTCATTGAGTCTATTAGGGCTAATAATGAAATTCACCCCCCAGCCCCTCTTAATTAAGGCTAATAATTAAGTGTATTAGGGCCAGGGCCTGGGTAGCCAGCAGCGATCCAAACTGGGGGAGTCGGGAAAATGCTGGGATCGGGTGAGATTTGGGGCAAATGCTCGAGATTTGGGGCAAAACGGTCGAGATTTGGGGCAAACAGTCAAGATTTGGGGCAAAACGGTCAAGATTTTGGGCAAAACGGTCGAGATTTGGGGCACACGGTCGAGGTTCTGGGGCAAATTGTCAAGATTTGGGGCAAAATAGTCGAGATTTGGGGCAAAATAGTCGAGATTTGGGGCACACGGTTGAGATTTGGGGCACACGGTCGAGGTTTTGGGGCAAATTGTCAAGATCTGGGGCAAAATGGTCGAGAGTTGGGGCAAAATAGTCGAGATTTGGGGCAAAATAGTTGAGATTTGGGGCACACGGTCGAGGTTTTGGGGCACACAGTCGAGGTTCTGGGGCAAATTGTCAAGATTTGGGGCAAAATAGTCGAGATTTGGGGCAAAATAGTCGAGAGTTGGGGCACACGGTTGAGATTTGGGGCACACGGTTGAGGTTTTGGGGCACACGGTCGAGGTTCTGGGGCAAATTGTCAAGATTTGGGGCAAAATGGTCAAGGTTTGGGGCAAAATAGTCGAGATTTGGGGCACACGGTTGAGATTTGGGGCACACGGTTGAGGTTTTGGGGCACACAGTCGAGGTTCTGGGGCAAATTGTCAAGATTTGGGGCAAAATAGTCGAGATTTGGGGCAAACGGTTGAGATTTGGGGCACACGGTCGAGGTTTTGGGGCACACGGTCGAGGTTCTGGGGCAAATTGTCAAGATCTGGGGCAAAATGGTCGAGGTTTGGGGCAAAATAGTCGAGATTTGGGGCAAAATAGTTGAGATTGGGGGCAAACGGTCGAGGTTTGGGGCAAACAGTCAAGATTTGGCGCAAAACGGCCGAGGTTTGAGGCAAAACAGTCGAGATTTGGGGCAAAACAGTCGAGATTTGGGGCAAAAACAGTTGAGATTTGGGGCAAACAGTCAAGACTTGGGGCAAACGGTCAAGGTTTTGGGGCAAACTGGTTGAGATTTGGGGGAATACAGTCGAGATTTGAGGCAAATGGTCGAGATTTGGGGAAAAATGGTCAAGGTTTTGGGGCAAAATGGTCGAGATTTGGGGCAAAATAGTCGAGATTTGGGGAAAACGGTCAAGGTTTTCGGGCAAACAGTCGAGGTTTGGGGCAAAACAGTCAAGGTTTTGGGCAAAACGGTTGAGATTTGGGCAAAACAGTTGAGATTTGGGGCACACGGTTGAGGTTTTGGGGCAAACGGTCGAGATTTGGGGCAAAACGGTCGAGGTTTGGGGCAAACAGTCAAGATTTGGGGCAAAACGGCTGAGGTGTGAGGTAAAATGGTCGAGATTTGGGGCAACTGATCAAGATCTGGGGATAAACAGTCGAGGTTTGAGGCAAAACAGTTCAGGTTTGGGGCAAAGGGTCGAGATTTAGGGCAAAAATGATTGAGGTTTGGGGGAAAATGGTTGAGATTTGAGGGAAATGGTTGAGATTTGAGGGAAACGGTTGAGATTTGAGGGAAACGGTCGAGATTTGGGGCAAACTGGTCAAGGTTTGGGGCAAACTGGTCAAGGTTTGGGGCAAAATGGTTAAGGGTTGGGGCAAAAATGGTCGAGGTTTCGGGGAAACGGTCGAGGTTTTGGGAAAAATGGTTGAGATATGGGGCAAATGGTCGAGGATTGGGGCAAACGGTTGTGGTTTCGGGCAAAACTGGTGGAGGTTCGCGGCCAAGAGTTGAGGTTCGCGGCCAAGAGTTGAGGTTCGCGGCCAACAGTTGAGGTTCGTGGCAAAAATGGTGGACGTTTGGGGCAAAAATGGTGGAGGTTTGGGCCAATGATCTGGGATGGCTGTGGGGGCTGGGCTGCGGGAAGGGGTTTGGGGCAGATTTGGTGACCCGGTGCAGGGCTGTTGGGGCACGGTGCCGGGGTTGGGGCCACCATCAGCACTTTTGGTGCAGTAGTAGGTGGCCGTGTCTTCGACCTTCAGGCTGTTCATCTGCAGCGTGAGCGTGCTCCGGGAGTTGTCCCGGGAGATGGTGAAGCGCCCTTGCACCGCCGGGGCGTAGTTTGTGTAACTACCATCGCTGTTAATAAGCGCGACGTACTCGAGCCCCTTCCCGGGCGCCTGTCGCACCCACAGCATGGTGTTGCTGCTGAAGGTGAAGCCGGAGGCCTTGCAGAGGAGGGTCAGGGACCCCCCGGGTGTCTGGGTGCCCCCTCCGGTCCCCACCAGCTGGGTAGGACCCAGCCCCGCTGACCCCCTCCCCGGGCGCGGATTTGGGGGGCGATGGCGGGAGCGGGCGACTCAATTCTGTCCTTCCTCCCTCCCCAGGGCTGCGGGCGGCCGTGCAGCTGGTGGAGAGCGGAGGGGGCCTCCAGACACCCGGGGGTCCCTGACCCTCCTCTGCAAGGCCTCCGGCTTCACCTTCAGCAGCTACAACATGAATTGGGTGCGACAGGCGCCCGGGAAGGGGCTCGAGTGGGTCGCGGGTATTGACAGCTATGGTAGCACAGGCTCGAGTGGGTTGTGGGTATTACCAGCAGTGGTAGTTGGACAGGCTACGCGCCGGCGGTGCAAGGGCGCTTCACCATCTCCCGGGACGACTCCCGGAGCACGCTCACGCTGCAGATGAACAGCCTGAAGGTCGAAGACACGGCCACCTACTACTGCGCCAGAGAAGATTATGATGGTGCGGGGCTGGGAAAAACCCCACGTCAACTGGTTCTGCCAGGGGAGGCAGCGGTGCCGGGCTTTCCCCTGCTCCCGTGTCCCCTGCCCCACTGCACCCAGAGCCCTGCCCCGAGCCCCCGGCTTCTGCACCCGCGCCCCGTCCCTGCACCGCGCCTGCTCCATCCCAGGGACCCCTAAGCCCTGCCCATCCACCGCCGGCTCGTGTCTTACAGGACCATCAGTCCAAATAGCCGCGACGAACTCGAGCCCCTTCCCGGGCGCCTGTCGCATCCATCCCATGCCGGTGCTGCTGAAGGTGAAGCCCGAGGCCTTGCGGGACACAGCTCGGGACAGGGATTAGGGCTCAGGGCAGGGTTTGGGCTGGGTTTAAACATTTAGGCTCAGAAAAAGGGTTTCTCTGAGCAGACGCTTGGCGCAAGTAGTCCTGGCTCCGTGCAAGGGGTCTGAGGGAGGTGCTGGGTTGCGGGGACCCAGTGCAGGGACGCTGGGGCAGGGTGCAAGTGTAAGTGCCAGCACCAGCAGCGGTTTTCGCGCAGTAGTAGGTGGCCGTGTCTTCGACCTTCAGGCTGTTCATCTGCAGCGTGAGCGTGCTCCGGGAGTTGTCCTTGGAGATGGTGAAGCGCCCTTGCACCGCTGACGTGTACCATGGGCTACTACCATCGTTGCTAATACCCGCAACCCCCTCGAGCCCCTTCCCGGGCGCCTGTCGCACCCAGAACATGTTGTAGCTGCTGAAGGTGACGCCGGAGCCCTTGCAGAGGGGGGTCAGGGACCCCCCGGGTGCCCTGGCTCAGTGCGAGGGTCCAGAGCTTGGAGCAAAGGCCTGGGCTCCGGGCTGGGGGCCGGGATGGCGCAGGGGAGCTGAAGCCCCCTTGCACCGGCCCCGCTGACCCCCTCCCCGGGCGCGGATTTGGGGGGCGATGGCGGGAGCGGGCGACTCAATTCTGTCCTTCCTCCCTCCCCAGGGCTGCGGGCGGCCGTGCAGCTGGTGGAGAGCGGAGGGGGCCTCCAGACACCCGGGGGGTCCCTGACCCTCCTCTGCAAGGGCTCCGGCTACGACTTCGGCAGCTACCAAATGGACTGGGTGCGACAGGCGCCCAGGAGGGTGTTTGAGTACGTTGCAGATATTAACCCTGCTGGTAGTGGCACATGGTACGCGCCGGCGGTGCGAGGGCGCTTCACCGTCTCCAAGGACAACTCCCGGAGCACGCTCACGCTGCAGATGAACAGCCTGAAGGGCGAAGACACGGCCACCTACTACTGCACGAAAAGTGCTGATGCTGGTGCATGCACTGACGCCGGCACCGTGCCCCAACAGCCCCGCGCTGGGTCCCCAAATCCCAGCATCTTCCTGAAGCCCCTGCACCCAGCCTGGAGCCCTGCAGAAGCGTGACCGTGCTCCGGGAGTCGTCCCTGGAGATGGTGAAGCGCCCTTTGACCGCCGATGCGTAGGATGTGCTGCTACCACCGCTGCTAATATACGCGACGAACTCAAGCCCCTTCCCGGGCGCCTGTCGCACCCAGTCCATTTGGTAGCTGCCGAAGTCGTAGCCGGAGGCCTTGCAGAGGAGGGTCAGGGACCCCCCGGGTGTCTGGAGGCCCCCTCCGCTCTCCACCAGCTGCACGGCCGCCCGCAGCCCTGGGGAGGGAGGAAGGACAGAATTGAGTCGCCCGCTCCCGCCATCGCCCCCCAAATCCGCGCCCGGGGAGGGGGTCAGCGGGGCTGGGTCCTACCCAGCTGGTGGGGACCGGAGGGGGCACCCAGACACCCAGGGGGTCCCTGACCCTCCTCTGCAAGGCCTCCGGCTTCACCTTCAGCAGCAACGCCATGCTGTGGGTGCGACAGGCGCCCGGGAAGGGGCTCGAGTGGGCCGCAAGTATTCAGAGCGATGGTAGCCCATGGTACGCGTCGGCGGTCAAAGGGCGCTTCACCCTCTCCCGGGACGACTCCCGGAGCACGGTCACGCTGCAGATGAACAGCCTGAAGGTCGAAGACACGGCCACCTACTACTGCGCGAAAGAAGCTGGTGCTGGCACCATCCCTTGCACCCAGCCCAAACATCCCTGCACTCTTCCCACAATTCCCAGCAGCCTCCTGACCCCTTCGCTCCGAGACCAGACCCCGGCTCAGTGCCCAGTGTCCGAGAGCCCGGACCATTTACACCGACTCCAAAGCCTCGCCCTGAGCCCGGACCCTGGCCCTCTGCTCACACGTCCCATTCCAGCATCCCGGCATCTGCCCAAACCCTTTCCCTCCAACCTGAGGATCCCCGCCCTGCATCCCGACATCCCAGCACATTCCCGAAACCCCTGCACCCGGCGCAGACCCGCGCACCAAACCCAGGTCTTTGCCCTCAGCCTGCGCCATTTGCACCCAGCCCAGGGTTATTGCACCGAACCCCGATGATTTGCGATGAACCTCGTCCCCCGAATGGGGCCCAGATCCTCGAGTCTTGACCCAAACCCCCGCCCCGCGACTCCTCTGCAAGGGCTCCGGCGTCCCCTTCAGCTGGTCCAGCATGGTCTGGGTGCGACAGGCGCCCGGGAAGGGGCTCGAGGGGGTCGCGAGTATTCACAGCGATGGTAGTGGCACAGCCTACGCGCCGGCGGTGCAAGGGCGCTTCACCATCTCCAGGGATGACTCCCGGAGCACGGTCACGCTTCTGCAGGGCTCCAGGCTGGGTGCAGGGGCTTCAGGAAGATGCTGGGATTTGGGGACCCGGCGCAGGGCTGTTGGGGCACGGTGCCGGGGTCGGTGCCACCACCAGCATCAGCACTTTTCGCGCAGTAGTAGGTGGCCGTGTCTTCGCCCTTCAGGCTGTTCATCTGCAGCGTGAGCGTGCTCCGGGAGTTGTCCTTGGAGACGGTGAAGCGCCCTTGCACCGCCGAGTTGTACCATGTGCTACCAGTGCTGTTAATACTCCCGACGTACTCGGGCCCCTTCCCAGGCGCCTGTCGCACCCAGTCCATGCCGGTGCTGCTGAAGGTGACGCCGGAGCCCTTGCAGAGGAGGCGCAGGAGGGGTTTGGGGGCAAGACCCAGGGACTGTGCACCCTGCAGGTGTCTGAGCTGGGGGCAGAGGGTCTGGGCTCAGGCCAAAGGGTCCAGGCTTGATGCCAGGGGTCCGGGCTGAGGGCATGGGTCTGGACACCGGGCTGGGGGCCGGGAAGGCGCAGGGAAGCTGAAGCCCCCTTGCCCCCTCCTTTGGTTTCCCCATCACCCTGACCAACTCCAGCCCCCCTGGGCACAGAGGACCCCCCCAGCAGGACACATCCCGCATCAGCCCCCCTCCACCTTCCTCCTCCTCCTCGCAGCCCTGCCAGGTAGGACCCAGCCCCGCTGACCCCCTCCCCGGGCGCGGATTTGGGGGGCGATGGCGGGAGCGGGCGACTCAATTCTGTCCTTCCTCCCTCCCCAGGGCTGCGGGCGGCCGTGCAGCTGGTGGAGAGCGGAGGGGGCCTCCAGACACCCGGGGGGTCCCTGACCCTCCTCTGCAAGGCCTCCGGCTTCGACTTCAGCAGCTACGGCATGTACTGGGTGCGACAGGCGCCTGGGAAGGGGCTCGAGTACGTCGGGAGTATTAGCAGCAGTGGTAGTTACACACACTACGCGCCGGCGGTCAAAGGGCGCTTCACCATCTCCCGGGACAACTCCCGGAGCACGGTCACGCTGCAGATGAACAGCCTGAAGGTCGAAGACACGGCCACCTACTACTGCGCCAAAGATGCTGGTGCTGGTGCCGGCACCGAGGCCGTGCCTGGGCAGGAAAACCGCAGGCGAGCGGCGTCCCCGGGGGAGGCAGCGATGCCTGGCAGCCCCCAGCCCTCTCTGCAGCGCTGGTGCTGCAGCCCATGCATCTGCCTGCCCCGAGCCTGCACCCCGGCACCGTGCCCCAACAGCCCTGCGCTGCCTCCCACCATCTCGCCATCTTCCCAAATCTCTGCACCAAGCCCAAACCCCTTTTTGAGCCCGGACCCCCCAGGACCCCAGCTTTGCCCTGGAGGCGGTGAAGCGCCCTTGCAACGCCGACGCGTAGGCTGTGCGGCTCCACCATGTTTAATAAGTGAGAAGTACTCAAGTCCCTTCCCAGGCGCCTGTCGCACCCATCCCATGCCAACGCTGCTGAAGTCGAAGCCGGAGGCCTTGCAGAGGAGGGTCAGGGACCCCCCGGGTGTCTGGGTGCCCCCTCCGGTCCCCACCAGCTGGGTAGGACCCAGCCCCGCTGACCCCCTCCCCGGGCGCGGATTTGGGGGGCGATGGCGGGAGCGGGCGACTCAATTCTGTCCTTCCTCCCTCCCCAGGGCTGCGGGCGGCCGTGCAGCTGGTGGAGAGCGGAGGGGGCCTCCAGACACCCGGGGGGTCCCTGACCCTCCTCTGCAAGGCCTCCGGCTTCGACTTCAGCAGCAGCAACTGGATGGTTGGGGCACAACAGGCACCTGAGAACGGAATCAATTACGTCGCGAGTATTTACAGCGATGGTAGTACCACAAGATATGCGCCGGCGGTGCAAGGGCGCTTCACCATCTCCAAGGACAACTCCCGGAGCACGCTCACGCTGCAGATGAACAGCCTGAAGGGCGAAGACACGGCCACCTACTACTGTGCCAAAGATGCTGCTGCTGCTGGTGGCACCAACCCTGGCACCGTGCCCCAACAGCCCTGCGCTGGGTCCCCAAATCCCAGCATCTTCCTGAAGCCCCTGCACCCAGCCTGGTCCCCGGCAGCAGCGTGACCGTGCTCCGGGAGTCGTCCCTGGAGATGGTGAAGCGCCCTTGCACCGCCGACGCGTAGTATGTGGTACCACCGCTGTAAATAGTCGCGACCCACTCAAGCCCCTTCCCGGGCGCCTGTCGCACCCAGTACATGTTGTAGCTGCTGAAGGTGAAGCCGGAGGCCTTGCAGAGGAGGGTCAGGGACCCCCCGGGTGTCTGGGTGCCCCCTCCGCTCTCCACCAGCTGCACGGCCGCCCGCAGCCCTGGGGAGGGAGGAAGGACAGAATTGAGTCGCCCGCTCCCGCCATCGCCCCCCAAATCTGCGCCGGGGGAGGGGGTCAGCGGGGCCGCTGCAGGGGGCTTGAGATTCCCAGCACCTTCCCGGCCCCCAGCCCTGTTTCCAGACCCCTGCCCTCAGCCCGGACCCCTTGCACCAACCCTGGAGTCTTTGCACCGAGCCCGGACCCTCTGCCCCCAGCTCAGACGCCTGCAGGGTGCACAGTCCCTGGGTCTTGCCCCCAAACCGCTCCTGCGCCTCCTCTGCAAGGGCTCCGGCGTCACCTTCAGCAGCACCGGCATGGACTGGGTGCGACAGGCGCCTGGGAAGGGGCTCGAGTACGTCGGGAGTATTAGCGGCAGTGGTAGTGGCACAGACTACGGGTCGGCGGTGCAAGGGCGCTTCACCATCTCCCGGGACAACTCCCGGAGCACGGTCACGCTGCAGATGAACAGCCTGAAGGGCGAAGACACGGCCACCTACTACTGCGCGAAATGTGCTGGTGGTTGTGGCACCGACGGCGGCACCGTGCCCCAACAGCCCTGCGCTGCCTCCCACCATCTCGCCATCTTCCCAAATCCCTGCCCAGACCCTGGATCCTTGCACCCAGCCCGGAGCCCTGCCTGTGCCCAGACCCCCCCAGGACCCAGCGTTGCTCCCCCGGGGCTGCTGCCAGCCTGGAGCTGGTTCCAGGAGCTCTGGGGGGGGTCTCCCCTTCTGCCCCTGCCCAGGGCATCGCTGCCTCTGCCTCTTGCAGGAAAAGCAGGGGGTGGGGGGTTTCTCCCAGCCACGCACGGCGTCGGAGCTACCACAATCGCCAGCACGTTTCGCGCAGTAGTAGGTGGCCGTGTCTTCGACCTTCAGGCTGTTCATCTGCAGCGTGACCGTGCTCCGGGAGTTGTCCTTGGAGACGGTGAAGCGTCCTTGCACCCCCGGCACGTAGGATGTTCCAAGACCTTCATGGTGAATACCCACGACCCCCTTGAGCCTCTTCCCGGGCGCCTGTCGCACCCAGTTGATGTAGGCGCTGCTGAAGGTGAAGCTGGAGCCTTGCAGAGCCAGGGCACCCGGGGGGTAGCTGACCCTCGTCTGAAATGGCTCCAGCTTCGACTTCAGCAGCACCGGCATGGTCTGGGTGTGACAGGCGCCCGGGAAGGGGCTCGAGTACGTCGCGAGTATTAGCAGCAGTGGTAGCACAGACTACGCGTCGGCGGTGCAAGGGCGCTTCACCATCTCCAAGGACAACTCCCGGAGCACGCTCACGCTGCAGATGAACAGCCTGAAGGGCGAAGACACGGCCACCTACTACTGCGCCAAAAGTGCTGATGCTGGTGCATGCACTGACCACGGCACCGTGCCCCAACAGCCCCGCGCTGGGTCCCCAAATCCCAGCATCTTCCTGAAGCCCCTGCACCCAGCCTGGGCCCCTACCCCACCCCCAGACCCCTGCCCTCAGCCCCCCCCCTTCACACCCAGCCCAGAGTTATTGCCCCCAACCCCCACCCTCTGCAGCCAGCCCAAATCCCCGCCCGCTGCCCCCGCCCTCCCCTCTGGAACCGGCTGGGTGCTTGCAGGGGAGGCGCCGGGCAGGGTTCGGGGGCCAGAGCCGGAGCTTGGGGCACCCTTCAGGGGACGAGGTTCACTGCGAAGGGTCCAGGCTGGATGCAAGAAGCCTGGGCTGGGTTCAAAGGGCTGAGGCGGAGGGCGAGGGTCTGGGTTTGGGGTGAGTGCAGGGCTTGGGACCAAGCTGGGGCTGGAGGGAAGAGCGCAGGGATGTTGTGACTTGGCGCAAGTAGTCCTGGCTCCGTGCAAGGGGTCTGAGGAAGGTGCTGGGTTGCGGGGACCCAGTGCAGGGACGCTGGGGCAGGGTGCAAGTGTAAGTGCCAGCACCAGCAGCGGTTTTCGTGCAGTAGTAGGTGGCCGTGTCTTCGCCCTTCAGGCTGTTCATCTGCAGCGTGAGCGTGCTCCGGGAGTTGTCCTTGGAGATGGTGAAGCGCCTTTGCACCGCCGGCGCGTAGGCTGTGCCACTACCATCGCTGTGAATACTCGCGACCCCCTCGAGCCCCTTCCCGGGCGCCTGTCGCACCCAGTCCATGCCGTAGCTGCTGAAGGTGACGCCCTTGCAGAGGAGGGTCAGGGACCCCCCGGGTGTCTGGAGGCCCCCTCCGCTCTCCACCAGCTGCACGGCCGCCCGCAGCCCTGGGGAGGGAGGAAGGACAGAATTGAGTCGCCCGCTCCCGCCATCGCCCCCCAAATCCGCGCCCGGGGAGGGGGTCAGCGGGGCCGGTGCAAGGGGGCTTGAGCTCCCCTGCGCCATCCCGGCCCCCAGCCCGGAGCCCAGGCCTTTGCTCCAAGCTCTGGACCCTCGCACTGAGCCAGGGCACCCGGGGGGTCCCTGACCCCCCTCTGCAAGGCCTCCAGCATCACCTTCAGCAGCTACAACATGTTCTGGGTGCGACAGGCGCCCGGGAAGGGGCTCGAGGGGGTTGCGGGTATTAGCAACGATGGTAGTAGCCCGTGGTACGCGTCAGCGGTCAAAGGGCGCTTCACCATCTCCCGGGACAACTCCCGGAGCACGGTCACGCTGCAGATGAACAGCCTGAAGGTCGAAGACTCGGCCACCTACTACTGCGCCAAAGCTGCTGGTGGTTGTGGCACCGACCCTGGCACCGTGCCCCAACAGCCCTGCACCGGGACCCAGCATCTCTGCATCTTCTTGATGCCCCTGCACCAAGCCAAGAGCCCTACCCCAGCCCCAGACCCTTCATCTGCAGCGTGACCGTGCACCGGGAGTTGTCCTTGGAGACGGTGAAGCGCCCTTTGACCACCGACACGCAGCCTGTCCAACTACCATCGTTGTTAATAGCCACAATGTCCTCGAGCCCCTTCCCGGGCACCTGTCGCACCCAGTCCGTGCCAGTGCTGCTGAAGGTGACGCCGGAGCCCTTGCAGAGGAGGCGCAGGAGCGGTTTGGGGGCAAGACCCAGGGACTGTGCACCTTGCAGGCGTCTGAGCTGGGGGCAGAGTGGAGGCTCGGGGCGAGGATCGGGGTTGGGTGCAGGGGTCTGGGCTGGGGGGAAGGGTCTGGGCTGGGTGCAGGGGTTTCAGGAAGAGTCTGGGAATTGGGGGAAGAGAGCAGGCGCGTTCTGGCTTGAGGGAAAGAGTCCTGGCTTGGTGCAAAGGGTTTCAGAAAGATTCAGGGATGAGGAGACCCAGGGCAGGGCTGTTGGGGCACGGTGCCGGTGTCGGTGTCAGTGTCACAATCACCAGCATCTCTGGCGCAGTAGTAGGTGTCCGTGTCTTCGACCTTCAGGCTGTTCATCTGCAGCGTGACCGTGCTCCGGGAGTTGTCCCGGGAGATGGTGAAGCGCCCTTTGACCGCCGGCGCGTACTCTGTGTAACCACCACTGCTGGTAATACCCGCAACGAACTCGAGCCCCTTCCCGGGCGCCTGTCGCACCCACTCCATGCCGGTGCTGCTGAAGGTGAAGCCCTTGCAGAGGGGGGTCAGGGACCCCCCGGGTGCCCTGGCTCAGTGCGAGGGCCCAGAGCTTGGAGCAGAGGCTCTGGGCATGGGGCAGGGCTCCAGGCTGCATTCGGGGCCCAGATTTGCTGCAGGGCTTTTGGGAAGATGCTGCCATGGGGGGAGAGCGCAGGGATGTTTGGGCTGGGTGGAAAGGGTGCGGGCGTGGTGCAAAGAGTCCAGGATTTGTGCCTGGGGTCCTGGCTGAGGGCAGGGGTCTGGAAACAGGGCTGGGGGCTGGGAAGGCGCAGGGAAGCTGAAGCCCCCTTGCACCGGCCCCGCTGACCCCCTCCCCGGGCGCGGATTTGGGGGGCGATGGCGGGAGCGGGCGACTCAATTCTGTCCTTCCTCCCTCCCCAGGGCTGCGGGCGGCCGTGCAGCTGGTGGAGAGCGGAGGGGGCCTCCAGACACCCGGGGGGTCCCTGACCCTCCTCTGCAAGGCCTCCGGCTTCACCTTCAGCAGCGCCTACATGGAGGAGGTGCGACAGGCGCCCGGGAAGGGGCTCGAGTTCGTTGCGGTTATTAGGAGCGATGCTAGTGGCACAGCTCTCTGTGTAACTACCATCGCTGTTAATTTCTGCGACGTACTCGAGCCCCTTCCCGGGCGCCTGTCGTGCCCAGTACATGCCTTTGCTGCTGAAGTCGAAGCCGGAGGCCTTGCAGAGGAGGGTCAGGGACCCCCCGGGTGTCTGGAGGCCCCCTCCGCTCTCCACCAGCTGCACGGCCGCCCGCAGCCCTGGGGAGGGAGGAAGGACAGAATTGAGTCGCCCGCTCCCGCCATCGCCCCCCAAATCCGCGCCCGGGGAGGGGGTCAGCGGGCCTGGGTCCTACCTGGCAGGGCTGCGAGGAGGAGGAGGAAGGTGGAGGGGGGCTGATGCGGGATGTGTCCTGCTGGGGGGGTCCTCTGTGCCCAGGGGGGCTGGAGTTGGTCAGGGTGATGGGGAAACCAAAGGAGGGGGCAAGGGGGCTTCAGCTTCCCTGCGCCTTCCCGGCCCCCAGCTGCCCAGGATCGGGCTCGAGCAAGTCGCAAGTATTGGCAACACTGGTGGTAGCACAGCCTACACGCCGGCGGTGGAAGGGCGCTTCACCATCTCCAAGGACAACTCCCGGAGCACGCTCACGCTGCAGATGAACAGCCTGAAGGTCGAAGACACGGCCACCTACTACTGCGCGAAAACCGCTGCTGGTGCTGGCACTTACACTTGCACCCTGCCCCAGCGTCCCTGCACTGGGTCCCCGCAACCCAGCACCTTCCTCAGACCCCTTGCACGGAGCCAGGACTACTTGCGCCAAGTCACAACATCCCTGCGCTCTTCCCTCCAGCCCCAGCTTGGTCCCAAGCCCTGCACTCACCCCAAACCCAGACCCTCGCCCTCCGCCTCAGCCCTTTGAACCCAGCCCAGGCTTCTTGCATCCAGCCTGGACCCTTCGCAGTGAACCTCGTCCCCTGAAGGGTGCCCCAAGCTCCGGCTCTGGCCCCCGAACCCTGCCCGGCGCCTCCCCTGCAAGCACCCAGCCGGTTCCAGAGGGGAGGGCAGGGGCAGCGGGCGGGGATTTGGGCTGGCTGCAGAGGGTGGGGGTTGGGGGCAATAACTCTGGGCTGGGTGTGAAGGGGGGGGGCTGAGGGCAGGGGTCTGGGGGTGGGGTAGGGGCCCAGGCTGGGTGCAGGGGTCTCAGGAAGATGCGGAGATGCTGGGACCCAGCGCAGGGCTGTTGGGGCACGGTGCCGGGGTCGGTGCCAGCACCAGCAGCACTTTTGGCGCAGTAGTAGGTGGCCGTGTCTTCGCCCTTCAGGCTGTTCATCTGCAGCGTGAGCGTGCTCCGGGAGTTGTCCTTGGAGATGGTGAAGCGCCCTTGCACCGCCGACGCGTAGTCTGTGCTACCACTGCTGCTAATACTCGCGACGTACTCGAGCCCCTTCCCGGGCGCCTGTCGCACCCATCCCATGCCAACGCTGCTGAAGGTGAAGCCGGAGGGCTTGCAGAGGAGGGTCAGGGACCCCCCGGGTGTCTGGAGGCCCCCTCCGCTCTCCACCAGCTGCACGGCCGCCCGCAGCCCTGGGGAGGGAGGAAGGACAGAATTGAGTCGCCCGCTCCCGCCATCGCCCCCCAAATCCGCGCCCGGGGAGGGGGTCAGCGGGGCCGGTGCAAGGGGGCTTGAGCTCCCCTGCGCCATCCCGGCCCCCAGCCCGGAGCCCAGGCCTTTGCTCCAAGCTCTGGACCCTCGCACTGAGCCAGGGCACCCGGGGGGTCCCTGACCCCCCTCTGCAAGGCCTCCAGCATCACCTTCAGCAGCTACAACATGTTCTGGGTGCGACAGGCGCCCGGGAAGGGGCTCGAGTTTGTCGCGAGTATTGACAACACTGGTGGTTACACAAGCTACGCGTCGGCGGTGCAAGGGCGCTTCACCATCTCCAAGGACAACTCCCGGAGCACGCTCACGCTGCAGATGAACAGCCTGAAGGGCGAAGACACGGCCACCTACTACTGCGCCAAAGCTGATGGTGCTGGTGGTGGCACCGACCCCGGCACCGTGCCCCAACAGCCCTGCGCTGGGTCCCAGCATCTCCGCATCTTCCTGAGACCCCTGCACCCAGCCTGGGCCCCTACCCCACCCCCAGACCCCTGCCCTCATATCCCACCCTTCACACCCAGACCAGAGTTATTGCCCCCAACCCCCACCCTCTGCAGCCAGCCCAAATCCCCACCCGCTGGCCCCGTCCTCCCCTCTGGAACCAGCTGGGTGCCGCCGCCGCCACCACCAGCGCTGGGAATTTCTGCCGCCCACCCCAGCCCCTTCCCAGGTGCCTGTCGCACCCCGAGCGGGCCGGAGCAGTGGAGCGAAGCCGGAGCCCTTGCAGGGCACAGCATGGAGACGTATTATGGCCCAGGGCAGGGCTTTGGGCTCAGAGCTGGGGGTTTTGGCTCCGTGCAGGGCTTAGGGGTCCCTGGGATGGAGCAGGCACGGTGCAGGGACGGGGCGCGGGTGCAGAAGCCGGGGGCTCGGGGCAGGGCTCTGGGTGCAGTGGGGCAGGGGACACGGGAGCAGGGGAAAGCCCGGCACCGCTGCCTCCCCTGGCAGAACCAGTTGACGTGGGGTTTTTCCCAGCCCCGCATCATCATAATCTTCTCTGGCGCAGTAGTAGGTGGCCGTGTCTTCGACCTTCAGGCTGTTCATCTGCAGCGTGAGCGTGCTCCGGGAGTTGTCCCGGGAGATGGTGAAGCGCCCTTGCACCGCCGGTGCGTAGTATGCGCTACCAAAGATTTTCGGACACACTACCATCGCTGTAAATACCCGCGACCCACTCGAGCCCCTTCCCGGGCGCCTGTCGCACCCACTGCATGTCGTAGCTGCTGAAGGTGAAGCCGGAGGCCTTGCAGAGGAGGGTCAGGGACCCCCCGGGTGTCTGGAGGCCCCCTCCGCTCTCCACCAGCTGCACGGCCGCCCGCAGCCCTGGGGAGGGAGGAAGGACAGAATTGAGTCGCCCGCTCCCGCCATCGCCCCCCAAATCCGCGCCTGGGGAGGGGGTCAGCGGGGCTGGGTCCTACCCAGCTGGTGGGGACCGGAGGGGGCACCCAGACACCCGGGGGGTCCCTGACCCTCCTCTGCAAGGCCTCCGGCTTCACCTTCAGCAGCAACACCATGATGTGGGTGCGACAGGCGCCCGGGAAGGGGCTCGAGTACGTCGCGGGTATTGACAGCTTTGGTTACACAGAGTACGCGCCGGCGGTGCAAGGGCACTTCACCCTCTCCCGGGACGACTCCCGGAGCACGCTCACGCTGCAGATGAACAGCCTGGAGGGCTGTTTTTTTGGTTTTTTGTTTTTGGTTTTTTGTGCTGTTTTTCATGCACGAAAAGTGCTGGTGCCGGCACCGAGGCCGTGCCTGGGCAGGAAAACCGCAGGCGAGCGGCGTCCCCGGGGGAGGCAGCGATGCCTGGCAGCCCCCAGCCCTCTCTGCAGCGCTGGTGCTGCAGCCCATGCATCTGCCTGCCCCGAGCCCGCACCCCGCCACCGTGCCCCAACAGCCCTGCGCTGCCTCCCACCATCTCGCCATCTTCCCAAATCCCTGCCCAGACCCTGGATCCTTGCACCCAGCCCGGAGCCCTGCCTGTGCCCAGACCCCCCCAGGACCCAGCTTTGCTCCCCCGGGGCTGCTGCCAGCCTGGAGCTGGTTCCAGGAGCTCTGGGGGGGGTCTCCCCTTCTGCCCCTGCCCAGGGCTGCAGGCGGCCGTGCAGCTGGTGGAGAGCGGAGGGGGCACCCAGACACCCGGGGGGTCCCTGACCCTCCTCTGCAAGGCCTCCGGCTTCGACTTCAGCAGCTACGAAATGTCCTGGGTGCGACAGGCGCCCGAGTACATCGCAGAAATTGGAAGCGGTGATGGTAGCACATCCTACGCCCCGGCGGTGGAAGGGCGCTTCACCCTCTCCCGGGACAACTCCCGGAGCACGGTCACGCTGCAGATGAACAGCCTGAAGGTCGAAGACACGGCCACCTACTACTGCGCCAAAGGTGCTGGTGCTGGCCCCGACCCCGCCACTGTGTCCCCAAATCTCAGCGTTTTCATGTAATCCGTGCCCAAAGATCTGGGTTTTGTAGCAAGTCTGGACCCTTGCACCAAGCACAAAACCCTTTTTAGTGAGCCCAAATCCTCAGCTTTTGGCCCAAATCCCTGCCCTGCATCTCCTCTGCAAGGGCTCTGGCTTCACCTCCGGCACGTTCTCGGTGCCACAGGCAGCCAGAACCTTCGCAAAATCCTTGCGCCGAGCCCAGACCCCTGCCCTGAGCCCAGAAATCCCCACCCTTCATCCCAAAATCCCAGCATCTTCCCAAGATCCTTGCTCTGAGCCCAGGCACCCCTGTCCTGCATCCCAAAATCCCAGCATCTTGCCCAAATCCTTGCTCTGAGTCCAGATCTCTGCCCTGAGCAGAGAAATCCCCACTCAGCATCCCAAAATCCCATTATCCTCCCAAAATCCTTGCCCTGAGCCCAGAAATCCCCACCCTGAATTCCAGAATCGTAGCATCTCCCCAAAAATCCAATCAACTCCCCAAAAATCCAATCAACTCCCCAAAAATCCAATCAACTCCCCAAAAATCCAATCAACTCCCCAAAAATCCTTGCTCCAAGCCCAGAAACCCCCACCCAGAATCCTAAAATCCCATTATCCTCCCAAAATCCTTGCCCTGAGCCCACCAATCCCCACCCTGAATCCCAGAATCGCAGCATCTCCCCCCAAATCCAATTATCTCCCCCCAAATCCAATTATCTCCCCCCAAATCCAATTATCTCCCCCCAAATCCAATTATCTCCCCCCAAATCCTTGCTCGGAGCCCAGAAACCCCCACCCAGAATCCTAAAATCCCATTATCCTCCCCAAATCCTTGCCCTGAGCCCAGAAACCCCCACCTTAAATCCCCAAATCCCAGCATCTTTCCAAAATCCTTACTCGAAGTCCAAGCCACTGCCCTGAGCCCAGAAATCCCCACCCTGAATCCCAAAAATCCAATTATCTCCCCCCAAATCCAATTATCTCCCCCCAAATCCAATTATCTCCCCCCAAATCCTTGCTCCGAGCCCAGACACCCCTACCCTGTATCCCAAAATCCCAGCATCTTCCCCAAATCCTTGCCCTGAGCCCAGAAATCACCACCCTGAATCCCCCAAAATCTCATTATCCCCCCCAAAATCTCATTATCCCCCCAAAATCTCATTATCCCCCCCAAAATCTCATTATCCCCCCCCCAAAATCCTTGCTCCGAGCCCAGAAATCCCTCCCCTACACCCCCAAATCCCAGTATTTTCCCCAAAATCCCAACATCTTCCCCAAAATCCTTGCGCCAGGGAGCAACCACAAAAAAGCAAAAGCTCATTTCTGAGCTTCCTACCCCAAAACAACACCGATGACGTCAGCAACGAGGGCACTGCAGAGATCGCAATTAAATAATCCAACCCAGATTAAGCAGGGAGGGCAATTAAATAATTAAGGCCGACGAATTAATGAGGGCCGGGAAGAGATTGCAATTAATTAATTCAGTAGCAACAAATGATAAGGGCTCTGCAGAGATTGCAATTAATTAATTCAGTGGAAATAAATGATAAGGGCTCTGCAGAGATTGCAATTAATTAATTCAGTGGAAATAAAGGATAAGGGCTCTGCAGAGATTGCAATTAATTAATTCAGTGGCAACAAATAATAAGGGCTCTGCAGAGATTGCAATTAATTAATTCAGTGACAACAAATGATAAGGGTTTTGCAGAGCTTGCAATTAAATAATTCAGTGGAAATAAATAACAAGGGTTTTGCAGAGATTGCAATTAATTAATTCAGGGAAATAAATGATAAGGGCTCTGCAGAGATTGCAATTTAAAAAAATCATAAACGAGATCTAAGGGTGCACTGCAGAGTTTGCAATTAATTAATTCAGGGTAAATAAGACATAAAAGTGCACTGCAGAGCTTGGAATTAAATTAATCGGGGTAATAAAGATATGAGGGTGCACTGCAGAGCTTGCAATTAATTAATTCAACGTACAAAAATGTGAGGGCTCACTGCAGAGCTTGCAATTAAATAATTCAGTATAAAAAAGATGTAAGGGGGCACTGCAGAGCTTGTAATTAAATAATTCAATATAAAAAAGATATAAGGGGGCACTGCAGAGCTTGCAATTAAATTAATCGGGGTAAATAAGTGATAAGGCCCCCCCACAGAGATTGCAATTAAAGAATTCAATATTGAAAAATTATAAGGGCTCACTGCAAAGCTTGCAATTAAATAATTCAGTATAAAAAAGATATGAGGGCGCGCTGCAGAGCTTGCAATTAAATAATTCAGTGTAAATAAAACATAAGGGTGCGCTGCAGAGCTTGCAATTAAATAATTTGATATAAAAAAGATATGAGGGCACGCTGCAGAGCTTGCAATTAAATAATTCAGGGTAAATAAAACATAAGGGTGCGCTGCAGAGCTTGCAATTAAATAATTCAGTATAAAAAAGATATGAGGGCGCGCTGCAGAGCTTGCAATTAAATAATTCAGTGTAAATAAAACATAAGGGTGCGCTGCAGAGCTTGCAATTAAATAATTTGATATAAAAAAGATATGAGGGCACGCTGCAGAGCTTGCAATTAAATAATTCAGGGTAAATAAAACATAAGGGCTCACTGCAGAGCTTGCAATTAAATAATTTGATATAAAAAAGGTATGAGGGCGCGCTGCAGAGCATGCAATTAAATAATTCGGTGTAAATAAAGCATAAGGGTGCGCTGCGGAGATTGCAATGAGATAATTTAATGTACATCTGCGATAAGGGTACGGCCGAGCTTGCAATTAAACGATAAGCTGCAGAGAAGTGATAAGGGCTCACTGCAGAGCTTGCAATGAAAAAAAATTGAGTGTGATTCCGTGATTAATTCCCCAGAGACCTTGCAATTAAATAATTTGGCGCACACCTGCGATGAATTCCCCAGAGACCTCGCAATTAAACAATTTGGCGCACACCTGCGATGAATTCCCTGGAGATATTGCAATTAAATAATTCGGCGCACACCTGCGATGAATTCCCTAGAGATATTGCAATTAAAGAATTCGGCGTAAACAAGTGATCCGGGTGCCCAGCAGAGCTTGCAATTAAAGAATTCAAATCCCCACCACTAACGAGCAGCTGGCAGAGATTTGCAATTAAAACACCGGGTAGGGCTGAGGGGTGGGGGCGGACCCCTCCCATGCAAATCCCCGGCACCCAGCGCCTTTAAAACCCCCCGATCCCACCATGGTGGCACATCCCCAGTCTCCCCTACCCTCCTCTTCACCATGGGCATCCACTTGGCCTCTACCTTCCTCCTCCTCCTCGCAGCCCTGCCAGGTAGGTCCCAGCCCCGCTGACCCCCTCCCCGGGCGCGGATTTGGGGGGCGATGGCGGGAGCGGGCGACTCAATTCTGTCCTTCCTCTCTCCCCAGGGCTGCGGGCGGCCGTGCAGCTGGTGGGGAGCGGAGGGGGCCTCCAGACACCCGGGGGGTCCCTGACCCTCCTCTGCAAGGCCTCCGGCTTCACCTTCAGCAGCTATAGCATGGAGTGGGTGCGACAGGCGCCCGGGAAGGGGCTCGAGTACGTCGCGGGTATTAGCAGCGGTGGTAGCACATACTACGCGTCGGCGGTCAAAGGGCGCTTCACCATCTCCCGGGACAACTCCCGGAGCACGCTCACGCTGCAGATGAACAGCCTGAAGGTCGAAGACACGGCCACCTACTACTGCGCGAAAGCTGCTCACGGTGGCACCGACCTCATGCGCAGCTGGCGAAAAACCCAGTGTTGGCTGGTTGTCCCGTGGGAGACGGAGGGCGGCGATGCGTGGCGACTCTTTGCCGTGCTTGAGCGGCCGCAGCTGCTGCGTCAGGGTTTTGCTGCAAGCCCAGATCCTTTGTGTGGTGTCCAAGAGCTACTGCATGGAGCACAGACCCTTGTGAAGCACCCAAGAGCCTTTGCATGGCACCCAAGCCCCCTTGCACAGAGCCTGGACCCTTTGCATAGCACCCAAGCCCCCTTGCACGGAGGATGAGACCCTTTGCACAGCACCCAGACCCTTGCATGGTGCACAAGAGCCTTGCAAGGAACCCAGACCCTTTGCAGGGCACCCAAGCCCCCTTGCACGGAGCCCAGATCCTTGTGGTCCATTCAAGTGCCCCCTTGCACAGAGCCCAGACCCCTTGCAGGGCACCCAAGTGCCCTTTGCACAGAGTCCAGATGTTTTACACGTTGCCCAAGAACCAAGATTAGATCCAGATATGGAGATGATTTTGCCATTTCTGGCAAGTTTTGCCAAAATCTGGGGATGCTTTGTCCTTTAGGGCCACTTTTGGCCCCAAAATGGGCCTGCTTTGGCTCTTTGGACCAGTTTCACACAAAATCTGGGCAGGCCTTGTCTCTTTGGATCAGTTTTGCCCCAAATCTGGGAAGGCTTTGCCTTTTATGGCCAATTTCACCAAAAATCTAGGCCTGCTTTGGCTCTTTGGGCCCTTCTTGACCCAAATCGGGGCATGCTTTGGTACTTCAGGCCACTTTCAACCTCAATTTGGGCAGGTTTTGCCCTTAAGGGCCTTTCTCGACCCAAATGTGAGCCTGATGTAGATCTCTGGGCTATTCTTGACCCAAATCTGGGCATGCTTTGGTTCTTTGGGCCAGTTTTGACCCAAATCTTGGCCTGCTTTGCCCTTAAGGGCCTTTCTCGACCCAAACGTGGGCCCGCCGTGGCTCTGTGGGCCTTTCTCGACCCGAATGTGAGCCTGATGTAGATCTCTGGGCTATTCTCGACCCAAATCTGGGCATGCTTTGGTTCTTTGGGCCAGTTTCGGCCCAAATCTTGGCCTGCTTTGCCCTTTAGGGCCTTTCTCAAACCCAAACGCGGGCCCGTGGCGGCTCTGTGGGCCGTCTTCGACCCAAACGCAGGCCCAAGGCGGCTCTGTGGGCCAGTTTTGACCCAAATCTTGGCCTGCTTTGCCTTTTAGGGCTACTTTTCACTGAAATCTGGGCATGCTTTGCCCATTAGAGTCAGTTTTGGCCCAAATCTGGGCCCGCTGTGGCTCTGTGGGCCTTTCTCCACCCAAATCAGAGACCACTGCAGATCTTTGAGCTATTCTCAACTCAAATCTGGGCATGCTTTGCCCTTTTTGACCAGTTTTGACTGAAATCTAGGCATGCTTTGACTGTTTGGGCCAATTTTGATCCAAATCTGGGCATGCTTTGACACTTCAGGCCAGTTTGGCCCCAAAATCTGGGTGTGTTTTGGTTCTTGGGGCTGTTTTCGACCCAAATGTGGGGCCGCTGTGGCTCTTTGGTCCTTTCTCGACCCAAATCTGGGCACGCTGTGGTTCTTTGGGCCAATTTGGACCCAAATCTTGGCCTCCTTTGCCCTTTAGGGCCACTTTCAATCCAAATCTGGGCATGCTTTGCCCTTTAGGGCCAGTTTTGGCCCAAATCTGGGGCCGTCATGGCTCTGTGGGCCACTGTTGACTCAAATCTGGGGCCGCTGTTGCTCTTCGGCCATTCCTGAGCCAAATCTGGGCCTGCTTTGGCTCTTCAGGCCACTTTCCACCCAAATCTGGGCACGCTTTGACTCTTCAGGCCAGTCTGGCCCCAAATCTGGGTGTGTTTTGGCTCTTTGGGTCATTCTTGACCCCAATCTGGCCACGCTTCTCCTTTTATGACCCGTTTTGCCCCAAATATGGGGATATTTTTCCCCTTTTGCCCATTTTAGCCACAAATCTGGGCATGCTTTTCGTTTTACAACTATTTATACTTTCAGTTTGGGAATGTTTTGGCCCTTATGGCTCATTTGGCCCCAAACCTGGGGGCCCTTTGCCCTTTCTGGCCAGTTTTCACTTAAACATTGGCGTTTCTCAGCCTTTTTAGATCCCCCATTGGGATGCTTTTGCCATTCAGGACTGGGTTTCGGTGCAGGAGGGAGGAGCGGAGCCTGTGGCCGCTCGGGCGTGCGGCCCCGCAGAGGAGGGGGCTGCGCCAGGGGGATTTTGTGTGACCCTGAGGCACCGTGGGTGCTGATGATTGTTGTGTTGATTACCACGGTGGTGCAGGCAATGACAAAAACGGTGGTGGGATCTCAGCTCGGCTCCCGGCAGCGGCTGCGCCCGGGGGGGCCTTTCCCGGGGGACCAGCCCCCGCTTGGGCCCTCTTCCCCTTCCTGCCCCCTTCTGCACCAAACCTGGGCAGCTTTTGCCCTTTAGGGCCCATTTTGCAGCAAACCTGGGGATGTTTTGCCTCTTAAATACCTGTTTTCCCCCCGCTGCGGGTGTCTTCTGCCCTTTATGGCCACATTTGTTCCAAATCTGAGAAGACTCTTGCCCTTTAATATCATTTTTTGCTTGAAGGGGTGATGCCTTTCCTTTTTGGGACCATTTTTGCCCTAAATCTGGGCCTATTTTACCCATTATTGTCAATTTTTCCAGCAACTTGGGATGTTTTTCCCTATTTTGGCAATTTCACCCCAAATCTCATGATGCTTTCCCTCTTTGCACCATTCTGAACCCAAATCTGGGCACGCCTTGCCTCCTCGGTACGATTCTGCCGAAAATATGGGAAGGCCTTTCCTTTTATGGCCGTTTTTGCCCCACATCAGGGCGTCTTTTTCTCTTTATGGCCAGTTTTACCTGAAAACTGTGTTTGTTTTCCCTACCTGCCTGCTTTTACAGCAAATCTGGGGTTTTCTTGCTATCTGTGGCCATTTTCCCTATGTATGAGGATGGTTTTGCTTCTCCATCCCTGTGTTGCCAGAAATATGGGAACGTTTTGCCCTCTAAAGCTATTTTTTCAACCAATGTGAGGATGGCATTTCTTTTCTGACCTTTTTTTCCTCCTAAAAATGGGAGGCTTTTGTCCGTTATGGACATTTTAGCAAATGTGGGGATGCTTTGCCCTTTATGGCCATTTCTGCGCCAAATCGGGGGATTCTTTTCCTTTTTGAGCTATTTTTGCCCTAAACCTGGGCACCTTTTGCCCTTTATTGCCCTTTTTCCCCCCAAATCGGAGATGCTGCTCGCTTTTAGCTCCATTCCTGCAGCCAGTGGGGGATGTTGTGCCTCTGAATGACGCTTTGGCCCCAGGACGGGCGTTCCTTGGCCCTTTACGGCCGTATTTGCTCTTTCTCCCCAGTTCTGCCCAACCCGAGGGATGCTTTTTCCCTTCTAGGGTGTTTTTTGCAGAAAATGTGGGGAGGTGTTGTGCTTTATTGCCAGCTTTTAATTAAATCTGGGGTTACTTTTCCCTTGGAAGGGTATTTTTGGGTGCGGGAGGGAGGAGCGGAGCCTGTGGCCGCTCGGGCGTGCGGCCCCGCAGAGGAGGGGGCTGCGCCGGGGGATTTTGTGCGACCCTGTGGCACCGTGGGTGCTGGTGGTAGTTGGTATGCTGCTGATTTATCACGGTGGTGCAGGCAATGACAAAAACGTTGGTGGGATCTCAGCTCGGCTCCCGGCAGCGGCTGCGCCCGGGGGGGCCTTTCCCAGGGGACCAGCCCCCGCTTGGGCCCTCTTCCCCTTCCTGCCCCCTTCTGCACCAAACCTGGGCAGCTTTTGCCCTTTTAATGCCAAGTTTTGCAGCAAACCTGGGGATGTTTTGCCTCTTAAATACCTGTTTTCCCCCCGCTGCGGGTGTCTTCTGCCCTTCACGGCCACATTTGTTCCAAATCTGAGAACACTTTTGCCCTTTAATATCATTTTTTGCTTGAAGGGGTGATGCCTTTCCTTTTGGGACCATTTTTGCCCTAAATCTGGGCATGTTTTACTCATTATTGTCAATTTTTCAGCAACTCTGGGGATATTTTTCCCTTTTTTTGTCAATTTTGCCCCAACTCTGGGCCTGCTTTACCCTTTTTGGCCAGTTTTGGCCCAAATACAGGCACGCTATTGGCTCTTTAGGCCAATTTTGCTCCAAATCTGGGCAAGCTTTGCCCTTTTTGGCCTGTTCTGGCCCAAATACAGGCACGCTGTTGGCTCTTTTGCTCTAAATTGGCTAATTTGCTCTAAATTGGCTAATTGCTCTGCCCTTTTTCAGCAGTTGTGACTGAAATCTGGGCGTGCTTTGACTCTTTGGGCCAGATTTGCTCCAAATCTGGGTAAGCTGTGACTCTTTGGGCCTCTTTTCAGCCAAAACCTGGCATGCTTTGCCCTTTTTGAGCAGTTTGAGTGAAATCTGTGCGTGCTGTTACACCTTGGGCTAATTTTGCTCCAAATCTGGGCAAGCTTTGCCTTTTTTGACCAGGTTGGCCCCAAATCTGGGTTTGTTTTGCATCTTTGGGCCAATTTTGACCCAAATCTGAGCGTGCTTTGCCCTTTTTGACCACTTTTGACTGAAATCTGTGCATGCTTTGACTCTTCGGGCCAATTTTGCTCATAATCTGGGCGTGCTTTTCCCTTTAGAGCTATTTCTACCCTCAGCTTGGGAATGTTTTTGCCCTTTCTGGCTCGTTTGGCCCCAAATCTCGCAGCTCTTTGCCCTTTCTGGCCAGGTTTCCCCTAAACATTGGCATTTCTCAGCTTTTTGTGGCCATTTTTGCCCCAGCTCTGGGGAACCCTTGCCCTTTCTGGCTCACTTTGCCCTGAAGACGGGCGTTTCTCTGCCTGTTCTGGGCGTTTTGGCCCCGTCATGGGGTTGTAGTTGCCCTTGGTCGCTTCTTTAGCAGCAGCTGAGGGGAAGGTTTTGCTCTTCCTGGCCGTGTTGCCCCCCATTGGGACGCTTTTGCCATTCAGGACTGGGTTTGGGTGCGGGAGGGAGGAGCGGAGCCTGTGGCCGCTCGGGCGTGCGGCCCCGCAGAGGAGGGGGCTGCGCCGGGGGATTTTGTGCGACCCTGTGGCACCGTGGGTGCTGGTGGTGGTTGTTGTGGTGCTTGTCACGGTGGTGCAGGCAATGACAAAAACGGTGGTGGGATCTCAGCTCGGCTCCCGGCAGCGGCTGCGCCCGGGGGGGCCTTTCCCGGGGGACCAGCCCCCGCTTGGGCCCTCTTCCCCTTCCTGCCCCCTTCTGCACCAAACCTGGGCAGCTTTTGCCCTTTTAACGCCAAGTTTTGCAGCAAACCTGGGGGTGTTTTGCCTCTTAAATACCTGTTTTCCCCCCGCTGCGGGTGTCTTCTGCCCTTTATGGCCACATTTGTTCCAAATCTGAGAAGACTCTTGCCCTTTAATATCATTTTTTGCTTGAAGGGGTGATGCCTTTCCTTTTGGGACCATTTTTGCCCTAAATCTGGGCATGTTTTACCCATTATTGTCAGTTTTTCAGCAAGTCAGGGGATGTTTTTGCATATTTTGGGCCGATTCTGCCCCAACTCTGGGCCTGCTTTGCCCTTTTTGGCCAGTTTTGGCCCAAATAGAGGCACGCTATTGGCTCTTTGGGCAACTTTCGATCTAAATCTGGGCATGCTTTGCCCTTTTTGACCAATTTTGACTGAAATCTGGGTGTGCTTTGACTGTTTGGGCCAATTTTGCTCGAAACCTGGGCACACTTTGAACCTTTGGGCTGCTCTCAACCCAAATCTGGGCCTGCCGTGGCTCTTCGGGCCCTTCTCGACCCAAATCTGGACACGCTTTGCCCTTTAGGGCCACTTTCGACCCAAATCTGGGCACACTTTGCCCTTTAGGGTCTGTTTTGACCAAAATGTGGACCCACCCTGGCGCTTTGGGCCACCTCCAAGCCCAATCTGGGCTGGCTTTGCCTTTTATGGTTAATTTTGCCCCAAATCTGGGCCTGCTTCGGCTCTTCAGGCCACTTTCAACGCAAATCTGGGCACGCTTTGCCTTCATAAGGCCAATTTCGCACAAAATTTGGGCCCGCTCTGTCTCTTTGCCCTTTTTGACCAGTTTTGACCAAAATCCGGGCATGCTTTACAAGTTTTGGCTAGTTTCAATGCAAATCTGTGTATGCTTTGGCTCTTTGGGCCACTTTTGACCCAAATCTGGGCATGCTTTGCCTCTTGGGGCCAGTTTGGCCCAAATCTGGGTGTCTTTTGGCTCTTTGGGCTATTCTCAACCCAAATCTGGCCACGCTGCTACTTTTATGACTGTTTTTGCCTGAAATATGGGGATATATTTCCCTTTTCCACTTTTTTGGCCACAAATCTGGGCGTGCTTTTCTTTTTACAACTATTTCTACCCTCAGCTTGGGAATGTTTTTGCCCTTTCTGGCTCGTGTGGCCCCAAATCTCGCAGCTCTTTGCCCTTTCTGGCCAGGTTTCCCCTAAACATTGGCATTTCTCAGCCTTTTGTGGCCATTTTTGCCCCAGCTCTGGGGAACCCTTGCCCTTTCTGGCTCACTTTGCCCTGAAGACGGGCGTTTCTCTGCCTGTTCTGGGCGTTTTGGCCCCGTCATGGGGTTGTAGTTGCCCTTGGTCGCTTCTTTAGCAGCAGCTGAGGGGAAGGTTTTGCTCTTCCTGGCCGTGTTGCCCCCCATTGGGACGCTTTTGCCATTCAGGACTGGGTTTGGGTGCGGGAGGGAGGAGCGGAGCCTGTGGCCGCTCGGGCGTGCGGCCCCGCAGAGGAGGGGGCTGCGCCGGGGGATTTTGTGCGACCCTGTGGCACCGTGGATAGTGCTGGTGGTTATGGTGGTTGGAGTGTTGATTTATCACGGTGGTGCAGGCAATGACAAAAACGGTGGTGGGATCTCAGCTTGGCTCCCGGCAGCGGCTGCGCCCGGGGGGGCCTTTCCCGGGGGACCAGCCCCCGCTTGGGCCCTCTTCCCCTTCCTGCCCCCTTCTGCACCAAACCTGGGCAGCTTTTGCCCTTTTAATGCCAAGTTTTGCAGCAAACCTGGGGGTGTTTTGCCTCTTAAATACCTGTTTTCCCCCCGCTGCGGGTGTCTTCTGCCCTTTATGGCCACATTTGTTCCAAATCTGAGAAGACTCTTGCCCTTTAATATCATTTTTTGCTTGAAGGGGTGATGCCTTTCCTTTTGGGACCACTTTTGCCCTAAATCTGGGCATGTTTTACCCATTATTGTCAGTTTTTCAGCAAGTCAGGGGATGTTTTTGCATATTTTGGGCCGATTCTGCCCCAACTCCGGGCATGCTTTGCCCTTTTTGGCCAGTTTTGGCCCAAATAGAGGCAAGCTATTGGCTCTTTGGGCAACTTTCGATCTAAATCTGGGCGTGCTTTGCCCTTTTTGACCGATTTTGACTGAAATCTGTGTAGGCTTTACAATTTTTGGATAGTTTCAATGCAAATCTGTGTATGGTTTGGCTCTTTGTGCCGTTTTCGACCCGAATCTGGCCGTGCTTTGCCTTTTGTCACCAGTTTTGACTGAAATCTGGGCATGCTTTGACTCTTTAGGGTAATTTTGCTCCAAATTTGGGCAAGCTTTGCCTTTTTTGACCAGGTTGACCCCAAATCTGGATGCGTTTTGCCTCTTTGGGCCAGTTTTGACCCAAATCCGGCTGTGTTTTGGCTCTTTGGGCCCCCTTTGACACAAATCTAGACATGCTTTGCCCTTTTTGACCAATCTTGACCCAAATTTGTGTGTGCTTTGGCTCTTTGGGCTAAATTTGCCCCAAATCTGGGCACCCTTTGGCTCTTTGGGCACTTCTCGACCCAAATCTGGGCACGCTTCTCCTTTTAGGACCGTTTATGCGCCAAATATGGGGATGTTTTTCCCTTTTGGCCCCAAATCTGGGCATATTTTGCTTTTAGGACCTTTTTCGTCCGAAGGATGAGGATGCTATTGCTGTTTATGACCATTTCTGTGCCAGGTGTTGGTATCTTTTGCACTTTATGTTCCTTTTGCTGCAAATATTGGCACGGTTTTGGCTTTTCTGCCCCGTTGTGCTGCGAATATGGGGATGTTTTGCCACTTCTGTCCAGTTTTGCCCCAAATCCGAGGTTGCTTTGCAGTTTATGCCCGCTTTTACCCCAGATGTGCGCATCCTATCTTCTTCTACGACCATTTTTGCCCCAAATATGAGGATGCTTTTGGCTTGTAGGGCCAGTCTGCAGCCAATTTGAGGACGTTTGCTCTCTTCATGCCATTTTTCTCCCCATATGAGGATCCTTTTGCCCTTTACCCCCACTTCTGCCCAACTCTAGGGATGCTTTTTCCTTCTGTGCCAAGTTTTGCAGCAAATCCGGGGATGTTTTGCCCTTTCCGTGCAGTTTGGCCCCAAATCTGGGGATGCTTTTCCCCTCAAGGCCCTTTTTGCCCCTGAGGATGGGGACGCTTTTGCCTTCCAGGTGGTTTTGCCCCCAGTATCGAGATGCTTTTTCCTTTAGAGACAGCTTGGCCCGAACTCTGGGCATGTTTTAGACCTTTTTTTGGCCTTTTTTAGGCCTAATATGAAGACGCTTTGCCCTCTATTGCCAGTTTTGCAGAAAGATGGGGCTGTTTTACCTTTTCGGGCCACGTTTGCCCCACACGTGGGGTAGACTTTGCTCTCGATGGACAGTTTTGCCCATAATATTGGCATTTCTTTGCCTTTTATGGCCATTTTTGCCCCAAACCTGTGGATGTTTTGCCGTTTGTGGCAAATTTTGCCCTGAACGGGAGCACGGCTCTTCCTCTTACGGACATTTTTGCCCCATTTTTGTGGGGCTGTATTTGCCCTTTACAGCTCTTCTAGGAAAAATATCAGGATGCTTTTCCGTTTTATGCCCATTTCTATGGGAGATATGAGGACGCTTTTGCACCTCATGCCCATCTTCCCAGTGAATCTGGGGTTATTTCTCCCTTGGAAGGGTATTTTTGGGTGCGGGAGGGAGGAGCGGAGCCTGTGGCCGCTCGGGCGTGCGGCCCCGCAGAGGAGGGGGCTGCGCCGGGGGGTTTTGTGTGACCCTGTGGCACCGTGGGTGCTGGTGGTTGTGGTTGGAGTGGTTGTGCTTTGTACCACGGTGGTGCAGGCAATGACAAAAACGGTGGTGGGATCTCAGCTCGGCTCCCGGCAGCGGCTGCGCCCGGGGGGGCCTTTCCCGGGGGACCAGCCCCCGCTTGGGCCCTCTTCCCCTTCCTGCCCCCTTCTGCACCAAACCTGGGCAGCTTTTGCCCTTTTAACGCCAAGTTTTGCAGCAAACCTGGGGGTGTTTTGCCTCTTAAATACCTGTTTTCCCCCCGCTGCGGGTGTCTTCTGCCCTTCACGGCCACATTTGTTCCAAATCTGAGAACACTTTTGCCTTTTAATATCATTTTTTGCTTGAAGTGGTGATGCCTTTCCTTTTAGGACCACTTTTGCCCTAAATCTGGGCATGTTTTACTCATTATTGTCAGTTTTTCAGCAACTCTGGGGATGTTTTTCCCTTTTTTTGTCAATTTTGCCCCAACTCTGGGCATGCTTTGCCCTTTTTGGCCAGTTTTGGCCCCAATACAGGCACGCTATTGGCTCTTTAGGCCAATTTTGCTCCAAATCTGGGCAAGCTTTGCCCTTTTTGGCCTGTTCTGGCCCAAATACAGGCACGCTGTTGGCTCTTTTGCTCTAAATTGGCTAATTTGCTCTAAATTGGCTAATTGCTCTGCCCTTTTTCAGCAGTTGTGACTGAAATCTGGGCGTGCTTTGACTCTTTGGGCCAGATTTGCTCCAAATCTGGGTAAGCTGTGACTCTTTGGGCCTCTTTTCAGCCAAAACCTGGCATGCTTTGCCCTTTTTGAGCAGTTTGAGTGAAATCTGTGCGTGCTGTTACACCTTGGGCTAATTTTGCTCCAAATCTGGGCAAGCTTTGCCTTTTTTGACCAGGTTGGCCCCAAATCTGGGTTTGTTTTGCATCTTTGGGCCAATTTTGACCCAAATCTGAGCGTGCTTTGCCCTTTTTGACCACTTTTGACTGAAATCTGTGCATGCTTTGACTCTTCGGGCCAATTTTGCTCATAATCTGGGCGTGCTTTTCCCTTTAGAGCTATTTCTACCCTCAGCTTGGGAATGTTTTTGCCCTTTCTGGCTCGTGTGGCCCCAAATCTCGCAGCTCTTTGCCCTTTCTGGCCAGGTTTCCCCTAAACATTGGCATTTCTCAGCCTTTTGTGGCCATTTTTGCCCCAGCTCTGGGGAACCCTTGCCCTTTCTGGCTCATTTTGCCCTGAAGACAAGCGTTTCTCTGCCTGTTCTGGGCGTTTTGGCCCCGTCATGGGGTTGTAGTTGCCCTTGGTCGCTTCTTTAGCAGCAGCTGAGGGGAAGGTTTTGCTCTTCCTGGCCGTGTTGCCCCCCATTGGGACGCTTTTGCCATTCAGGACTGGGTTTGGGTGCGGGAGGGAGGAGCGGAGCCTGTGGCCGCTCGGGCGTGCGGCCCCGCAGAGGAGGGGGCTGCGCCGGGGGATTTTGTGCGACCCTGTGGCACCGTGGGTGCTGGTAGTGATTACGGTGATCCTGATTACCACGGTGGTGCAGGCAATGACAAAAACGGTGGTGGGATCTCAGCTCGGCTCCCGGCAGCGGCTGCGCCCGGGGGGCCTTTCCCGGGGGACCAGCCCCCGCTTGGGCCCTCTTCCCCTTCCTGCCCCCTTCTGCAGTGGAAATAGGGATGTTTTGTCCTTTAGGGCCATTTTTGCAGCAAACCTGGGCATATTTTCCTTTTACAACCATTTTTTCCCTACATCTGGGCACGTTTGGCCCTTCATTGCCTGGTTTTTAGCAAATCTCTGCATGTTTTCCCTCGTTTCTCAATTTTACCTCAAATCTGGCACCTTTTACCTCTGACGGCCCCTTTTCCCCGACATATGGAGATGTTTTTTCCCTTAATGGCTATTTTTGCCCCAAATCGGCGCCTCTTGCGGGGGGTTGTGCCCTTTTTCCCTTTCCTGGCCACTTCTGCAGCAAATCCCGGCACGTTTTGCTCTTCATGGACATTTCTTGCACCATATATTTGGGTGATTTTTCCCTTTATGGCCCTTTCTGTGCCAAATCGGGGGATCCTTTTCCTTTTCGAGCTATTTTTGCCCTAAACCTGGGCACCTTTTGCCCTTTATTGCCCCTTTTCCCCCCAAATCGGAGGTGCTGCTCGCTTTTAGCTCCATTCCTGCAGCCAGTGGGGGATGTTGTGCCTCTGAATGACGCTTTGGCCCCAAGACGGGCGTTCCTTGGCCCTTTACGGCCGTAGTTGCGGCAAATATGGGGATATTTTGCCTTCGGTGGCCATTTTAGCCCCAAAGCTGAGGTGCTTTTGCCTTTCTGCACTTCTCTGCAGCAAATGGGGGGGTTTTTGCACTTCATGCACGCTTTTGCCCCAAATATCGGGGTGTTTTGCCTCTTAGGGGCAGTTTTGCCCCGATATGGGGATGTTTTTCCCCCTACGGCTGGTTTTGCTTCCAATCTCGGGGTGTTTTGCCTTTTACGTCTAGTTTTGCCCCAACCCTGGCCATGTTTTCCCTTTTGTGGACCGTTTTACCCCAGATATGCCCAGGCTTTTTTGGCTTTGCAGCCATTTTGGCCCAAAGCGAAGGAAGCTTTTGTTTTTAGAGCCAGTTCTGAGGCAGATTAAGGGACATTTTGTCTTGTAATGCTAGTTTTGCCCCCAATACGCGGATGCTTTTGCCCGTTATCCCCAGTTCTGCCCAACCCGAGGGATGCATTTTCCTTCTAGGGGGATGTTTGCGGCAAACGTGGGGAGGTGGTGTGCTTCATTCCCAGTTTTTACCACTGAATGTGGGGTTGTTTTTCCGTTTTTCTGGGCAGTTTGGGTGCGGGAGGGAGGAGCGGAGCCTGTGGCCGCTCGGGCGTGCGGCCCCGCAGAGGAGGGGGCTGCGCCGGGGGATTTTGTGCGACCCTGTGGCACCGTGGGTGCTGGTGGTGGTGGTGATGCTGCTGGTTGGGTTACCACGGTGGTGCAGGCAATGACAAAAACGGTGGTGGGATCTCAGCTCGGCTCCCGGCAGCGGCTGCGCCCGGGGGGGCCTTTCCCGGGGGACCAGCCCCCGCTTGGGCCCTCTTCCCCTTCCTGCCCCCTTCTGCACCAAACCTGGGCAGCTTTTGCCCTTTTAATGCCAAGTTTTGCAGCAAACCTGGGGGTGTTTTGCCTCTTAAATCCCCGCTTTCCCCCGCCTCCGGGTGTCTTCTGCCCTTTATGGCCACATTTGTTCCAAATCTGAGAACACTTTTGCCTTTTAATATCATTTTTTGCTTGAAGTGGTGATGCCTTTCCTTTTAGGACCACTTTTGCCCTAAATCTGGGCATGTTTTACTCATTATTGTCAGTTTTTCAGCAACTCTGGGGATGTTTTTCCCTTTTTTTGTCAATTTTGCCCCAACTCTGGGCATGCTTTGCCCTTTTTGGCCAGTTTTGGCCCCAATACAGGCACGCTATTGGCTCTTTAGGCCAATTTTGCTCCAAATCTGGGCAAGCTTTGCCCTTTTTGGCCTGTTCTGGCCCAAATACAGGCACGCTGTTGGCTCTTTTGCTCTAAATTGGCTAATTTGCTCTAAATTGGCTAATTGCTCTGCCCTTTTTCAGCAGTTTTGACTGAAATCTGGGCGTGCTTTGACTCTTTGGGCCAGATTTGCTCCAAATCTGGGTAAGCTGTGACTCTTTGGGCCTCTTTTCAGCCAAAACCTGGCATGCTTTGCCCTTTTTGAGCAGTTTGAGTGAAATCTGTGCGTGCTGTTACACCTTGGGCTAATTTTGCTCCAAATCTGGGCAAGCTTTGCCTTTTTTGACCAGGTTGGCCCCAAATCTGGGTTTGTTTTGCATCTTTGGGCCAGTTTTGACCCAAATCTGAGCGTGCTTTGCCCTTTTTGACCACTTTTGACTGAAATCTGTGCATGCTTTGACTCTTCGGGCCAATTTTGCTCATAATCTGGGCGTGCTTTTCCCTTTAGAGCTATTTCTACCCTCAGCTTGGGAATGTTTTTGCCCTTTCTGGCTCGTGTGGCCCCAAATCTCGCAGCTCTTTGCCCTTTCTGGCCAGGTTTCCCCTAAACATTGGCATTTCTCAGCCTTTTGTGGCCATTTTTGCCCCAGCTCTGGGGAACCCTTGCCCTTTCTGGCTCACTTTGCCCTGAAGACGGGCGTTTCTCTGCCTGTTCTGGGCGTTTTGGCCCCGTCATGGGGTTGTAGTTGCCCTTGGTCGCTTCTTTAGCAGCAGCTGAGGGGAAGGTTTTGCTCTTCCTGGCCGTGTTGCCCCCCATTGGGACGCTTTTGCCATTCAGGACTGGGTTTGGGTGCGGGAGGGAGGAGCGGAGCCTGTGGCCGCTCGGGCGTGCGGCCCCGCAGAGGAGGGGGCTGCGCCGGGGGATTTTGTGCGACCCTGAGGCACTGTGGATAGTGGTGGTGGTTGTTGCAGTTATGGCTACCACGGTGGTGCAGGCAATGACAAAAACGGTGGTGGGATCTCAGCTCGGCTCCCAGCAGCGGCTGCGCCCGGGGGGGCCTTTCCCGGGGGACCAGCCCCCGCTTGGGCCCTCTTCCCCTTCCTGCCCCCTTCTGCAGTGGAAATAGGGATGTTTTGTCCTTTAGGGCCATTTTTGCAGCAAACCTGGGCATATTTTCCTTTTACAACCATTTTTTCCCTACATCTGGGCACGTTTGGCCCTTCATTGCCTGGTTTTTAGCAAATCTCTGCATGTTTTCCCTCGTTTCTCAATTTTACCTCAAATCTGGCACCTTTTACCTCTGACGGCCCCTTTTCCCCGACATATGGAGATGTTTTTTCCCTTAATGGCTATTTTTGCCCCAAATCGGCGCCTCTTGCGGGGGGGTTGTGCCCTTTTTCCCTTTCCTGGCCACTTCTGCAGCAAATCCCGGCACGTTTTGCTCTTCATGGACATTTCTTGCACCATATATTTGGGTGATTTTTCCCTTTATGGCCCTTTCTGTGCCAAATCGGGGGATCCTTTTCCTTTTCGAGCTATTTTTGCCCTAAACCTGGGCACCTTTTGCCCTTTATTGCCCCTTTTCCCCCCAAATCGGAGGTGCTGCTCGCTTTTAGCTCCATTCCTGCAGCCAGTGGGGGATGTTGTGCCTCTGAATGACGCTTTGGCCCCAAGACGGGCGTTCCTTGGCCCTTTACGGCCGTAGTTGCGGCAAATATGGGGATATTTTGCCTTCGGTGGCCATTTTAGCCCCAAAGCTGAGGTGCTTTTGCCTTTCTGCACTTCTCTGCAGCAAATGGGGGGGGTTTTTTGCACTTCATGCACGCTTTTGCCCCAAATATCGGGGTGTTTTGCCTCTTAGGGGCAGTTTTGCCCCGATATGGGGATGTTTTTTCCCCCCTACGGCTGGTTTTGCTTCCAATCTCGGGGTGTTTTGCCTTTTACGTCTAGTTTTGCCCCAACCCTGGCCATGTTTTCCCTTTTGTGGACCGTTTTACCCCAGATATGCCCAGGCTTTTTTGGCTTTGCAGCCATTTTGGCCCAAAGCGAAGGAAGCTTTTGTTTTTAGAGCCAGTTCTGAGGCAGATTAAGGGACATTTTGTCTTGTAATGCTAGTTTTGCCCCCAATACGCGGATGCTTTTGCCCGTTATCCCCAGTTCTGCCCAACCCGAGGGATGCATTTTCCTTCTAGGGGGATGTTTGCGGCAAACGTGGGGAGGTGGTGTGCTTCATTCCCAGTTTTTACCACTGAATGTGGGGTTGTTTTTCCGTTTTTCTGGGCAGTTTGGGTGCGGGAGGGAGGAGCGGAGCCTGTGGCCGCTCGGGCGTGCGGCCCCGCAGAGGAGGGGGCTGCGCCGGGGGATTTTGTGCGACCCTGTGGCACCGTGGGTGCTGGTGGTGGTGGTGATGCTGCTGGTTGGGTTACCACGGTGGTGCAGGCAATGACAAAAACGGTGGTGGGATCTCAGCTCGGCTCCCGGCAGCGGCTGCGCCCGGGGGGGCCTTTCCCGGGGGACCAGCCCCCGCTTGGGCCCTCTTCCCCTTCCTGCCCCCTTCTGCACCAAACCTGGGCAGCTTTTGCCCTTTTAATGCCAAGTTTTGCAGCAAACCTGGGGGTGTTTTGCCTCTTAAATACCTGTTTTCCCCCCGCTGCGGGTGTCTTCTGCCCTTTATGGCCACATTTGTTCCAAATCTGAGAACACTTTTGCCTTTTAATATCATTTTTTGCTTGAAGTGGTGATGCCTTTCCTTTTAGGACCACTTTTGCCCTAAATCTGGGCATGTTTTACTCATTATTGTCAGTTTTTCAGCAACTCTGGGGATGTTTTTCCCTTTTTTTGTCAATTTTGCCCCAACTCTGGGCATGCTTTGCCCTTTTTGGCCAGTTTTGGCCCAAATACAGGCACGCTATTGGCTCTTTAGGCCAATTTTGCTCCAAATCTGGGCAAGCTTTGCCCTTTTTGGCCTGTTCTGGCCCAAATACAGGCACGCTGTTGGCTCTTTTGCTCTAAATTGGCTAATTTGCTCTAAATTGGCTAATTGCTCTGCCCTTTTTCAGCAGTTTTGACTGAAATCTGGGCGTGCTTTGACTCTTTGGGCCAGATTTGCTCCAAATCTGGGTAAGCTGTGACTCTTTGGGCCTCTTTTCAGCCAAAACCTGGCATGCTTTGCCCTTTTTGAGCAGTTTGAGTGAAATCTGTGCGTGCTGTTACACCTTGGGCTAATTTTGCTCCAAATCTGGGCAAGCTTTGCCTTTTTGACCAGGTTGGCCCCAAATCTGGGTTTGTTTTGCATCTTTGGGCCAGTTTTGACCCAAATCTGAGCGTGCTTTGCCCTTTTTGACCACTTTTGACTGAAATCTGTGCATGCTTTGACTCTTCGGGCCAATTTTGCTCATAATCTGGGCGTGCTTTTCCCTTTAGAGCTATTTCTACCCTCAGCTTGGGAATGTTTTTGCCCTTTCTGGCTCGTGTGGCCCCAAATCTCGCAGCTCTTTGCCCTTTCTGGCCAGGTTTCCCCTAAACATTGGCATTTCTCAGCCTTTTGTGGCCATTTTTGCCCCAGCTCTGGGGAACCCTTGCCCTTTCTGGCTCACTTTGCCCTGAAGACGGGCGTTTCTCTGCCTGTTCTGGGCGTTTTGGCCCCGTCATGGGGTTGTAGTTGCCCTTGGTCGCTTCTTTAGCAGCAGCTGAGGGGAAGGTTTTGCTCTTCCTGGCCGTGTTGCCCCCCATTGGGACGCTTTTGCCATTCAGGACTGGGTTTGGGTGCGGGAGGGAGGAGCGGAGCCTGTGGCCGCTCGGGCGTGCGGCCCCGCAGAGGAGGGGGCTGCGCCGGGGGATTTTGTGCGACCCTGTGGCACCGTGGGTGCTGGTAGTGATTACGGTGATCCTGATTACCACGGTGGTGCAGGCAATGACAAAAACGGTGGTGGGATCTCAGCTCGGCTCCCGGCAGCGGCTGCGCCCGGGGGGGCCTTTCCCGGGGGACCAGCCCCCGCTTGGGCCCTCTTCCCCTTCCTGCCCCCTTCTGCAGTGGAAATAGGGATGTTTTGTCCTTTAGGGCCATTTTTGCAGCAAACCTGGGCATATTTTCCTTTTACAACCATTTTTTCCCTACATCTGGGCACGTTTGGCCCTTCATTGCCTGGTTTTTAGCAAATCTCTGCATGTTTTCCCTCGTTTCTCAATTTTACCTCAAATCTGGCACCTTTTACCTCTGACGGCCCCTTTTCCCCGACATATGGAGATGTTTTTTCCCTTAATGGCTATTTTTGCCCCAAATCGGCGCCTCTTGGGGGGGGCGTGTGCCCTTTTTCCCTTTCCTGGCCACTTCTGCAGCAAATCCCGGCACGTTTTGCTCTTCATGGACATTTCTTGCACCACATATTTGGGTGATTTTTCCCTTTATGGCCCTTTCTGTGCCAAATCGGGGGATCCTTTTCCTTTTCGAGCTATTTTTGCCCTAAACCTGGGCACCTTTTGCCCTTTATTGCCCCTTTTCCCCCCAAATCGGAGATGCTGCTCGCTTTTAGCTCCATTCCTGCAGCCAGTGGGGGATGTTGTGCCTCTGAATGACGCTTTGGCCCCAGGACGGGCGTTCCTTGGCCCTTTACGGCCGTAATTGCGGCAAATATGGGGATATTTTGCCTTCGGTGGCCATTTTAGCCCCAAAGCTGAGGTGCTTTTGCCTTTCTGCACTTCTCTGCAGCAAATGGGGGGGGTTTTTTGCACTTCATGCACGCTTTTGCCCCAAATATCGGGGTGTTTTGCCTCTTAGGGGCAGTTTTGCCCCGATATGGGGATGTTTTTTCCCTCTACGGCTGGTTTTGCTTCCAATCTCGGGGTGTTTTGCCTTTTACGTCTAGTTTTGCCCCAACCCTGGCCATGTTTTCCTTTTTGTGGACCGTTTTACCCCAGATATGCCCAGGCTTTTTTGGCTTTGCAGCCATTTTGGCCCAAAGCGGAGGATGTTTTTGTTTTAGGAGCCAGTTCTGAGGCAGATTAAGGGACGTTTTGTCTTGTAATGCCAGTTTTGCCCCCAATACGCGGATGCTTTTGCCCGTTATCCCCAGTTCTGCCCAACCCGAGGGATGCTTTTTCCTTCTAGGGGGATGTTTGCGGCAAACGTGGGGAGGTGGTGTGCTTCATTCCCAGTTTTTACCACTGAATCTCGGGTTATTTCTGCCTTGGAAGGGTATTTTTGGGTGCGGGAGGGAGGAGCGGAGCCTGTGGCCGCTCGGGCGTGCGGCCCCGCAGAGGAGGGGGCTGCGCCGGGGGATTTTGTGCGACCCTGTGGCACCGTGGATAGTGCTGGTTGTGCTGGTTGTGGTGCTTGTCACGGTGGTGCAGGCAATGACAAAAACGGTGGTGGGATCTCAGCTCGGCTCCCGGCAGCGGCTGCGCCCGGGGGGGCCTTTCCCGGGGGACCAGCCCCCGCTTGGGCCCTCTTCCCCTTCCTGCCCCCTTCTGCACCAAACCTGGGCAGCTTTTGCCCTTTTAACGCCAAGTTTTGCAGCAAACCTGGGGGTGTTTTGCCTCTTAAATGCCTGTTTTCCCCCCGCTGCGGGTGTCTTCTGCCCTTCACGGCCACATTTGTTCCAAATCTGAGAAGACTCTTGCCCTTTAATATCATTTTTTGCTTGAAGGGGTGATGCCTTTCCTTTTGGGACCATTTTTGCCCTAAATCTGGGCATGTTTTACCCATTATTGTCAATTTTTCAGCAAGTCAGGGGATGTTTTTGCATATTTTGGGCCGATTCTGCCCCAAATCTGGGCATGCTTTGCCCTTTTTGGGCATTTTTGGCCCTAAAACAGGCATGCGTTGGCTCTTTGAGCCACTTCCGACCCAAATCTGGGCAGGCTTTGCCCTTTTTGATCAGGTTTGACTGAAATCTGGGCGTACTTTGACTCTTTGGGCCAGATTTGCTCCAAATCTGGGCACACTTTGAACCTTTGGGCTGCTCTCAACCCAAATCTGGGCCTGCCGTGGCTCTTCGGGCCCTTCTCGACCCAAATCTGGACACGCTTTGCCCTTTAGGGCCACTTTCGACCCAAATCTGGGCACACTTTGCCCTTTAGGGTCTGTTTTGACCAAAATGTGGACCCACCCTGGCGCTTTGGGCCACCTCCAAGCCCAATCTGGGCTGGCTTTGCCTTTTATGGTTAATTTTGCCCCAAATCTGGGCCTGCTTCGGCTCTTCAGGCCACTTTCAACGCAAATCTGGGCACGCTTTGCCTTCATAAGGCCAATTTCGCACAAAATTTGGGCCCGCTGTGTCTCTTTGCCCTTTTTGACCAGTTTTGACCAAAATCCGGGCATGCTTTACAAGTTTTGGCTAGTTTCAATGCAAATCTGTGTATGCTTTGGCTCTTTGGGCCACTTTTGACCCAAATCTGGGCATGCTTTGCCTCTTGGGGCCAGTTTGGCCCAAATCTGGGTGTCTTTTGGCTCTTTGGGCTATTCTCAACCCAAATCTGGCCACGCTGCTACTTTTATGACTGTTTTTGCCTGAAATATGGGGATATATTTCCCTTTTCCACTTTTTTGGCCACAAATCTGGGCGTGCTTTTCTTTTTACAACTATTTCTACCCTCAGCTTGGGAATGTTTTTGCCCTTTCTGGCTCGTGTGGCCCCAAATCTCGCAGCTCTTTGCCCTTTCTGGCCAGGTTTCCCCTAAACATTGGCATTTCTCAGCCTTTTGTGGCCATTTTTGCCCCAGCTCTGGGGAACCCTTGCCCTTTCTGGCTCACTTTGCCCTGAAGACGAGCGTTTCTCTGCCTGTTCTGGGCGTTTTGGCCCCGTCATGGGGTTGTAGTTGCCCTTGGTCGCTTCTTTAGCAGCAGCTGAGGGGAAGGTTTTGCTCTTCCTGGCCGTGTTGCCCCCCATTGGGACGCTTTTGCCATTCAGGACTGGGTTTGGGTGCGGGAGGGAGGAGCGGAGCCTGTGGCCGCTCGGGCGTGCGGCCCCGCAGAGGAGGGGGCTGCGCCGGGGGATTTTGTGCGACCCTGTGGCACCGTGGGTGCTGGTGGTGGTTGTTGTGGTGCTTGTCACGGTGGTGCAGGCAATGACAAAAACGGTGGTGGGATCTCAGCTCGGCTCCCGGCAGCGGCGGCGCCCGGGGCCTTTCCCGGGGGACCAGCCCCCGCTTGGGCCCTCTTCCCCTTCCTGCCCCCTTCTGCAGTGGAAATAGGGATGTTTTGTCCTTTAGGGCCATTTTTGCAGCAAACCTGGGCATATTTTCCTTTTACAACCATTTTTTCCCTACATCTGGGCACGTTTGGCCCTTCATTGCCTGGTTTTTAGCAAATCTCTGCATGTTTTCCCTCGTTTCTCAATTTTACCTCAAATCTGGCACCTTTTACCTCTGACGGCCCCTTTTCCCCGACATATGGAGATGTTTTTTCCCCTTAATGGCTATTTTTGCCCCAAATCGGCGCCTCTTGCGGGGGGGTTGTGCCCTTTTTCCCTTTCCTGGCCACTTCTGCAGCAAATCCCGGCACGTTTTGCTCTTCATGGACATTTCTTGCACCATATATTTGGGTGATTTTTCCCTTTATGGCCCTTTCTGTGCCAAATCGGGGGATCCTTTTCCTTTTCGAGCTATTTTTCCCCTAAACCTGGGCACCTTTTGCCCTTTATTGCCCCTTTTCCCCCCAAATCGGAGATGCTGCTCGCTTTTAGCTCCATTCCTGCAGCCAGTGGGGGATGTTGTGCCTCTGAATGACGCTTTGGCCCCAAGACGGGCGTTCCTTGGCCCTTTACGGCCGTAATTGCGGCAAATATGAGGATATTTTGCCTTCGGTGGCCATTTTAGCCCCAAAGCTGAGGTGCTTTTGCCTTTCTGCACTTCTCTGCAGCAAATGGGGGGGGTTTTTTGCACTTCATGCACGCTTTTGCCCCAAATATCGGGGTGTTTTGCCTCTTAGGGGCAGTTTTGCCCCGATATGGGGATGTTTTTTCCCTCTACGGCTGGTTTTGCTTCCAATCTCGGGGTGTTTTGCCTTTTACGTCTAGTTTTGCCCCAACCCTGGCCATGTTTTCCCTTTTGTGGACCGTTTTACCCCAGATATGCCCAGGCTTTTTTGGCTTTGCAGCCATTTTGGCCCAAAGCGGAGGATGTTTTTGTTTTAGGAGCCAGTTCTGAGGCAGATTTAGGGACGTTTTGTCTTGTAATGCCAGTTTTGCCCCCAATACGCGGATGCTTTTGCCCGTTATCCCCAGTTCTGCCCAACCCGAGGGATGCTTTTTCCTTCTAGGGGGATGTTTGCGGCAAACGTGGGGAGGTGGTGTGCTTCATTCCCAGTTTTTACCACTGAATCTCGGGTTATTTCTCCCTTGGAAGGGTATTTTTGGGTGCGGGAGGGAGGAGCGGAGCCTGTGGCCGCTCGGGCGTGCGGCCCCGCAGAGGAGGGGGCTGCGCCGGGGGATTTTGTGCGACCCTGTGGCACCGTGGATAGTGCTGGTTGTGCTGGTTGTGGTGCTTGTCACGGTGGTGCAGGCAATGACAAAAACGGTGGTGGGATCTCAGCTCGGCTCCCGGCAGCGGCTGCGCCCGGGGGGGCCTTTCCCGGGGGACCAGCCCCCGCTTGGGCCCTCTTCCCCTTCCTGCCCCCTTCTGCACCAAACCTGGGCAGCTTTTGCCCTTTTAACGCCAAGTTTTGCAGCAAACCTGGGGGTGTTTTGCCTCTTAAATACCTGTTTTCCCCCCGCTGCGGGTGTCTTCTGCCCTTCACGGCCACATTTGTTCCAAATCTGAGAACACTTTTGCCTTTTAATATCATTTTTTGCTTGAAGTGGTGATGCCTTTCCTTTTGGGACCACTTTTGCCCTAAATCTGGGCATATTTTACCCATTATTGTCAATTTTTCAGCAACTCTGGGGATATTTTTCCCTTTTTTTGTCAATTTTGCCCCAACTCTGGGCCTGCTTTGCCCTTTTTGGCCAGTTTTGGCCCAAATACAGGCACGCTATTGGCTCTTTAGGCCAATTTTGCTCCAAATCTGGGCAAGCTTTGCCCTTTTTGGCCTGTTCTGGCCCAAATACAGGCACGCTGTTGGCTCTTTTGCTCTAAATTGGCTAATTTGCTCTAAATTGGCTAATTGCTCTGCCCTTTTTCAGCAGTTGTGACTGAAATCTGGGCGTGCTTTGACTCTTTGGGCCAGATTTGCTCCAAATCTGGGTAAGCTGTGACTCTTTGGGCCTCTTTCCAGCCAAATCTGGGCAGGCTTTGCCCTTTTTGAGCAGTTTTGACTGAAATCTGGGCGTGCTTTGACTCTTTGGGCCAGATTTGCTCCAAATCTGGCTAAGCTGTGACTCTTTGGGCCTCTTTTCAGCCAAAACCTGGCATGCTTTGCCCTTTTTGAGCAGTTTGACTGAAATCTGTGCGTGCTGTTACACCTTGGGCTAATTTTGCTCCAAATCTGGGCAAGCTTTGCCTTTTTTGACCAGGTTGGCCCCAAATCTGGGTTTGTTTTGCATCTTTGGGCCAATTTTGACCCAAATCTGAGCGTGCTTTGCCCTTTTTGACCACTTTTGACTGAAATCTGTGCATGCTTTGACTCTTCGGGCCAATTTTGCTCATAATCTGGGCGTGCTTTTCCCTTTAGAGCTATTTCTACCCTCAGCTTGGGAATGTTTTTGCCCTTTCTGGCTCGTTTGGCCCCAAATCTCGCAGCTCTTTGCCCTTTCTGGCCAGGTTTCCCCTAAACATTGGCATTTCTCAGCCTTTTGTGGCCATTTTTGCCCCAGCTCTGGGGAACCCTTGCCCTTTCTGGCTCACTTTGCCCTGAAGACGGGCGTTTCTCTGCCTGTTCTGGGCGTTTTGGCCCCGTCATGGGGTTGTAGTTGCCCTTGGTCGCTTCTTTAGCAGCAGCTGAGGGGAAGGTTTTGCTCTTCCTGGCCGTGTTGCCCCCCATTGGGACGCTTTTGCCATTCAGGACTGGGTTTGGGTGCGGGAGGGAGGAGCGGAGCCTGTGGCCGCTCGGGCGTGCGGCCCCGCAGAGGAGGGGGCTGCGCCGGGGGATTTTGTGCGACCCTGTGGCACCGTGGGTGCTGGTAGTGATTACGGTGATCCTGATTACCACGGTGGTGCAGGCAATGACAAAAACGGTGGTGGGATCTCAGCTCGGCTCCCGGCAGCGGCTGCGCCCGGGGGGGCCTTTCCCGGGGGACCAGCCCCCGCTTGGGCCCTCTTCCCCTTCCTGCCCCCTTCTGCAGTGGAAATAGGGATGTTTTGTCCTTTAGGGCCATTTTTGCAGCAAACCTGGGCATATTTTCCTTTTACAACCATTTTTTCCCTACATCTGGGCACGTTTGGCCCTTCATTGCCTGGTTTTTAGCAAATCTCTGCATGTTTTCCCTCGTTTCTCAATTTTACCTCAAATCTGGCACCTTTTACCTCTGACGGCCCCTTTTCCCCGACATATGGAGATGTTTTTTCCCTTAATGGCTATTTTTGCCCCAAATCGGCGCCTCTTGCGGGGGGGTTGTGCCCTTTTTCCCTTTCCTGGCCACTTCTGCAGCAAATCCCGGCACGTTTTGCTCTTCATGGACATTTCTTGCACCATATATTTGAGTGATTTTTCCCTTTATGGCCCTTTCTGTGCCAAATCGGGGGATCCTTTTCCTTTTCGAGCTATTTTTGCCCTAAACCTGGGCACCTTTTGCCCTTTATTGCCCCTTTTCCCCCCAAATCGGAGGTGCTGCTCGCTTTTAGCTCCATTCCTGCAGCCAGTGGGGGATGTTGTGCCTCTGAATGACGCTTTGGCCCCAAGACGGGCGTTCCTTGGCCCTTTACGGCCGTAATTGCGGCAAATATGGGGATATTTTGCCTTCGGTGGCCATTTTAGCCCCAAAGCTGAGGTGCTTTTGCCTTTCTGCACTTCTCTGCAGCAAATGGGGGGGGTTTTTTGCACTTCATGCACGCTTTTGCCCCAAATATCGGGGTGTTTTGCCTCTTAGGGGCAGTTTTGCCCCGATATGGGGATGTTTTTTCCCCCCTACGGCTGGTTTTGCTTCCAATCTCGGGGTGTTTTGCCTTTTACGTCTAGTTTTGCCCCAACCCTGGCCATGTTTTCCCTTTTGTGGACCGTTTTACCCCAGATATGCCCAGGCTTTTTTGGCTTTGCAGCCATTTTGGCCCAAAGCGGAGGAAGCTTTTGTTTTTAGAGCCAGTTCTGAGGCAGATTTAGGGACGTTTTGTCTTGTAATGCCAGTTTTGCCCCCAATACGCGGATGCTTTTGCCCGTTATCCCCAGTTCTGCCCAACCCGAGGGATGCTTTTTCCTTCTAGGGGGATGTTTGCGGCAAACGTGGGGAGGTGGTGTGCTTCATGCCCAGTTTTTACCACTGAATCTCGGGTTATTTCTGCCTTGGAAGGGTATTTTTGGGTGCGGGAGGGAGGAGCGGAGCCTGTGGCCGCTCGGGCGTGCGGCCCCGCAGAGGAGGGGGCTGCGCCGGGGGATTTTGTGCGACCCTGTGGCACCGTGGGTGCTGGTGGTGGTGATGCTGCTGGTTGGGTTACCACGGTGGTGCAGGCAATGACAAAAACGGTGGTGGGATCTCAGCTCGGCTCCCGGCAGCGGCTGCGCCCGGGGGGGCCTTTCCCGGGGGACCAGCCCCCGCTTGGGCCCTCTTCCCCTTCCTGCCCCCTTCTGCACCAAACCTGGGCAGCTTTTGCCCTTTTAACGCCAAGTTTTGCAGCAAACCTGGGGGTGTTTTGCCTCTTAAATACCTGTTTTCCCCCCGCTGCGGGTGTCTTCTGCCCTTCACGGCCACATTTGTTCCAAATCTGAGAACACTTTTGCCTTTTAATATCATTTTTTGCTTGAAGGGGTGATGCCTTTCCTTTTGGGACCACTTTTGCCCTAAATCTGGGCATGTTTTACCCATTATTGTCAGTTTTTCAGCAACTCTGGGGATGTTTTTCCCTTTTTTTGTCAATTTTGCCCCAACTCTGGGCATGCTTTGCCCTTTTTGGCCAGTTTTGGCCCAAATACAGGCACGCTGTTGGCTCTTTTGCTCTAAATTGGCTAATTTGCTCTAAATTGGCTAATTGCTCTGCCCTTTTTCAGCAGTTTTGACTGAAATCTGGGCGTGCTTTGACTCTTTGGGCCAGATTTGCTCCAAATCTGGGTAAGCTGTGACTCTTTGGGCCTCTTTCCAGCCAAATCTGGGCAGGCTTTGCCCTTTTTGAGCAGTTTTGACTGAAATCTGGGCGTGCTTTGACTCTTTGGGCCAATTTTGCTCCAAATCTGGAGGCACGCTATGAACCTTGGGCCGTTCTCGACCCAAATCTGGGTCTCTTTGGGCCAGTTTTGACCCAATTCTTGGCCTGCTTTGCCCTTTAGGGTCAGTTTTGGCCCAAATCTGGGCCCGCTGTGGCTCTTTGGGCCATTCTCGACCCAAATCTGGAGATGCTTTTCCTCTTAGAACTATTTATACCCTACATTTGGGAATGTTTTTGCCCTTTCGGGCTCGGTTGCCAGAAGAAGGGGCTGCGCCGGGGGGATTTTGTGCGCCCCTGTGTCACCGTGGATGGTGCTGGTACTGGTTGTGCTTTATGTGGTACTGGATGGTGACATTTAGGACCACTGCTGTCCTGAGTATGAGGCTGCTTTTGGCTTTTGGGGTTAATTCAGCAGGAAATCTGAGGGTGTTTTGCGTTTATGACCATTTTTGCCCCCCGGATGGGGGTCATTTTGCCCGTTATCCCCAGTTCTGCCCAACCCGAGGGATGCTTTTTCCTTCTAGGGTGATTTTTGCAGCAAACGTGGGGAGGTGGTGTGCTTCATTCCCAGTTTTTACCACTGAATGTGGGGTTGTTTTTCCCTTTTTCTGGGCATTTTGGGTGCGGGAGGGAGGAGCGGAGCCTGTGGCCGCTCGGGCGTGCGGCCCCGCAGAGGAGGGGGCTGCGCCGGGGGGATTTTGTGCGACCCTGTGGCACCGTGGGTGCTGGTGGTGGTGATGCTGCTGGTTGGGTTACCACGGTGGTGCAGGCAATGACAAAAACGGTGGTGGGATCTCAGCTCGGCTCCCGGCAGCGGCTGCGCCCGGGGGGGCCTTTCCCGGGGGACCAGCCCCCGCTTGGGCCCTCTTCCCCTTCCTGCCCCCTTCTGCACCAAACCTGGGCAGCTTTTGCCCTTTTAACGCCAAGTTTTGCAGCAAACCTGGGGATGTTTTGCCTCTTAAATACCTGTTTTCCCCCCGCTGCGGGTGTCTTCTGCCCTTTATGGCCACATTTGTTCCAAATCTGAGAAGACTCTTGCCCTTTAATATCATTTTTTGCTTGAAGGGGTGATGCCTTTCCTTTTGGGACCACTTTTGCCCTAAATCTGGGCATGTTTTACTCATTATTGTCAGTTTTTCAGCAACTCTGGGGATGTTTTTCCCTTTTTTTGTCAATTTTGCCCCAACTCTGGGCATGCTTTGCCCTTTTTGGCCAGTTTTGGCCCAAATACAGGCACGCTATTGGCTCTTTAGGCCAATTTTGCTCCAAATCTGGGCAAGCTTTGCCCTTTTTGGCCTGTTCTGGCCCAAATACAGGCACGCTGTTGGCTCTTTTGCTCTAAATTGGCTAATTTGCTCTAAATTGGCTAATTGCTCTGCCCTTTTTCAGCAGTTGTGACTGAAATCTGGGCGTGCTTTGACTCTTTGGGCCAGATTTGCTCCAAATCTGGGTAAGCTGTGACTCTTTGGGCCTCTTTTCAGCCAAAACCTGGCATGCTTTGCCCTTTTTGAGCAGTTTGAGTGAAATCTGTGCGTGCTGTTACACCTTGGGCTAATTTTGCTCCAAATCTGGGCAAGCTTTGCCTTTTTTGACCAGGTTGGCCCCAAATCTGGGTTTGTTTTGCATCTTTGGGCCAATTTTGACCCAAATCTGAGCGTGCTTTGCCCTTTTTGACCACTTTTGACTGAAATCTGTGCATGCTTTGACTCTTCGGGCCAATTTTGCTCATAATCTGGGCGTGCTTTTCCCTTTAGAGCTATTTCTACCCTCAGCTTGGGAATGTTTTTGCCCTTTCTGGCTCGTTTGGCCCCAAATCTCGCAGCTCTTTGCCCTTTCTGGCCAGGTTTCCCCTAAACATTGGCATTTCTCAGCTTTTTGTGGCCATTTTTGCCCCAGCTCTGGGGAACCCTTGCCCTTTCTGGCTCACTTTGCCCTGAAGACGAGCGTTTCTCTGCCTGTTCTGGGCGTTTTGGCCCCGTCATGGGGTTGTAGTTGCCCTTGGTCGCTTCTTTAGCAGCAGCTGAGGGGAAGGTTTTGCTCTTCCTGGCCGTGTTGCCCCCCATTGGGACGCTTTTGCCATTCAGGACTGGGTTTGGGTGCGGGAGGGAGGAGCGGAGCCTGTGGCCGCTCGGGCGTGCGGCCCCGCAGAGGAGGGGGCTGCGCCGGGGGATTTTGTGCGACCCTGTGGCACCGTGGGTGCTGGTAGTGATTACGGTGATCCTGATTACCACGGTGGTGCAGGCAATGACAAAAACGGTGGTGGGATCTCAGCTCGGCTCCCGGCAGCGGCTGCGCCCGGGGGGGCCTTTCCGGGGGCCCAGCCCCCGCTTGGGCCCTCTTCCCCTTCCTGCCCCCTTCTGCAGTGGAAATAGGGATGTTTTGTCCTTTAGGGCCATTTTTGCAGCAAACCTGGGCATATTTTCCTTTTACAACCATTTTTTCCCTACATCTGGGCACGTTTGGCCCTTCATTGCCTGGTTTTTAGCAAATCTCTGCATGTTTTCCCTCGTTTCTCAATTTTACCTCAAATCTGGCACCTTTTACCTCTGACGGCCCCTTTTCCCCGACATATGGAGATGTTTTTTTCCCTTAATGGCTATTTTTGCCCCAAATCGGCGCCTCTTGCGGGGGTTGTGCCCTTTTTCCCTTTCCTGGCCACTTCTGCAGCAAATCCCGGCACGTTTTGCTCTTCATGGACATTTCTTGCACCATATATTTGGGTGATTTTTCCCTTTATGGCCCTTTCTGTGCCAAATCGGGGGATCCTTTTCCTTTTCGAGCTATTTTTGCCCTAAACCTGGGCACCTTTTGCCCTTTATTGCCCCTTTTCCCCCCAAATCGGAGGTGCTGCTCGCTTTTAGCTCCATTCCTGCAGCCAGTGGGGGATGTTGTGCCTCTGAATGACGCTTTGGCCCCAAGACGGGCGTTCCTTGGCCCTTTACGGCCGTAGTTGCGGCAAATATGGGGATATTTTGCCTTCGGTGGCCATTTTAGCCCCAAAGCTGAGGTGCTTTTGCCTTTCTGCACTTCTCTGCAGCAAATGGGGGGGGTTTTTTGCACTTCATGCACGCTTTTGCCCCAAATATCGGGGTGTTTTGCCTCTTAGGGGCAGTTTTGCCCCGATATGGGGATGTTTTTTCCCCCCTACGGCTGGTTTTGCTTCCAATCTCGGGGTGTTTTGCCTTTTACGTCTAGTTTTGCCCCAACCCTGGCCATGTTTTCCCTTTTGTGGACCGTTTTACCCCAGATATGCCCAGGCTTTTTTGGCTTTGCAGCCATTTTGGCCCAAAGCGAAGGAAGCTTTTGTTTTTAGAGCCAGTTCTGAGGCAGATTAAGGGACATTTTGTCTTGTAATGCTAGTTTTGCCCCCAATACGCGGATGCTTTTGCCCGTTATCCCCAGTTCTGCCCAACCCGAGGGATGCATTTTCCTTCTAGGGGGATGTTTGCGGCAAACGTGGGGAGGTGGTGTGCTTCATTCCCAGTTTTTACCACTGAATGTGGGGTTGTTTTTCCGTTTTTCTGGGCAGTTTGGGTGCGGGAGGGAGGAGCGGAGCCTGTGGCCGCTCGGGCGTGCGGCCCCGCAGAGGAGGGGGCTGCGCCGGGGGGATTTTGTGCGACCCTGTGGCACCGTGGGTGCTGGTGGTGGTGGTGATGCTGCTGGTTGGGTTACCACGGTGGTGCAGGCAATGACAAAAACGGTGGTGGGATCTCAGCTCGGCTCCCGGCAGCGGCTGCGCCCGGGGGGGCCTTTCCCGGGGGACCAGCCCCCGCTTGGGCCCTCTTCCCCTTCCTGCCCCCTTCTGCACCAAACCTGGGCAGCTTTTGCCCTTTTAATGCCAAGTTTTGCAGCAAACCTGGGGGTGTTTTGCCTCTTAAATACCTGTTTTCCCCCCGCTGCGGGTGTCTTCTGCCCTTTATGGCCACATTTGTTCCAAATCTGAGAACACTTTTGCCTTTTAATATCATTTTTTGCTTGAAGTGGTGATGCCTTTCCTTTTAGGACCACTTTTGCCCTAAATCTGGGCATGTTTTACTCATTATTGTCAGTTTTTCAGCAACTCTGGGGATGTTTTTCCCTTTTTTTGTCAATTTTGCCCCAACTCTGGGCATGCTTTGCCCTTTTTGGCCAGTTTTGGCCCAAATACAGGCACGCTATTGGCTCTTTAGGCCAATTTTGCTCCAAATCTGGGCAAGCTTTGCCCTTTTTGGCCTGTTCTGGCCCAAATACAGGCACGCTGTTGGCTCTTTTGCTCTAAATTGGCTAATTTGCTCTAAATTGGCTAATTGCTCTGCCCTTTTTCAGCAGTTGTGACTGAAATCTGGGCGTGCTTTGACTCTTTGGGCCAGATTTGCTCCAAATCTGGGTAAGCTGTGACTCTTTGGGCCTCTTTTCAGCCAAAACCTGGCATGCTTTGCCCTTTTTGAGCAGTTTGAGTGAAATCTGTGCGTGCTGTTACACCTTGGGCTAATTTTGCTCCAAATCTGGGCAAGCTTTGCCTTTTTTGACCAGGTTGGCCCCAAATCTGGGTTTGTTTTGCATCTTTGGGCCAGTTTTGACCCAAATCTGAGCGTGCTTTGCCCTTTTTGACCACTTTTGACTGAAATCTGTGCATGCTTTGACTCTTCGGGCCAATTTTGCTCATAATCTGGGCGTGCTTTTCCCTTTAGAGCTATTTCTACCCTCAGCTTGGGAATGTTTTTGCCCTTTCTGGCTCGTTTGGCCCCAAATCTCGCAGCTCTTTGCCCTTTCTGGCCAGGTTTCCCCTAAACATTGGCATTTCTCAGCCTTTTGTGGCCATTTTTGCCCCAGCTCTGGGGAACCCTTGCCCTTTCTGGCTCATTTTGCCCTGAAGACAAGCGTTTCTCTGCCTGTTCTGGGCGTTTTGGCCCCGTCATGGGGTTGTAGTTGCCCTTGGTCGCTTCTTTAGCAGCAGCTGAGGGGAAGGTTTTGCTCTTCCTGGCCGTGTTGCCCCCCATTGGGACGCTTTTGCCATTCAGGACTGGGTTTGGGTGCGGGAGGGAGGAGCGGAGCCTGTGGCCGCTCGGGCGTGCGGCCCCGCAGAGGAGGGGGCTGCGCCGGGGGATTTTGTGCGGCCCTGAGGCACTGTGGATAGTGGTGGTGGTTGTTGCAGTTATGGCTACCACGGTGGTGCAGGCAATGACAAAAACGGTGGTGGGATCTCAGCTCGGCTCCCAGCAGCGGCTGCGCCCGGGGGGGCCTTTCCCGGGGGACCAGCCCCCGCTTGGGCCCTCTTCCCCTTCCTGCCCCCTTCTGCAGTGGAAATAGGGATGTTTTGTCCTTTAGGGCCATTTTTGCAGCAAACCTGGGCATATTTTCCTTTTACAACCATTTTTTCCCTACATCTGGGCACGTTTGGCCCTTCATTGCCTGGTTTTTAGCAAATCTCTGCATGTTTTCCCTCGTTTCTCAATTTTACCTCAAATCTGGCACCTTTTACCTCTGACGGCCCCTTTTCCCCGACATATGGAGATGTTTTTTCCCTTAATGGCTATTTTTGCCCCAAATCGGCGCCTCTTGCGGGGGGGTTGTGCCCTTTTTCCCTTTCCTGGCCACTTCTGCAGCAAATCCCGGCACGTTTTGCTCTTCATGGACATTTCTTGCACCACATATTTGGGTGATTTTTCCCTTTATGGCCCTTTCTGTGCCAAATCGGGGGATCCTTTTCCTTTTCGAGCTATTTTTGCCCTAAACCTGGGCACCTTTTGCCCTTTATTGCCCCTTTTCCCCCCAAATCGGAGATGCTGCTCGCTTTTAGCTCCATTCCTGCAGCCAGTGGGGGATGTTGTGCCTCTGAATGACGCTTTGGCCCCAGGACGGGCGTTCCTTGGCCCTTTACGGCCGTAATTGCGGCAAATATGGGGATATTTTGCCTTCGGTGGCCATTTTAGCCCCAAAGCTGAGGTGCTTTTGCCTTTCTGCACTTCTCTGCAGCAAATGGGGGGGGTTTTTTGCACTTCATGCACGCTTTTGCCCCAAATATCGGGGTGTTTTGCCTCTTAGGGGCAGTTTTGCCCCGATATGGGGATGTTTTTTCCCTCTACGGCTGGTTTTGCTTCCAATCTCGGGGTGTTTTGCCTTTTACGTCTAGTTTTGCCCCAACCCTGGCCATGTTTTCCTTTTTGTGGACCGTTTTACCCCAGATATGCCCAGGCTTTTTGGCTTTGCAGCCATTTTGGCCCAAAGCGGAGGATGTTTTTGTTTTAGGAGCCAGTTCTGAGGCAGATTAAGGGACGTTTTGTCTTGTAATGCCAGTTTTGCCCCCAATACGCGGATGCTTTTGCCCGTTATCCCCAGTTCTGCCCAACCCGAGGGATGCTTTTTCCTTCTAGGGGGATGTTTGCGGCAAACGTGGGGAGGTGGTGTGCTTCATTCCCAGTTTTTACCACTGAATCTCGGGTTATTTCTGCCTTGGAAGGGTATTTTTGGGTGCGGGAGGGAGGAGCGGAGCCTGTGGCCGCTCGGGCGTGCGGCCCCGCAGAGGAGGGGGCTGCGCCGGGGGATTTTGTGCGACCCTGTGGCACCGTGGATAGTGCTGGTTGTGCTGGTTGTGGTGCTTGTCACGGTGGTGCAGGCAATGACAAAAACGGTGGTGGGATCTCAGCTCGGCTCCCGGCAGCGGCTGCGCCCGGGGGGGCCTTTCCCGGGGGACCAGCCCCCGCTTGGGCCCTCTTCCCCTTCCTGCCCCCTTCTGCAGTGGAAATAGGGATGTTTTGTCCTTTAGGGCCATTTTTGCAGCAAACCTGGGCATATTTTCCTTTTACAACCATTTTTTCCCTACATCTGGGCACGTTTGGCCCTTCATTGCCTGGTTTTTAGCAAATCTCTGCATGTTTTCCCTCGTTTCTCAATTTTACCTCAAATCTGGCACCTTTTACCTCTGACGGCCCCTTTTCCCCGACATATGGAGATGTTTTTTCCCTTAATGGCTATTTTTGCCCCAAATCGGCGCCTCTTGCGGGGGGGTTGTGCCCTTTTTCCCTTTCCTGGCCACTTCTGCAGCAAATCCCGGCACGTTTTGCTCTTCATGGACATTTCTTGCACCATATATTTGGGTGATTTTTCCCTTTATGGCCCTTTCTGTGCCAAATCGGGGGATCCTTTTCCTTTTCGAGCTATTTTTCCCCTAAACCTGGGCACCTTTTGCCCTTTATTGCCCCTTTTCCCCCCAAATCGGAGATGCTGCTCGCTTTTAGCTCCATTCCTGCAGCCAGTGGGGGATGTTGTGCCTCTGAATGACGCTTTGGCCCCAGGACGGGCGTTCCTTGGCCCTTTACGGCCGTATTTGCTCTTTCTCCCCAGTTCTGCCCAACCCGAGGGATGCTTTTTCCCTTCTAGGGTGTTTTTTGCAGAAAATGTGGGGAGGTGTTGTGCTTTATTGCCAGCTTTTAATTAAATCTGGGGTTACTTTTCCCTTGGAAGGGTATTTTTGGGTGCGGGAGGGAGGAGCGGAGCCTGTGGCCGCTCGGGCGTGCGGCCCCGCAGAGGAGGGGGCTGCGCCGGGGGATTTTGTGCGACCCTGTGGCACCGTGGATAGTGCTGGTTGTGGTGGTGGTTATGGTTGTGCTTGTTACCACGGTGGTGCAGGCAATGACAAAAACGGTGGTGGGATCTCAGCTCGGCTCCCGGCAGCGGCTGCGCCCGGGGGGGCCTTTCCCGGGGGACCAGCCCCCGCTTGGGCCCTCTTCCCCTTCCTGCCCCCTTCTGCACCAAACCTGGGCAGCTTTTGCCCTTTTAATGCCAAGTTTTGCAGCAAACCTGGGGGTGTTTTGCCTCTTAAATGCCTGTTTTCCCCCCGCTGCGGGTGTCTTCTGCCCTTTATGGCCACATTTCTTCCAAATCTGAGAAGACTCTTGCCCTTTAATATCATTTTTTGCTTGAAGGGGTGATGCCTTTCCTTCTGGGACCATTTTTGCCCTAAATCTGGGCATGTTTTACTCATTATTGTCAATTTTTCAGCAACTCTGGGGATGTTTTTCCCTATTTTGTCAATTTTGCCCCTACTCTGGGCCTGCTTTACCCTTTTTGGCCAGTTTTGGCCCAAATAGAGGCAAGCTATTGGCTCTTTGGGCAACTTTCGATCTAAATCTGGGCATGCTTTGCCCTTTTTGAGCAGTTTTGACTGAAATCTGGGTGTGCTTTGACTGTTTGGGCCAATTTTGCTCGAAACCTGGGCACGCTTTGCCCTTTTTGACCGGTTTTGACTGAAATCTGTGTAGGCTTTACAATTTTTGGATAGTTTCAATGCAAATCTGTGTGTGGTTTGGCTCTTTGCGCCGTTTTCGACCCAAATCTGGCCGTGCTTTGCCTTTTGTCACCAGTTTTGACTGAAATCTGGGCATGCTTTGACTCTTTAGGGTAATTTTGCTCCAAATTTGGGCAAGCTTTGCCTTTTTTTGACCAGGTTGACCCCAAATCTGGATGTGTTTTGCCTCTTTGGGCCAGTTTTGACCCAAATCCGGCTGTGTTTTGGCTCTTTGGGCCCCCTTTGACACAAATCTAGACATGCTTTGCCCTTTTTGACCAATCTTGACCCAAATTTGTGTGTGCTTTGGCTCTTTGGGCTAAATTTGCCCCAAGTCTGGGCACACTTTGGCTCTTTGGGCACTTCTCGACCCAAATCTGGGCACGCTTCTCCTTTTAGGACCGTTTATGCGCCAAATATGGGGATGTTTTTCCCTTTTGGCCCCAAATCTGGGCATATTTTGCTTTTAGGACCTTTTTCGTCCGAAGGATGAGGATGCTATTGCTGTTTATGACCATTTCTGTGCCAGGTGTTGGTATCTTTTGCACTTTATGTTCCTTTTGCTGCAAATATTGGCACGGTTTTGGCTTTTCTGCCCCGTTGTGCTGCGAATATGGGGATGTTTTGCCACTTCTGTCCAGTTTTGCCCCAAATCCGAGGTTGCTTTGCAGTTTATGCCCGCTTTTACCCCAGATGTGCGCATCCTATCTTCTTCTACGACCATTTTTGCCCCAAATATGAGGATGCTTTTGGCTTGTAGGGCCAGTCTGCAGCCAATTTGAGGACGTTTGCTCTCTTCATGCCATTTTTCTCCCCATATGAGGATCCTTTTGCCCTTTACCCCCACTTCTGCCCAACTCTAGGGATGCTTTTTCCTTCTGTGCCAAGTTTTGCAGCAAATCCGGGGATGTTTTGCCCTTTCCGTGCAGTTTGGCCCCAAATCTGGGGATGCTTTTCCCCTCAAGGCCCTTTTTGCCCCTGAGGATGGGGACGCTTTTGCCTTCCAGGTGGTTTTGCCCCCAGTATCGAGATGCTTTTTCCTTTAGAGACAGCTTGGCCCGAACTCTGGGCATGTTTTAGACCTTTTTTTGGCCTTTTTTAGGCCTAATATGAAGACGCTTTGCCCTCTATTGCCAGTTTTGCAGAAAGATGGGGCTGTTTTACCTTTTCGGGCCACGTTTGCCCCACACGTGGGGTAGACTTTGCTCTCGATGGACAGTTTTGCCCATAATATTGGCATTTCTTTGCCTTTTATGGCCATTTTTGCCCCAAACCTGTGGATGTTTTGCCGTTTGTGGCAAATTTTGCCCTGAACGGGAGCACGGCTCTTCCTCTTACGGACATTTTTGCCCCATTTTTGTGGGGCTGTATTTGCCCTTTACAGCTCTTCTAGGAAAAATATCAGGATGCTTTTCCGTTTTATGCCCATTTCTATGGGAGATATGAGGACGCTTTTGCACCTCATGCCCATCTTCCCAGTGAATCTGGGGTTATTTCTCCCTTGGAAGGGTATTTTTGGGTGCGGGAGGGAGGAGCGGAGCCTGTGGCCGCTCGGGCGTGCGGCCCCGCAGAGGAGGGGGCTGCGCCGGGGGGATTTTGTGTGACCCTGTGGCACCGTGGGTGCTGGTGGTTGTGGTTGGAGTGGTTGTGCTTTGTACCACGGTGGTGCAGGCAATGACAAAAACGGTGGTGGGATCTCAGCTCGGCTCCCGGCAGCGGCTGCGCCCGGGGGGGCCTTTCCCGGGGGACCAGCCCCCGCTTGGGCCCTCTTCCCCTTCCTGCCCCCTTCTGCACCAAACCTGGGCAGCTTTTGCCCTTTTAACGCCAAGTTTTGCAGCAAACCTGGGGGTGTTTTGCCTCTTAAATACCTGTTTTCCCCCCGCTGCGGGTGTCTTCTGCCCTTTATGGCCACATTTGTTCCAAATCTGAGAAGACTCTTGCCCTTTAATATCATTTTTTGCTTGAAGGGGTGATGCCTTTCCTTTTGGGACCACTTTTGCCCTAAATCTGGGCATGTTTTACTCATTATTGTCAGTTTTTCAGCAACTCTGGGGATGTTTTTCCCTTTTTTTGTCAATTTTGCCCCAACTCTGGGCCTGCTTTACCCTTTTTGGCCAGTTTTGGCCCAAATACAGGCACGCTATTGGCTCTTTAGGCCAATTTTGCTCCAAATCTGGGCAAGCTTTGCCCTTTTTGGCCTGTTCTGGCCCAAATACAGGCACGCTGTTGGCTCTTTTGCTCTAAATTGGCTAATTTGCTCTAAATTGGCTAATTGCTCTGCCCTTTTTCAGCAGTTGTGACTGAAATCTGGGCGTGCTTTGACTCTTTGGGCCAGATTTGCTCCAAATCTGGGTAAGCTGTGACTCTTTGGGCCTCTTTTCAGCCAAAACCTGGCATGCTTTGCCCTTTTTGAGCAGTTTGAGTGAAATCTGTGCGTGCTGTTACACCTTGGGCTAATTTTGCTCCAAATCTGGGCAAGCTTTGCCTTTTTTGACCAGGTTGGCCCCAAATCTGGGTTTGTTTTGCATCTTTGGGCCAATTTTGACCCAAATCTGAGCGTGCTTTGCCCTTTTTGACCACTTTTGACTGAAATCTGTGCATGCTTTGACTCTTCGGGCCAATTTTGCTCATAATCTGGGCGTGCTTTTCCCTTTAGAGCTATTTCTACCCTCAGCTTGGGAATGTTTTTGCCCTTTCTGGCTCGTTTGGCCCCAAATCTCGCAGCTCTTTGCCCTTTCTGGCCAGGTTTCCCCTAAACATTGGCATTTCTCAGCTTTTTGTGGCCATTTTTGCCCCAGCTCTGGGGAACCCTTGCCCTTTCTGGCTCACTTTGCCCTGAAGACGGGCGTTTCTCTGCCTGTTCTGGGCGTTTTGGCCCCGTCATGGGGTTGTAGTTGCCCTTGGTCGCTTCTTTAGCAGCAGCTGAGGGGAAGGTTTTGCTCTTCCTGGCCGTGTTGCCCCCCATTGGGACGCTTTTGCCATTCAGGACTGGGTTTGGGTGCGGGAGGGAGGAGCGGAGCCTGTGGCCGCTCGGGCGTGCGGCCCCGCAGAGGAGGGGGCTGCGCCGGGGGATTTTGTGCGACCCTGTGGCACCGTGGGTGCTGGTGGTGGTTGTTGTGGTGCTTGTCACGGTGGTGCAGGCAATGACAAAAACGGTGGTGGGATCTCAGCTCGGCTCCCGGCAGCGGCTGCGCCCGGGGGGGCCTTTCCCGGGGGACCAGCCCCCGCTTGGGCCCTCTTCCCCTTCCTGCCCCCTTCTGCAGTGGAAATAGGGATGTTTTGTCCTTTAGGGCCATTTTTGCAGCAAACCTGGGCATATTTTCCTTTTACAACCATTTTTTCCCTACATCTGGGCACGTTTGGCCCTTCATTGCCTGGTTTTTAGCAAATCTCTGCATGTTTTCCCTCGTTTCTCAATTTTACCTCAAATCTGGCACCTTTTACCTCTGACGGCCCCTTTTCCCCGACATATGGAGATGTTTTTTCCCTTAATGGCTATTTTTGCCCCAAATCGGCGCCTCTTGCGGGGGGGTTGTGCCCTTTTTCCCTTTCCTGGCCACTTCTGCAGCAAATCCCGGCACGTTTTGCTCTTCATGGACATTTCTTGCACCATATATTTGGGTGATTTTTCCCTTTATGGCCCTTTCTGTGCCAAATCGGGGGATCCTTTTCCTTTTCGAGCTATTTTTCCCCTAAACCTGGGCACCTTTTGCCCTTATTGCCCCTTTTCCCCCCAAATCGGAGGTGCTGCTCGCTTTTAGCTCCATTCCTGCAGCCAGTGGGGGATGTTGTGCCTCTGAATGACGCTTTGGCCCCAAGACGGGCGTTCCTTGGCCCTTTACGGCCGTAATTGCGGCAAATATGGGGATATTTTGCCTTCGGTGGCCATTTTAGCCCCAAAGCTGAGGTGCTTTTGCCTTTCTGCACTTCTCTGCAGCAAATGGGGGGGGTTTTTTGCACTTCATGCACGCTTTTGCCCCAAATATCGGGGTGTTTTGCCTCTTAGGGGCAGTTTTGCCCCGATATGGGGATGTTTTTTCCCCCCTACGGCTGGTTTTGCTTCCAATCTCGGGGTGTTTTGCCTTTTACGTCTAGTTTTGCCCCAACCCTGGCCATGTTTTCCCTTTTGTGGACCGTTTTACCCCAGATATGCCCAGGCTTTTTTGGCTTTGCAGCCATTTTGGCCCAAAGCGGAGGATGTTTTTGTTTTAGGAGCCAGTTCTGAGGCAGATTTAGGGACGTTTTGTCTTGTAATGCCAGTTTTGCCCCCAATACGCGGATGCTTTTGCCCGTTATCCCCAGTTCTGCCCAACCCGAGGGATGCTTTTTCCTTCTAGGGGGATGTTTGCGGCAAACGTGGGGAGGTGGTGTGCTTCATTCCCAGTTTTTACCACTGAATCTCGGGTTATTTCTGCCTTGGAAGGGTATTTTTGGGTGCGGGAGGGAGGAGCGGAGCCTGTGGCCGCTCGGGCGTGCGGCCCCGCAGAGGAGGGGGCTGCGCCGGGGGGATTTTGTGCGACCCTGTGGCACCGTGGATAGTGCTGGTTGTGCTGGTTGTGGTGCTTGTCACGGTGGTGCAGGCAATGACAAAAACGGTGGTGGGATCTCAGCTCGGCTCCCGGCAGCGGCTGCGCCCGGGGGGGCCTTTCCCGGGGGACCAGCCCCCGCTTGGGCCCTCTTCCCCTTCCTGCCCCCTTCTGCACCAAACCTGGGCAGCTTTTGCCCTTTTAACGCCAAGTTTTGCAGCAAACCTGGGGGTGTTTTGCCTCTTAAATACCTGTTTTCCCCCCGCTGCGGGTGTCTTCTGCCCTTTATGGCCACATTTCTTCCAAATCTGAGAAGACTCTTGCCCTTTAATATCATTTTTTGCTTGAAGGGGTGATGCCTTTCCTTCTGGGACCATTTTTGCCCTAAATCTGGGCATGTTTTACTCATTATTGTCAATTTTTCAGCAACTCTGGGGATGTTTTTCCCTATTTTGTCAATTTTGCCCCTACTCTGGGCCTGCTTTACCCTTTTTGGCCAGTTTTGGCCCAAATAGAGGCAAGCTATTGGCTCTTTGGGCAACTTTCGATCTAAATCTGGGCATGCTTTGCCCTTTTTGAGCAGTTTTGACTGAAATCTGGGTGTGCTTTGACTGTTTGGGCCAATTTTGCTCGAAACCTGGGCACGCTTTGCCCTTTTTGACCGGTTTTGACTGAAATCTGTGTAGGCTTTACAATTTTTGGATAGTTTCAATGCAAATCTGTGTGTGGTTTGGCTCTTTGCGCCGTTTTCGACCCAAATCTGGCCGTGCTTTGCCTTTTGTCACCAGTTTTGACTGAAATCTGGGCATGCTTTGACTCTTTAGGGTAATTTTGCTCCAAATTTGGGCAAGCTTTGCCTTTTTTTGACCAGGTTGACCCCAAATCTGGATGTGTTTTGCCTCTTTGGGCCAGTTTTGACCCAAATCCGGCTGTGTTTTGGCTCTTTGGGCCCCCTTTGACACAAATCTAGACATGCTTTGCCCTTTTTGACCAATCTTGACCCAAATTTGTGTGTGCTTTGGCTCTTTGGGCTAAATTTGCCCCAAGTCTGGGCACACTTTGGCTCTTTGGGCACTTCTCGACCCAAATCTGGGCACGCTTCTCCTTTTAGGACCGTTTATGCGCCAAATATGGGGATGTTTTTCCCTTTTGGCCCCAAATCTGGGCATATTTTGCTTTTAGGACCTTTTTCGTCCGAAGGATGAGGATGCTATTGCTGTTTATGACCATTTCTGTGCCAGGTGTTGGTATCTTTTGCACTTTATGTTCCTTTTGCTGCAAATATTGGCACGGTTTTGGCTTTTCTGCCCCGTTGTGCTGCGAATATGGGGATGTTTTGCCACTTCTGTCCAGTTTTGCCCCAAATCCGAGGTTGCTTTGCAGTTTATGCCCGCTTTTACCCCAGATGTGCGCATCCTATCTTCTTCTACGACCATTTTTGCCCCAAATATGAGGATGCTTTTGGCTTGTAGGGCCAGTCTGCAGCCAATTTGAGGACGTTTGCTCTCTTCATGCCATTTTTCTCCCCATATGAGGATCCTTTTGCCCTTTACCCCCACTTCTGCCCAACTCTAGGGATGCTTTTTCCTTCTGTGCCAAGTTTTGCAGCAAATCCGGGGATGTTTTGCCCTTTCCGTGCAGTTTGGCCCCAAATCTGGGGATGCTTTTCCCCTCAAGGCCCTTTTTGCCCCTGAGGATGGGGACGCTTTTGCCTTCCAGGTGGTTTTGCCCCCAGTATCGAGATGCTTTTTCCTTTAGAGACAGCTTGGCCCGAACTCTGGGCATGTTTTAGACCTTTTTTTGGCCTTTTTTAGGCCTAATATGAAGACGCTTTGCCCTCTATTGCCAGTTTTGCAGAAAGATGGGGCTGTTTTACCTTTTCGGGCCACGTTTGCCCCACACGTGGGGTAGACTTTGCTCTCGATGGACAGTTTTGCCCATAATATTGGCATTTCTTTGCCTTTTATGGCCATTTTTGCCCCAAACCTGTGGATGTTTTGCCGTTTGTGGCAAATTTTGCCCTGAACGGGAGCACGGCTCTTCCTCTTACGGACATTTTTGCCCCATTTTTGTGGGGCTGTATTTGCCCTTTACAGCTCTTCTAGGAAAAATATCAGGATGCTTTTCCGTTTTATGCCCATTTCTATGGGAGATATGAGGACGCTTTTGCACCTCATGCCCATCTTCCCAGTGAATCTGGGGTTATTTCTCCCTTGGAAGGGTATTTTTGGGTGCGGGAGGGAGGAGCGGAGCCTGTGGCCGCTCGGGCGTGCGGCCCCGCAGAGGAGGGGGCTGCGCCGGGGGGATTTTGTGCGACCCTGTGGCACCGTGGGTGCTGGTGGTGGTTGTTGTGGTGCTTGTCACGGTGGTGCAGGCAATGACAAAAACGGTGGTGGGATCTCAGCTCGGCTCCCGGCAGCGGCTGCGCCCGGGGGGGCCTTTCCCGGGGGACCAGCCCCCGCTTGGGCCCTCTTCCCCTTCCTGCCCCCTTCTGCACCAAACCTGGGCAGCTTTTGCCCTTTTAACGCCAAGTTTTGCAGCAAACCTGGGGGTGTTTTGCCTCTTAAATACCTGTTTTCCCCCCGCTGCGGGTGTCTTCTGCCCTTCACGGCCACATTTGTTCCAAATCTGAGAAGACTCTTGCCCTTTAATATCATTTTTTGCTTGAAGTGGTGATGCCTTTCCTTTTGGGACCATTTTTGCCCTAAATCTGGGCATGTTTTACCCATTATTGTCAATTTTTCAGCAAGTCAGGGGATGTTTTTGCATATTTTGGGCCGATTCTGCCCCAAATCTGGGCATGCTTTGCCCTTTTTGGGCATTTTTGGCCCTAAAACAGGCATGCGTTGGCTCTTTGAGCCACTTCCGACCCAAATCTGGGCAGGCTTTGCCCTTTTTGATCAGGTTTGACTGAAATCTGGGCGTACTTTGACTCTTTGGGCCAGATTTGCTCCAAATCTGGGCACACTTTGAACCTTTGGGCTGCTCTCAACCCAAATCTGGGCCTGCCGTGGCTCTTCGGGCCCTTCTCGACCCAAATCTGGACACGCTTTGCCCTTTAGGGCCACTTTCGACCCAAATCTGGGCACACTTTGCCCTTTAGGGTCTGTTTTGACCAAAATGTGGACCCACCCTGGCGCTTTGGGCCACCTCCAAGCCCAATCTGGGCTGGCTTTGCCTTTTATGGTTAATTTTGCCCCAAATCTGGGCCTGCTTCGGCTCTTCAGGCCACTTTCAACGCAAATCTGGGCACGCTTTGCCTTCATAAGGCCAATTTCGCACAAAATTTGGGCCCGCTGTGTCTCTTTGCCCTTTTTGACCAGTTTTGACCAAAATCCGGGCATGCTTTACAAGTTTTGGCTAGTTTCAATGCAAATCTGTGTATGCTTTGGCTCTTTGGGCCACTTTTGACCCAAATCTGGGCATGCTTTGCCTCTTGGGGCCAGTTTGGCCCAAATCTGGGTGTCTTTTGGCTCTTTGGGCTATTCTCAACCCAAATCTGGCCACGCTGCTACTTTTATGACTGTTTTTGCCTGAAATATGGGGATATATTTCCCTTTTCCACTTTTTTGGCCACAAATCTGGGCGTGCTTTTCTTTTTACAACTATTTCTACCCTCAGCTTGGGAATGTTTTTGCCCTTTCTGGCTCGTGTGGCCCCAAATCTCGCAGCTCTTTGCCCTTTCTGGCCAGGTTTCCCCTAAACATTGGCATTTCTCAGCCTTTTGTGGCCATTTTTGCCCCAGCTCTGGGGAACCCTTGCCCTTTCTGGCTCATTTTGCCCTGAAGACAAGCGTTTCTCTGCCTGTTCTGGGCGTTTTGGCCCCGTCATGGGGTTGTAGTTGCCCTTGGTCGCTTCTTTAGCAGCAGCTGAGGGGAAGGTTTTGCTCTTCCTGGCCGTGTTGCCCCCCATTGGGACGCTTTTGCCATTCAGGACTGGGTTTGGGTGCGGGAGGGAGGAGCGGAGCCTGTGGCCGCTCGGGCGTGCGGCCCCGCAGAGGAGGGGGCTGCGCCGGGGGATTTTGTGCGACCCTGAGGCACCGTGGGTGCTGGTAGTGATTACGGTGATCCTGATTACCACGGTGGTGCAGGCAATGACAAAAACGGTGGTGGGATCTCAGCTCGGCTCCCGGCAGCGGCTGCGCCCGGGGGGGCCTTTCCCGGGGGACCAGCCCCCGCTTGGGCCCTCTTCCCCTTCCTGCCCCCTTCTGCAGTGGAAATAGGGATGTTTTGTCCTTTAGGGCCATTTTTGCAGCAAACCTGGGCATATTTTCCTTTTACAACCATTTTTTCCCTACATCTGGGCACGTTTGGCCCTTCATTGCCTGGTTTTTAGCAAATCTCTGCATGTTTTCCCTCGTTTCTCAATTTTACCTCAAATCTGGCACCTTTTACCTCTGACGGCCCCTTTTCCCCGACATATGGAGATGTTTTTTCCCTTAATGGCTATTTTTGCCCCAAATCGGCGCCTCTTGCGGGGGGGTTGTGCCCTTTTTCCCTTTCCTGGCCACTTCTGCAGCAAATCCCGGCACGTTTTGCTCTTCATGGACATTTCTTGCACCATATATTTGGGTGATTTTTCCCTTTATGGCCCTTTCTGTGCCAAATCGGGGGATCCTTTTCCTTTTCGAGCTATTTTTCCCCTAAACCTGGGCACCTTTTGCCCTTTATTGCCCCTTTTCCCCCCAAATCGGAGGTGCTGCTCGCTTTTAGCTCCATTCCTGCAGCCAGTGGGGGATGTTGTGCCTCTGAATGACGCTTTGGCCCCAAGACGGGCGTTCCTTGGCCCTTTACGGCCGTAATTGCGGCAAATATGGGGATATTTTGCCTTCGGTGGCCATTTTAGCCCCAAAGCTGAGGTGCTTTTGCCTTTCTGCACTTCTCTGCAGCAAATGGGGGGGGTTTTTTGCACTTCATGCACGCTTTTGCCCCAAATATCGGGGTGTTTTGCCTCTTAGGGGCAGTTTTGCCCCGATATGGGGATGTTTTTTCCCCCCTACGGCTGGTTTTGCTTCCAATCTCGGGGTGTTTTGCCTTTTACGTCTAGTTTTGCCCCAACCCTGGCCATGTTTTCCTTTTTGTGGACCGTTTTACCCCAGATATGCCCAGGCTTTTTTGGCTTTGCAGCCATTTTGGCCCAAAGCGGAGGATGTTTTTGTTTTAGGAGCCAGTTCTGAGGCAGATTAAGGGACGTTTTGTCTTGTAATGCCAGTTTTGCCCCCAATACGCGGATGCTTTTGCCCGTTATCCCCAGTTCTGCCCAACCCGAGGGATGCTTTTTCCTTCTAGGGGGATGTTTGCGGCAAACGTGGGGAGGTGGTGTGCTTCATTCCCAGTTTTTACCACTGAATGTGGGGTTGTTTTTCCGTTTTTCTGGGCATTTTGGGTGCGGGAGGGAGGAGCGGAGCCTGTGGCCGCTCGGGCGTGCGGCCCCGCAGAGGAGGGGGCTGCGCCGGGGGATTTTGTGTGACCCTGTGGCACCGTGGATAGTGCTGGTGGTTATGGTGGTTGGAGTGTTGATTTATCACGGTGGTGCAGGCAATGACAAAAACGGTGGTGGGATCTCAGCTCGGCTCCCGGCAGCGGCTGCGCCCGGGGGGGCCTTTCCCGGGGGACCAGCCCCCGCTTGGGCCCTCTTCCCCTTCCTGCCCCCTTCTGCAGTGGAAATAGGGATGTTTTGTCCTTTAGGGCCATTTTTGCAGCAAACCTGGGCATATTTTCCTTTTACAACCATTTTTTCCCTACATCTGGGCACGTTTGGCCCTTCATTGCCTGGTTTTTAGCAAATCTCTGCATGTTTTCCCTCGTTTCTCAATTTTACCTCAAATCTGGCACCTTTTACCTCTGACGGCCCCTTTTCCCCGACATATGGAGATGTTTTTTCCCTTAATGGCTATTTTTGCCCCAAATCGGCGCCTCTTGCGGGGGGGTTGTGCCCTTTTTCCCTTTCCTGGCCACTTCTGCAGCAAATCCCGGCACGTTTTGCTCTTCATGGACATTTCTTGCACCATATATTTGGGTGATTTTTCCCTTTATGGCCCTTTCTGTGCCAAATCGGGGGATCCTTTTCCTTTTCGAGCTATTTTTCCCCTAAACCTGGGCACCTTTTGCCCTTTATTGCCCCTTTTCCCCCCAAATCGGAGATGCTGCTCGCTTTTAGCTCCATTCCTGCAGCCAGTGGGGGATGTTGTGCCTCTGAATGACGCTTTGGCCCCAAGACGGGCGTTCCTTGGCCCTTTACGGCCGTAATTGCGGCAAATATGGGGATATTTTGCCTTCGGTGGCCATTTTAGCCCCAAAGCTGAGGTGCTTTTGCCTTTCTGCACTTCTCTGCAGCAAATGGGGGGGGTTTTTTGCACTTCATGCACGCTTTTGCCCCAAATATCGGGGTGTTTTGCCTCTTAGGGGCAGTTTTGCCCCGATATGGGGATGTTTTTTCCCTCTACGGCTGGTTTTGCTTCCAATCTCGGGGTGTTTTGCCTTTTACGTCTAGTTTTGCCCCAACCCTGGCCATGTTTTCCCTTTTGTGGACCGTTTTACCCCAGATATGCCCAGGCTTTTTTGGCTTTGCAGCCATTTTGGCCTAAAGCGGAGGATGTTTTTGTTTTAGGAGCCAGTTCTGAGGCAGATTTAGGGACGTTTTGTCTTGTAATGCCAGTTTTGCCCCCAATACGCGGATGCTTTTGCCCGTTATCCCCAGTTCTGCCCAACCCGAGGGATGCTTTTTCCTTCTAGGGGGATGTTTGCGGCAAACGTGGGGAGGTGGTGTGCTTCATTCCCAGTTTTTACCACTGAATCTCGGGTTATTTCTGCCTTGGAAGGGTATTTTTGGGTGCGGGAGGGAGGAGCGGAGCCTGTGGCCGCTCGGGCGTGCGGCCCCGCAGAGGAGGGGGCTGCGCCGGGGGATTTTGTGCGACCCTGTGGCACCGTGGATAGTGCTGGTTGTGCTGGTTGTGGTGCTTGTCACGGTGGTGCAGGCAATGACAAAAACGGTGGTGGGATCTCAGCTCGGCTCCCGGCAGCGGCTGCGCCCGGGGGGGGCGTTCCCCGGGGACCAGCCCCCGCTTGGGCCCTCTTCCCCTTCCTGCCCCCTTCTGCACCAAACCTGGGCAGCTTTTGCCCTTTTAATGCCAAGTTTTGCAGCAAACCTGGGGGTGTTTTGCCTCTTAAATACCTGTTTTCCCCCCGCTGCGGGTGTCTTCTGCCCTTTATGGCCACATTTGTTCCAAATCTGAGAAGACTCTTGCCCTTTAATATCATTTTTTGCTTGAAGGGGTGATGCCTTTCCTTTTGGGACCACTTTTGCCCTAAATCTGGGCATGTTTTACCCATTATTGTCAATTTTTCAGCAAGTCAGGGGATGTTTTTGCATATTTTGGGCCGATTCTGCCCCAAATCTGGGCATGCTTTGCCCTTTTTGGGCATTTTTGGCCCTAAAACAGGCATGCGTTGGCTCTTTGAGCCACTTCCGACCCAAATCTGGGCAGGCTTTGCCCTTTTTGATCAGGTTTGACTGAAATCTGGGCGTACTTTGACTCTTTGGGCCAGATTTGCTCCAAATCTGGGCACACTTTGAACCTTTGGGCTGCTCTCAACCCAAATCTGGGCCTGCCGTGGCTCTTCGGGCCCTTCTCGACCCAAATCTGGACACGCTTTGCCCTTTAGGGCCACTTTCGACCCAAATCTGGGCACACTTTGCCCTTTAGGGTCTGTTTTGACCAAAATGTGGACCCACCCTGGCGCTTTGGGCCACCTCCAAGCCCAATCTGGGCTGGCTTTGCCTTTTATGGTTAATTTTGCCCCAAATCTGGGCCTGCTTCGGCTCTTCAGGCCACTTTCAACGCAAATCTGGGCACGCTTTGCCTTCATAAGGCCAATTTCGCACAAAATTTGGGCCCGCTCTGTCTCTTTGCCCTTTTTGACCAGTTTTGACCAAAATCCGGGCATGCTTTACAAGTTTTGGCTAGTTTCAATGCAAATCTGTGTATGCTTTGGCTCTTTGGGCCACTTTTGACCCAAATCTGGGCATGCTTTGCCTCTTGGGGCCAGTTTGGCCCAAATCTGGGTGTCTTTTGGCTCTTTGGGCTATTCTCAACCCAAATCTGGCCACGCTGCTACTTTTATGACTGTTTTTGCCTGAAATATGGGGATATATTTCCCTTTTCCACTTTTTTGGCCACAAATCTGGGCGTGCTTTTCTTTTTACAACTATTTCTACCCTCAGCTTGGGAATGTTTTTGCCCTTTCTGGCTCGTGTGGCCCCAAATCTCGCAGCTCTTTGCCCTTTCTGGCCAGGTTTCCCCTAAACATTGGCATTTCTCAGCCTTTTGTGGCCATTTTTGCCCCAGCTCTGGGGAACCCTTGCCCTTTCTGGCTCATTTTGCCCTGAAGACAAGCGTTTCTCTGCCTGTTCTGGGCGTTTTGGCCCCGTCATGGGGTTGTAGTTGCCCTTGGTCGCTTCTTTAGCAGCAGCTGAGGGGAAGGTTTTGCTCTTCCTGGCCGTGTTGCCCCCCATTGGGACGCTTTTGCCATTCAGGACTGGGTTTGGGTGCGGGAGGGAGGAGCGGAGCCTGTGGCCGCTCGGGCGTGCGGCCCCGCAGAGGAGGGGGCTGCGCCGGGGGATTTTGTGCGACCCTGAGGCACCGTGGGTGCTGGTAGTGATTACGGTGATCCTGATTACCACGGTGGTGCAGGCAATGACAAAAACGGTGGTGGGATCTCAGCTCGGCTCCCGGCAGCGGCTGCGCCCGGGGGGGCCTTTCCCGGGGGACCAGCCCCCGCTTGGGCCCTCTTCCCCTTCCTGCCCCGTTCTGCAGTGGAAATAGGGATGTTTTGTCCTTTAGGGCCATTTTTGCAGCAAACCTGGGCATATTTTCCTTTTACAACCATTTTTTCCCTACATCTGGGCACGTTTGGCCCTTCATTGCCTGGTTTTTAGCAAATCTCTGCATGTTTTCCCTCGTTTCTCAATTTTACCTCAAATCTGGCACCTTTTACCTCTGACGGCCCCTTTTCCCCGACATATGGAGATGTTTTTTCCCTTAATGGCTATTTTTGCCCCAAATCGGCGCCTCTTGCGGGGGGGTTGTGCCCTTTTTCCCTTTCCTGGCCACTTCTGCAGCAAATCCCGGCACGTTTTGCTCTTCATGGACATTTCTTGCACCATATATTTGGGTGATTTTTCCCTTTATGGCCCTTTCTGTGCCAAATCGGGGGATCCTTTTCCTTTTCGAGCTATTTTTCCCCTAAACCTGGGCACCTTTTGCCCTTTATTGCCCCTTTTCCCCCCAAATCGGAGATGATGCTCGCTTTTAGCTCCATTCCTGCAGCCAGTGGGGGATGTTGTGCCTCTGAATGACGCTTTGGCCCCAAGACGGGCGTTCCTTGGCCCTTTACGGCCGTAATTGCGGCAAATATGGGGATATTTTGCCTTCGGTGGCCATTTTAGCCCCAAAGCTGAGGTGCTTTTGCCTTTCTGCACTTCTCTGCAGCAAATGGGGGGGGTTTTTTGCACTTCATGCACGCTTTTGCCCCAAATATCGGGGTGTTTTGCCTCTTAGGGGCAGTTTTGCCCCGATATGGGGATGTTTTTCCCCCCTACGGCTGGTTTTGCTTCCAATCTCGGGGTGTTTTGCCTTTTACGTCTAGTTTTGCCCCAACCCTGGCCATGTTTTCCCTTTTGTGGACCGTTTTACCCCAGATATGCCCAGGCTTTTTTGGCTTTGCAGCCATTTTGGCCCAAAGCGGAGGAAGCTTTTGTTTTTAGAGCCAGTTCTGAGGCAGATTTAGGGACGTTTTGTCTTGTAATGCCAGTTTTGCCCCCAATACGCGGATGCTTTTGCCCGTTATCCCCAGTTCTGCCCAACCCGAGGGATGCTTTTTCCTTCTAGGGGGATGTTTGCGGCAAACGTGGGGAGGTGGTGTGCTTCATGCCCAGTTTTTACCACTGAATCTCGGGTTATTTCTGCCTTGGAAGGGTATTTTTGGGTGCGGGAGGGAGGAGCGGAGCCTGTGGCCGCTCGGGCGTGCGGCCCCGCAGAGGAGGGGGCTGCGCCGGGGGATTTTGTGCGACCCTGTGGCACCGTGGGTGCTGGTGGTGGTGATGCTGCTGGTTGGGTTACCACGGTGGTGCAGGCAATGACAAAAACGTTGGTGGGATCTCAGCTCGGCTCCCGGCAGCGGCTGCGCCCGGGGGGGCCTTTCCCGGGGGACCAGCCCCCGCTTGGGCCCTCTTCCCCTTCCTGCCCCCTTCTGCACCAAACCTGGGCAGCTTTTGCCCTTTTAACGCCAAGTTTTGCAGCAAACCTGGGGGTGTTTTGCCTCTTAAATACCTGTTTTCCCCCCGCTGCGGGTGTCTTCTGCCCTTTATGGCCACATTTGTTCCAAATCCGAGAACACTTTTGCCTTTTAATATCATTTTTTGCTTGAAGTGGTGATGCCTTTCCTTTTGGGACCACTTTTGCCCTAAATCTGGGCATGTTTTACTCATTATTGTCAGTTTTTCAGCAACTCTGGGGATGTTTTTCCCTTTTTTTGTCAATTTTGCCCCAACTCTGGGCCTGCTTTACCCTTTTTGGCCAGTTTTGGCCCAAATACAGGCACGCTATTGGCTCTTTAGGCCAATTTTGCTCCAAATCTGGGCAAGCTTTGCCCTTTTTGGCCTGTTCTGGCCCAAATACAGGCACGCTGTTGGCTCTTTTGCTCTAAATTGGCTAATTTGCTCTAAATTGGCTAATTGCTCTGCCCTTTTTCAGCAGTTGTGACTGAAATCTGGGCGTGCTTTGACTCTTTGGGCCAGATTTGCTCCAAATCTGGGTAAGCTGTGACTCTTTGGGCCTCTTTTCAGCCAAAACCTGGCATGCTTTGCCCTTTTTGAGCAGTTTGAGTGAAATCTGTGCGTGCTGTTACACCTTGGGCTAATTTTGCTCCAAATCTGGGCAAGCTTTGCCTTTTTTGACCAGGTTGGCCCCAAATCTGGGTTTGTTTTGCATCTTTGGGCCAATTTTGACCCAAATCTGAGCGTGCTTTGCCCTTTTTGACCACTTTTGACTGAAATCTGTGCATGCTTTGACTCTTCGGGCCAATTTTGCTCATAATCTGGGCGTGCTTTTCCCTTTAGAGCTATTTCTACCCTCAGCTTGGGAATGTTTTTGCCCTTTCTGGCTCGTTTGGCCCCAAATCTCGCAGCTCTTTGCCCTTTCTGGCCAGGTTTCCCCTAAACATTGGCATTTCTCAGCTTTTTGTGGCCATTTTTGCCCCAGCTCTGGGGAACCCTTGCCCTTTCTGGCTCACTTTGCCCTGAAGACGGGCGTTTCTCTGCCTGTTCTGGGCGTTTTGGCCCCGTCATGGGGTTGTAGTTGCCCTTGGTCGCTTCTTTAGCAGCAGCTGAGGGGAAGGTTTTGCTCTTCCTGGCCGTGTTGCCCCCCATTGGGACGCTTTTGCCATTCAGGACTGGGTTTGGGTGCGGGAGGGAGGAGCGGAGCCTGTGGCCGCTCGGGCGTGCGGCCCCGCAGAGGAGGGGGCTGCGCCGGGGGATTTTGTGCGACCCTGTGGCACCGTGGGTGCTGGTGGTGGTTGTTGTGGTGCTTGTCACGGTGGTGCAGGCAATGACAAAAACGGTGGTGGGATCTCAGCTCGGCTCCCGGCAGCGGCTGCGCCCGGGGGGGCCTTTCCCGGGGGCCCGCCCCCGCTTGGGGCTTCTTCCCCTTCCTGCCCCCTTCTGCACCAAACCTGGGCAGCTTTTGCCCTTTTAACGCCAAGTTTTGCAGCAAACCTGGGGGTGTTTTGCCTCTTAAATACCTGTTTTCCCCCCGCTGCGGGTGTCTTCTGCCCTTCACGGCCACATTTGTTCCAAATCTGAGAAGACTCTTGCCCTTTAATATCATTTTTTGCTTGAAGTGGTGATGCCTTTCCTTTTGGGACCATTTTTGCCCTAAATCTGGGCATGTTTTACCCATTATTGTCAATTTTTCAGCAAGTCAGGGGATGTTTTTGCATATTTTGGGCCGATTCTGCCCCAAATCTGGGCATGCTTTGCCCTTTTTGGGCATTTTTGGCCCTAAAACAGGCATGCGTTGGCTCTTTGAGCCACTTCCGACCCAAATCTGGGCAGGCTTTGCCCTTTTTGATCAGGTTTGACTGAAATCTGGGCGTACTTTGACTCTTTGGGCCAGATTTGCTCCAAATCTGGGCACACTTTGAACCTTTGGGCTGCTCTCAACCCAAATCTGGGCCTGCCGTGGCTCTTCGGGCCCTTCTCGACCCAAATCTGGACACGCTTTGCCCTTTAGGGCCACTTTCGACCCAAATCTGGGCACACTTTGCCCTTTAGGGTCTGTTTTGACCAAAATGTGGACCCACCCTGGCGCTTTGGGCCACCTCCAAGCCCAATCTGGGCTGGCTTTGCCTTTTATGGTTAATTTTGCCCCAAATCTGGGCCTGCTTCGGCTCTTCAGGCCACTTTCAACGCAAATCTGGGCACGCTTTGCCTTCATAAGGCCAATTTCGCACAAAATTTGGGCCCGCTCTGTCTCTTTGCCCTTTTTGACCAGTTTTGACCAAAATCCGGGCATGCTTTACAAGTTTTGGCTAGTTTCAATGCAAATCTGTGTATGCTTTGGCTCTTTGGGCCACTTTTGACCCAAATCTGGGCATGCTTTGCCTCTTGGGGCCAGTTTGGCCCAAATCTGGGTGTCTTTTGGCTCTTTGGGCTATTCTCAACCCAAATCTGGCCACGCTGCTACTTTTATGACTGTTTTTGCCTGAAATATGGGGATATATTTCCCTTTTCCACTTTTTTGGCCACAAATCTGGGCGTGCTTTTCTTTTTACAACTATTTCTACCCTCAGCTTGGGAATGTTTTTGCCCTTTCTGGCTCGTGTGGCCCCAAATCTCGCAGCTCTTTGCCCTTTCTGGCCAGGTTTCCCCTAAACATTGGCATTTCTCAGCCTTTTGTGGCCATTTTTGCCCCAGCTCTGGGGAACCCTTGCCCTTTCTGGCTCACTTTGCCCTGAAGACGGGCGTTTCTCTGCCTGTTCTGGGCGTTTTGGCCCCGTCATGGGGTTGTAGTTGCCCTTGGTCGCTTCTTTAGCAGCAGCTGAGGGGAAGGTTTTGCTCTTCCTGGCCGTGTTGCCCCCCATTGGGACGCTTTTGCCATTCAGGACTGGGTTTGGGTGCGGGAGGGAGGAGCGGAGCCTGTGGCCGCTCGGGCGTGCGGCCCCGCAGAGGAGGGGGCTGCGCCGGGGGATTTTGTGCGACCCTGTGGCACCGTGGGTGCTGGTAGTGATTACGGTGATCCTGATTACCACGGTGGTGCAGGCAATGACAAAAACGGTGGTGGGATCTCAGCTCGGCTCCCGGCAGCGGCTGCGCCCGGCGGGGCCTCCCCCGGGGGACCAGCCCCCGCTTGGGCCCTCTTCCCCTTCCTGCCCCCTTCTGCAGTGGAAATAGGGATGTTTTGTCCTTTAGGGCCATTTTTGCAGCAAACCTGGGCATATTTTCCTTTTACAACCATTTTTTCCCTACATCTGGGCACGTTTGGCCCTTCATTGCCTGGTTTTTAGCAAATCTCTGCATGTTTTCCCTCGTTTCTCAATTTTACCTCAAATCTGGCACCTTTTACCTCTGACGGCCCCTTTTCCCCGACATATGGAGATGTTTTTTCCCTTAATGGCTATTTTTGCCCCAAATCGGCGCCTCTTGCGGGGGGTTGTGCCCTTTTTCCCTTTCCTGGCCACTTCTGCAGCAAATCCCGGCACGTTTTGCTCTTCATGGACATTTCTTGCACCATATATTTGGGTGATTTTTCCCTTTATGGCCCTTTCTGTGCCAAATCGGGGGATCCTTTTCCTTTTCGAGCTATTTTTGCCCTAAACCTGGGCACCTTTTGCCCTTTATTGCCCCTTTTCCCCCCAAATCGGAGGTGCTGCTCGCTTTTAGCTCCATTCCTGCAGCCAGTGGGGGATGTTGTGCCTCTGAATGACGCTTTGGCCCCAAGACGGGCGTTCCTTGGCCCTTTACGGCCGTAGTTGCGGCAAATATGGGGATATTTTGCCTTCGGTGGCCATTTTAGCCCCAAAGCTGAGGTGCTTTTGCCTTTCTGCACTTCTCTGCAGCAAATGGGGGGGGTTTTTTGCACTTCATGCACGCTTTTGCCCCAAATATCGGGGTGTTTTGCCTCTTAGGGGCAGTTTTGCCCCGATATGGGGATGTTTTTTCCCTCTACGGCTGGTTTTGCTTCCAATCTCGGGGTGTTTTGCCTTTTACGTCTAGTTTTGCCCCAACCCTGGCCATGTTTTCCCTTTTGTGGACCGTTTTACCCCAGATATGCCCAGGCTTTTTTGGCTTTGCAGCCATTTTGGCCCAAAGCGGAGGATGTTTTTGTTTTAGGAGCCAGTTCTGAGGCAGATTTAGGGACGTTTTGTCTTGTAATGCCAGTTTTGCCCCCAATACGCGGATGCTTTTGCCCGTTATCCCCAGTTCTGCCCAACCCGAGGGATGCTTTTTCCTTCTAGGGGGATGTTTGCGGCAAACGTGGGGAGGTGGTGTGCTTCATGCCCAGTTTTTACCACTGAATCTCGGGTTATTTCTCCCTTGGAAGGGTATTTTTGGGTGCGGGAGGGAGGAGCGGAGCCTGTGGCCGCTCGGGCGTGCGGCCCCGCAGAGGAGGGGGCTGCGCCGGGGGATTTTGTGCGACCCTGTGGCACCGTGGATAGTGCTGGTTGTGCTGGTTGTGGTGCTTGTCACGGTGGTGCAGGCAATGACAAAAACGGTGGTGGGATCTCAGCTCGGCTCCCGGCAGCGGCTGCGCCCGGGGGGGCCTTTCCCGGGGGACCAGCCCCCGCTTGGGCCCTCTTCCCCTTCCTGCCCCCTTCTGCACCAAACCTGGGCAGCTTTTGCCCTTTTAATGCCAAGTTTTGCAGCAAACCTGGGGGTGTTTTGCCTCTTAAATACCTGTTTTCCCCCCGCTGCGGGTGTCTTCTGCCCTTCACGGCCACATTTGTTCCAAATCTGAGAAGACTCTTGCCCTTTAATATCATTTTTTGCTTGAAGGGGTGATGCCTTTCCTTTTGGGACCATTTTTGCCCTAAATCTGGGCATGTTTTACCCATTATTGTCAATTTTTCAGCAAGTCAGGGGATGTTTTTGCATATTTTGGGCCGATTCTGCCCCAAATCTGGGCATGCTTTGCCCTTTTTGGGCATTTTTGGCCCTAAAACAGGCATGCGTTGGCTCTTTGAGCCACTTCCGACCCAAATCTGGGCAGGCTTTGCCCTTTTTGATCAGGTTTGACTGAAATCTGGGCGTACTTTGACTCTTTGGGCCAGATTTGCTCCAAATCTGGGCACACTTTGAACCTTTGGGCTGCTCTCAACCCAAATCTGGGCCTGCCGTGGCTCTTCGGGCCCTTCTCGACCCAAATCTGGACACGCTTTGCCCTTTAGGGCCACTTTCGACCCAAATCTGGGCACACTTTGCCCTTTAGGGTCTGTTTTGACCAAAATGTGGACCCACCCTGGCGCTTTGGGCCACCTCCAAGCCCAATCTGGGCTGGCTTTGCCTTTTATGGTTAATTTTGCCCCAAATCTGGGCCTGCTTCGGCTCTTCAGGCCACTTTCAACGCAAATCTGGGCACGCTTTGCCTTCATAAGGCCAATTTCGCACAAAATTTGGGCCCGCTGTGTCTCTTTGCCCTTTTTGACCAGTTTTGACCAAAATCCGGGCATGCTTTACAAGTTTTGGCTAGTTTCAATGCAAATCTGTGTATGCTTTGGCTCTTTGGGCCACTTTTGACCCAAATCTGGGCATGCTTTGCCTCTTGGGGCCAGTTTGGCCCAAATCTGGGTGTCTTTTGGCTCTTTGGGCTATTCTCAACCCAAATCTGGCCACGCTGCTACTTTTATGACTGTTTTTGCCTGAAATATGGGGATATATTTCCCTTTTCCACTTTTTGGCCACAAATCTGGGCGTGCTTTTCTTTTTACAACTATTTCTACCCTCAGCTTGGGAATGTTTTTGCCCTTTCTGGCTCGTTTGGCCCCAAATCTCGCAGCTCTTTGCCCTTTCTGGCCAGGTTTCCCCTAAACATTGGCATTTCTCAGCCTTTTGTGGCCATTTTTGCCCCAGCTCTGGGGAACCCTTGCCCTTTCTGGCTCACTTTGCCCTGAAGACGGGCGTTTCTCTGCCTGTTCTGGGCGTTTTGGCCCCGTCATGGGGTTGTAGTTGCCCTTGGTCGCTTCTTTAGCAGCAGCTGAGGGGAAGGTTTTGCTCTTCCTGGCCGTGTTGCCCCCCATTGGGACGCTTTTGCCATTCAGGACTGGGTTTGGGTGCGGGAGGGAGGAGCGGAGCCTGTGGCCGCTCGGGCGTGCGGCCCCGCAGAGGAGGGGGCTGCGCCGGGGGATTTTGTGCGACCCTGTGGCACCGTGGATAGTGCTGGTGGTTATGGTGGTTGGAGTGTTGATTTATCACGGTGGTGCAGGCAATGACAAAAACGGTGGTGGGATCTCAGCTCGGCTCCCGGCAGCGGCTGCGCCCGGGGGGGCCTTTCCCGGGGGACCAGCCCCCGCTTGGGCCCTCTTCCCCTTCCTGCCCCCTTCTGCACCAAACCTGGGCAGCTTTTGCCCTTTTAATGCCAAGTTTTGCAGCAAACCTGGGGGTGTTTTGCCTCTTAAATACCTGTTTTCCCCCCGCTGCGGGTGTCTTCTGCCCTTTATGGCCACATTTGTTCCAAATCTGAGAAGACTCTTGCCCTTTAATATCATTTTTTGCTTGAAGGGGTGATGCCTTTCCTTTTGGGACCACTTTTGCCCTAAATCTGGGCATGTTTTACCCATTATTGTCAGTTTTTCAGCAAGTCAGGGGATGTTTTTGCATATTTTGGGCCGATTCTGCCCCAACTCCGGGCATGCTTTGCCCTTTTTGGCCAGTTTTGGCCCAAATAGAGGCAAGCTATTGGCTCTTTGGGCAACTTTCGATCTAAATCTGGGCGTGCTTTGCCCTTTTTGACCGATTTTGACTGAAATCTGTGTAGGCTTTACAATTTTTGGATAGTTTCAATGCAAATCTGTGTATGGTTTGGCTCTTTGTGCCGTTTTCGACCCGAATCTGGCCGTGCTTTGCCTTTTGTCACCAGTTTTGACTGAAATCTGGGCATGCTTTGACTCTTTAGGGTAATTTTGCTCCAAATTTGGGCAAGCTTTGCCTTTTTTTGACCAGGTTGACCCCAAATCTGGATGCGTTTTGCCTCTTTGGGCCAGTTTTGACCCAAATCCGGCTGTGTTTTGGCTCTTTGGGCCCCCTTTGACACAAATCTAGACATGCTTTGCCCTTTTTGACCAATCTTGACCCAAATTTGTGTGTGCTTTGGCTCTTTGGGCTAAATTTGCCCCAAGTCTGGGCACACTTTGGCTCTTTGGGCACTTCTCGACCCAAATCTGGGCACGCTTCTCCTTTTAGGACCGTTTATGCGCCAAATATGGGGATGTTTTTCCCTTTTGGCCCCAAATCTGGGCATATTTTGCTTTTAGGACCTTTTTCGTCCGAAGGATGAGGATGCTATTGCTGTTTATGACCATTTCTGTGCCAGGTGTTGGTATCTTTTGCACTTTATGTTCCTTTTGCTGCAAATATTGGCACGGTTTTGGCTTTTCTGCCCCGTTGTGCTGCGAATATGGGGATGTTTTGCCACTTCTGTCCAGTTTTGCCCCAAATCCGAGGTTGCTTTGCAGTTTATGCCCGCTTTTACCCCAGATGTGCGCATCCTATCTTCTTCTACGACCATTTTTGCCCCAAATATGAGGATGCTTTTGGCTTGTAGGGCCAGTCTGCAGCCAATTTGAGGACGTTTGCTCTCTTCATGCCATTTTTCTCCCCATATGAGGATCCTTTTGCCCTTTACCCCCACTTCTGCCCAACTCTAGGGATGCTTTTTCCTTCTGTGCCAAGTTTTGCAGCAAATCCGGGGATGTTTTGCCCTTTCCGTGCAGTTTGGCCCCAAATCTGGGGATGCTTTTCCCCTCAAGGCCCTTTTTGCCCCTGAGGATGGGGACGCTTTTGCCTTCCAGGTGGTTTTGCCCCCAGTATCGAGATGCTTTTTCCTTTAGAGACAGCTTGGCCCGAACTCTGGGCATGTTTTAGACCTTTTTTTGGCCTTTTTTAGGCCTAATATGAAGACGCTTTGCCCTCTATTGCCAGTTTTGCAGAAAGATGGGGCTGTTTTACCTTTTCGGGCCACGTTTGCCCCACACGTGGGGTAGACTTTGCTCTCGATGGACAGTTTTGCCCATAATATTGGCATTTCTTTGCCTTTTATGGCCATTTTTGCCCAAACCTGTGGATGTTTTGCCGTTTGTGGCAAATTTTGCCCTGAACGGGAGCACGGCTCTTCCTCTTACGGACATTTTTGCCCCATTTTTGTGGGGCTGTATTTGCCCTTTACAGCTCTTCTAGGAAAAATATCAGGATGCTTTTCCGTTTTATGCCCATTTCTATGGGAGATATGAGGACGCTTTTGCACCTCATGCCCATCTTCCCAGTGAATCTGGGGTTATTTCTCCCTTGGAAGGGTATTTTTGGGTGCGGGAGGGAGGAGCGGAGCCTGTGGCCGCTTGGGCGTGCGGCCCCGCAGAGGAGGGGGCTGCGCCGGGGGGATTTTGTGTGACCCTGTGGCACCGTGGGTGCTGGTGGTTGTGGTTGGAGTGGTTGTGCTTTGTACCACGGTGGTGCAGGCAATGACAAAAACGGTGGTGGGATCTCAGCTCGGCTCCCGGCAGCGGCTGCGCCCGGGGGGGCCTTTCCCGGGGGACCAGCCCCCGCTTGGGCCCTCTTCCCCTTCCTGCCCCCTTCTGCACCAAACCTGGGCAGCTTTTGCCCTTTTAATGCCAAGTTTTGCAGCAAACCTGGGGATGTTTTGCCTCTTAAATACCTGTTTTCCCCCCGCTGCGGGTGTCTTCTGCCCTTCACGGCCACATTTGTTCCAAATCTGAGAAGACTCTTGCCCTTTAATATCATTTTTTGCTTGAAGGGGTGATGCCTTTCCTTTTGGGACCACTTTTGCCCTAAATCTGGGCATATTTTACCCATTATTGTCAATTTTTCAGCAACTCTGGGGATATTTTTCCCTTTTTTTGTCAATTTTGCCCCAACTCTGGGCCTGCTTTGCCCTTTTTGGCCAGTTTTGGCCCAAATACAGGCACGCTATTGGCTCTTTAGGCCAATTTTGCTCCAAATCTGGGCAAGCTTTGCCCTTTTTGGCCTGTTCTGGCCCAAATACAGGCACGCTGTTGGCTCTTTTGCTCTAAATTGGCTAATTTGCTCTAAATTGGCTAATTGCTCTGCCCTTTTTCAGCAGTTTTGACTGAAATCTGGGCGTGCTTTGACTCTTTGGGCCAGATTTGCTCCAAATCTGGGTAAGCTGTGACTCTTTGGGCCTCTTTCCAGCCAAATCTGGGCAGGCTTTGCCCTTTTTGAGCAGTTTTGACTGAAATCTGGGCGTGCTTTGACTCTTTGGGCCAATTTTGCTCCAAATCTGGAGGCACGCTATGAACCTTGGGCCGTTCTCGACCCAAATCTGGGTCTCTTTGGGCCAGTTTTGACCCAATTCTTGGCCTGCTTTGCCCTTTAGGGTCAGTTTTGGCCCAAATCTGGGCCCGCTGTGGCTCTTTGGGCCATTCTCGACCCAAATCTGGAGATGCTTTTCCTCTTAGAACTATTTATACCCTACATTTGGGAATGTTTTTGCCCTTTCGGGCTCGGTTGCCAGAAGAAGGGGCTGCGCCGGGGGGATTTTGTGCGCCCCTGTGTCACCGTGGATGGTGCTGGTACTGGTTGTGCTTTATGTGGTACTGGATGGTGACATTTAGGACCACTGCTGTCCTGAGTATGAGGCTGCTTTTGGCTTTTGGGGTTAATTCAGCAGGAAATCTGAGGGTGTTTTGCGTTTATGACCATTTTTGCCCCCCGGATGGGGGTCATTTTGCCCGTTATCCCCAGTTCTGCCCAACCCGAGGGATGCTTTTTCCTTCTAGGGTGATTTTTGCAGCAAACGTGGGGAGGTGGTGTGCTTCATGCCCAGTTTTCAATTAAATCTGGGGTTGTTTTTCCCTTTTTCTGGGCATTTTGGGTGCGGGAGGGAGGAGCGGAGCCTGTGGCCGCTCGGGCGTGCGGCCCCGCAGAGGAGGGGGCTGCGCCGGGGGATTTTGTGCGACCCTGTGGCACCGTGGGTGCTGATGGTTGGGCTGGTGCTTGGGTTATCACAGTGGTGCAGGCAATGACAAAAACGGTGGTGGGATCTCAGCTCGGCTCCCAGCAGCGGCTGCGCCCGGGGGGGCCTTTCCCGGGGGACCAGCCCCCGCTTGGGCCCTCTTCCCCTTCCTGCCCCCTTCTGCACCAAACCTGGGCAGCTTTTGCCCTTTTAATGCCAAGTTTTGCAGCAAACCTGGGGGTGTTTTGCCTCTTAAATACCTGTTTTCCCCCCGCTGCGGGTGTCTTCTGCCCTTTATGGCCACATTTCTTCCAAATCTGAGAAGACTCTTGCCCTTTAATATCATTTTTTGCTTGAAGTGGTGATGCCTTTCCTTTTGGGACCATTTTTGCCCTAAACCTGGGCATGTTTTACCTTTTATTGTCAATTTTTCAGCAACTCTGAGTATGTTTTTCCCTACTTTTACTATTTCATGCCAAATCTGAGCACGCTTTGCATCTTTGGGTCAGTTTTGACCCAAATAACAGGCACGCTTTGACTCTTCGGGCCAGTTTTGACCCAAATCTGGGTGTGTTTTGGTTCTTTGGGCCATTTTTGACTCAAACCTGGGCCCGCCGTGGCTCTGTGGGTCTTTCTCGACCCAAATCTGGGCAGGCTTTGCCCATTAGGGTCTGTTTTGGCCGAAATCTGGGCCTGCTTTTGCTCTTCAGGCCTTTCTCGACCCAAATCTGGGCAGGCTTTGCCCATTAGGGTCAGTTTTGGCCGAAATCTGGGCCTGCTTTTGCTCTTCAGGCCTTTCTCGATCCAAATCTGGGCAGGCTTTGCCCATTAGGGTCAGTTTTGGCCGAAATCTGGGCCTGCTTTTGCTTTTCAGGCCTTTCTCAACCCAAATCTGGGCCCGCTGTTGCTCTTTGGGCCATTCTCGACCCAAATCTGGGCCTGCTTTGGCTCTGCAGGCCACTTTCAACCCAAATCTAGTCAGGCTTTGCCTTTTATGGCCAATTTTGACCCAAATTTGGGCCCGCTGTGGCTCTTTGGGCCATTCTTGACCCAAATCTGGGCACACTTTGCATTTTATGGCCAATTTTGCCCCAAATCTGGGCCTGCCGTGGCTCTTCGGGCCTTTTTCGACCCGAATTTTGGCCCACTGTGGCTCTTTGGGCCACTTTCGACCGACATCTGGACCCGCTGTGGCTCTTGGGGCATTCTCGACCCAAATCTGGGCAGGCTTTTCCTTTTCGAGCTATTTATACCCTACGTTTGGGAACGGTTTTGCCCTTTCTGGCTCGGTTGGCCGGAAGAAGGGGCTGCGCCGGGGGAATTTTGTGCGACCCTGTGGCACCGTGGGTGCCAGCGTTGATTGGGCTACTTGGACTTATCACGGTGATGCAGGCGGTGACAAAAACAGTGCCGGGATCTCAGCTCGGCTCCCGGCAGCGGCTGCGCCCGGGGGGGCCTTTCCCGGGGGACCAGCCCCCGCTTGGGCCCTCTTCCCCTTCCTGCCCCCTTCTGCACCAAACCTGGGCAGCTTTTCTCTTTTATTGCTAATTTTGCAGAAAATCTGGGCAGGTTTTGCCCTTTTTGACCCGTTTCAACCCAAATCTTTGGATGCTTTCGCCCTTTATGACTAATTTTGCACAAAATCTTCAACTCTTTGTGCCCTTTTCCTCTTTCTGACCAGTTTTAACCCAAAAATGGGAATCTTTTGCTTTTACTGCCTTTTTTTTTTACCTAAATATGGAGACGCTCTTGCTGGTTTTCGTCATTTCCGTACCAACTTTGGGGATGTTTTTCTTGTTTTGGCTAATTTTCCCGAAATATTGATATATTTGGGGCTTTTATGCCTAGTTTTACCCCAAATCCGGGGATAGTTTTCCTTTTGTGGCCATTTTTACCCCAAAACAGGGATGTTTTGTCACTTAGGGGCAGTTTTGCCCCAAATCTGGCGAAATTTTGCCTTTTAGAGTCATTTTTACCTCAAATATTGGCACCTTTTTGGCTTTTATGGCCATTTCCCCCTAGGTATGGGAATGATTTTGCTGCTTATGTCCAGTTTTGTAAAAAAAAAAAAAAAAAGCATGATTTTTCTCGTTATGGCCTTTTTTGTAGCGAATATGGGGATGCTTTTACCTTTTACGGCCAGTTTTCCCCCAAATATTGGCATTTCCCTGCCTTCTATGGGCCCTGCGATCCCAAATATTGGGGTATTTTCCTCTTTATGGCCATTTTTGCCCCAAATATTTGGATGGTTTTGCCTTTGATGGTATTTTTCCCCCAAATATTGGCATTTCTCTGCTTTCTATGGGCCCTGCGATCCCAAATCCGGGGTATTTTCCTCTTTATCGCTATTTTTGCCCCAAATATTTGGATGTTTTTTCCTTTTGTGGCTGCTTTTTCCCTTTTCTCTCTGGTTTTTACCCATATTTTAGAGGATATTTTACATTTCTGGCGTAGCAGTCCGCACGGCGCACCCGAGGAGGAGCAAAAAAACCCATCAAACCAATGTTAAATCTGCAGGATGCACCCAAAGAAGACCCAAACCCATCTTTTTTTTTGGAATTTCTTAGATAAAAAATGCCCTGAATTGGTTAAAAATGGATTTTTAGCCCCCCAAAATCGCCAGGGGAGGAGTTTTTGCACGGCGGGGTAGCGGCTTCGTCTCACCGTGACTATGCTGGTGGTATTGACGCATGGGGCAGCGGAGTGGCGGTGACCGTCTCCTCCGGTAAGTCCTCGTCCTCAACATCTCGCCACGACCAATTTTGGTCTTTTTCTCCCCAAATTTTGGCCTGGGGGGGGGGGGCGGGAGGGCGGGAGGGCGGGAGACCCCCCCTTCGGGGGCCGAAATGGCGGTCGGTGGCTCAAAATGGCGGTTTGGGGGGCATTTTCTTGGGGGAAATGGCCGTTTGGAGGCGATTTGAGGGCCAAAAGGTGGTTTTTAGGGGGTTTTGGTGGCCATTTTGGACCGATTTAGTGGCCAAAAATGGGTCCCGACGTCAATTTTGAGGTTTGGGGCGATTTGATGGCAGATTTGGGCAAAAAACATCGATTTTTAGGGTCTTTTTTCGGGGAAAAATCATCCGTAGGTGATTTGATGGCAGATTTGGGCAAAAAACATCGATTTTAGGGTCTTTTTTCGGGGGAAAAATTATCCGTAGGTGATTTGATGGCAGATTTGGGCAAAAAACATCGATTTTAGGGTCTTTTTTCGGGGAAAAGTCATCCGTAGGTGATTTGATGGCAGATTTGGGCAAAAAACATCGATTTTAGGGTCTTTTTTCAGGGAAAAGTCATCCGTAGTTGATTTGATGGCAGATTTGGGCAAAAAAAGTCGATTTTAGGGTCTTTTTTCAGGGGAAAAGTCATCCGTAGGTGATTTGATGGCAGATTTGGGCAAAAAACATCGATTTTAGGGTCTTTTTTCAGGGGAAAAATCATCCGTAGGTGATTTGATGGCAGATTTGGGCAAAAAAAGTCGATTTTAGGGTCTTTTTTCGGGGGAAAAATCATCCGTAGGTGATTTGATGGCAGATTTGGGCACGAAAAGTCGATTTTAGGGTCTTTTTTCGGGGGAAAAATTATCCGTAGGTGATTTGATGGCAGATTTGGGCAAAAAACATTGATTTTAGGGTCTTTTTTCGGGGGAAAAATTATCCGTAGGTGATTTGATGGCAGATTTGGGCAAAAAAAGTCGATTTTAGGGTCTTTTGTTTGGGAAAAATTCATGTGGAGGTGATTTGATGGTGAAAAATAGGTCCAAAAGTCCATTTTTAGGGTGATTTTTAGGGGGGAAATAGGATCTGCAGGTGATTTGATGGCAGAAATAGGGGAAAAAGTCAGTTTTTAGGGTCTTTTTTGTTGGAAAAATTTCATCCAGGGGTAATTTGACAGCAAAAATGGTCCAAAAGCCCCAAATTTTGGCAGTTTTAGGGTGTTTTTTGGAAAAAATAGGAATTTTGGGGGTCAAAGAGGCAGGTTTGGGGGCTCAGGCTGTGATTTTTTTGTGCAGGGAGATGGTTTTTTGGTGCCGAAAATGAGATTTTTCGTCCCAGGGATGATATTTAATTGAGGGGGTTTGGGGTAAAGTAGAAATAGTGGGTTTTATATAATATATTAAATAGAAATATAGGTTTTTCTGGGGGAGAAATTGCTTTGTTTGGGCAAAATGAGGAATACAAAAGGATTTTTATGACCAAAATAAGCCGCAAAAAAGATTTGGTAGATAAGAGCAGGGAGGACTTTGATTTTATTTATTTTTTTGAGTGTTTTTGTGGATTTTTAAGTGTTTGGTAGTTGGATCTTCTTTAAAAATACATATAGATTTAAAAAATACAAATATAGTGATATTTATATATATATAATATAGAAGAATATATTTATTTTTATAGAAATTATAAGTTAATTTGTAAAATTTAAGTTAGAAATTATCAAATGTAAGTTAATTCGTAAAACTTCAGATAGAAATTACCAAATATAAGTTACAATTTGTAAAACTCAAGATAGAAATTATCAAATGTAAGTTAATTCGTAAAACTCAAGATAGAAATTACCAAATATAAGTTACAATTTGTAAAATTTAAGCTAGAAATTATCAAATGTAAGTTAATTCGTAAAACTCAAGATAGAAATTACCAAATATAAGTTAATTTGTAAAACTCAAGATAGAAATTATCAAATATAAGTTAATTCGTAAAATTTAAGCTAGAAATTATCAAATATAAGTTAATTCGTAAAATTTAAGCTAGAAATTATCAAATATAAATTAATTCGTAAAATTTAAGCTAGAAATTATCAAATATAAGTTACAATTCGTAAAATTTAAGTTGTATTCTATCATTTACAACACATTTCAGACGTTGTAAGTTATAAATGATAAATTATCGATATTTTATATATTATCTATCGTTTTAACCCGCCGGTTTGAATCTCAAGTCTTCAGGCCGCGCCCTAAAAGCGACTTTTTTGGAGAGCGTTTTTGGGGCAAAAAAGCCCCCCAAAAGCCCATTTTTTTTAAAATTAAACCGCTCGGGGAATCTAGCGAATTAGGTGGAAAGAAATTAGTGAGCTCCGCGAAATGGCGGGTGAAATTGGAGGTCATTTCTCCCTTTTTTGGGCCGGTTTTTGAGCGAAATGTTGCCAAATTTCGAACTCTGTGAATTTCGATTCTTTTTTTTGGGGGGTGGTTTTATGGCGTTTTCTTGAAGCCGTGGGATTTGGGGGGGTGGGGGAGGGGATTTGGGAGGGTTTAGTCTTGGCTTAAAGATAAAAATATTGAATTTTCCAATCATTTTTTTAGGGCGGTTTTAGGGTTTTGTAAGCGAAGCCAAACTCCAACCCCGTTTTTCTGTAGAAAAAGTTAAATTTGCTATTTTTCGGGGGCTGTTGCAGAGGAGTTTGACTTCCAACCCCCCCAAATTTGCCTTTAAGTCCTTTAATCGGTTTATTTTTTAATTAATTAATAGGAAGTGTGTTCATTCCAACGAAAAACCCGATTTTTTTTTTCCCCCCCCCCCTAAAATTGTATCCATGGGACTGGGTCATTTTGGGTTAAAAAAATAGGTTTTGGGGGGAGCTGAGGGGAAAATAGTGATTTTTCAAGGCGGTTTCTCAGCATTTCAGTCGCTCCCTTCAAAAAAAGAAATTAAAATGAAGCTGAAAATATTTATATATTTATATTATATATATTATAGACATATAGAATATAAAATTATATAAATGTATTATAGAAATATATGATATAAAATATATATTTACATGTAAATGTATTATAGAAATATATGATATAAAATATATATTTACATGTAAATGTATTATAGAAATATATGATATAAAATATATATTTACATGTAAATGTATTATAGAAATATATGATATAAAATATATATTTACATGTAAATGTATTATAGAAATATATGATATAAAATATATATTTACATGTAAATGTATTATAGAAATATATGATATATATATAATATAATATATATAATATTATATATATATTTATATATATTTATATTTATATATATATCATATATTTCTATATAAATATAGGAAAAGATATAAAAAATAGAAATATAGATCGTCTAGAAAGATCGCTATTATATATAATATAGATCAAGAGCCGGTTTCATATATTAAAAATAAAGATACAAATAAATATATATATAAAAAATATAAATATATATATTTATAATATAGCTTGATATCTATATTAAAAATTAGGATATATAAAAAGAGAGATACATAATATAGTATCTAAAAATCTATATTATATATAATTATATATTATATATATAATATATATAATATATATTATCTTATATATAATTATATATAATTATATAATATTATCTTATATATAATTATATATAATTATATAATATTATCTTATATATAATTATATATAATTATATAATATTATCTTATATATAATTATATTTTATTTTATTATATATAATATAAATCAATATATATATTTATATCTTAAAAATTAAGGTATCGAAAAAGATGGAGAAATAGAGTGTATAAAAATCTATAGTATAGGAAAATCGCTCTTCTATATAATATGGATCAATATTTTTATATAAAAATTAAGCTATATAAAAAGATAGAAATATATAATATACTGTAGTGTTTTATAGATTTTTTAATATAGATTTTTTAATATAGATTTTTTAATATAGATTTTTTAATATAGATTTTTTAATATAGATTTTTAATATAGATTTTTAATATAGATTTTTTATATAGATTTTTATATAGATTTTTATATAGATTTTTATATAGATTTTTATATAGATTTTTATATAGATTTTTATATAGATTTTTATATAGATTTTGATAGATTTTTATATATAATATATTGTAGACTTTTATATTTTTATATGTATATAGAATAGATATAAATATATATTTTTATATATTAAAACTTGATATCTAAACCGATAGAACTCTATCGAAATACACAATATATATAAAAATATATATTTTAATCTCTATTAAAAATGAAGATCTTGTCAACCCAGGGCCCTCGGCGAGTTACATTTTTTTTGCCCCCCCCCCCCCCCCCCAAACCCCTTTTTTTGGGCCATTTTTGAGCTTTTTTTTGGCAAAAAAGGCAAAGAAATTCAACCCAAAAACATGGTTTCTGCGCCGGGGGGCGGGGCTTAACCTAAGATGGCCGCCGGGCCCCGCCCTGCTTTGTTTTGCAGCCCGATTTGGCCCCCAAATCCCCCGCTTTCGCTTTCGAAAAAAGCAAAAAAAGGGAAGTTGGGGGTTGCGTTTGGGGCCGAATTCCCCTTTTTTGGGTTTTTTTTTTACCGGAGGCCCCAAAATTGCGGTTTTTCAGGCCGAAAACAACAGGCAGGCGAGCGGGGGAGGGGAGCGGCCCGAAAGCAGCACCTGCTCCGGGGGCGGGGAAAAAAGGCCGGGTTGGGGCAAAACGCGGGGTTCGGGGGGAATTCAGGCGGTTGAGGGCAAAACCGATTAATTTTTTAAGGCGGTTTAATTAATTTTATTAATTTTTAAGGCGGTTTAATTAATTTTATTAATTTTTAAGGCGGTTTTATTAATTTTATTAATTTTTAAGGCGGTTTTAATTGATTTTATTAATTTTTAAAGCGGTTTGATTAATTTCATTGATTTTAAAGTGGTTTTATTAATCTTATTAAATTTTAAAGCGGTTTTATTAATTTCATTCATTTTTGAAGCGGTTTTATTAATTTCATTCATTTTTGAAGCGGTTTTATTAACTTCATTAATTTTAAAGCGGTTTTACTAATTTTATTCATTTTAAAAGCGGTTTTAATTAATTTTATTAATTTTAAAGCCGTTTTATGAATTTTATTAATTTTTAAAGAGAGGTTTTGTATTTTGAATAGAGATAAAATTTTATATTTCAAATGTAAAAATGTACTTTCTATTTTATAGATATTAGATTTATTATTAGATTTATTATTAGATTTATTATTAGATTTATTATTAGATTTATTATTAGATTTATTATTAGATTTATTATTAGATTTATTATTAGATTTATTAGATTTATTAGATTTACTAGATATATTATTAGATTTATTATTAGATTTATTAGATTTACTAGATATATTATTAGATTTATTATTAGATTTATTAGATTTACTAGATATATTATTAGATTTATTATTAGATTTATTAGATTTACTAGATATATTATTAGTTTTATTATTAGATTTATTAGATTTACTAGATATATTATTAGTTTTATTATTAGATTTATTAGATTTACTAGATATATTATTAGTTTTATTAGATATATTATTAGATTTATTAGGTGTAATATTAGATGTATTAGATGTAATATTAGATTTATTATCTAATTAATATCTCAGCCGAGGCGGGCTTTTCGCCCTTTATCAAGGCCGGATTTTAAAAAAACCCCTATTAATTAATGACCCCAGGGCAATTAATTAATCTTGGCGTCGGGCGGGAGCTTGATTTCGTTATTGGGCTTTAATTAACGGGCTTTTAATGAGATTAGGGCTTGCGATTAGGAGTTAATAAGCGGAATTAATGAGGAGAGGGCGGTGAACGGGAGGCCGAGTTGCTTGCTAATAGGGGCTGGGTTATTAATTAGTGTAATTAGGTTGATTAATTAGAGGGCTTGCGTGGCGGGGGGCATTAATTGCCTTTATTAACGGTGTTAATTACCTTTATTAACGGTATTAATTGCCTTAAGGGTATTAATTGCCTTTATTAACGGCATTAATGGCCTTAATTGGATTAATTGCCTTAATTAATTGGATTAATTGCCTTAATTAATCGAATTAATTGCCCTTATTAAGGGAATTAATTGCCTTAATTAATTGGATTAATCGCCTTTAATTGGGTTGATTGCAACTGTAGCCCCAGTGCCGGTACTGGTCCGCTACTGGTCCCAGTTGGTGCTGGTCCGGTACTGGTCCGGCACTGGTTCTACAGGGGCAGGTATAGGGTGGCTGTGGGGTGCCGTACTGGTCCCGTACTGGTCCATACTGGTTCTGTAGAAGCAGCTATGGCGTGGCTGTGGGGTGCCGCTACTGGTCCCAGTATGGGGCAGCCGGTACTGGTCTGGTACTGGTACCAGTTGGTCCAGTACTGGTTCTACAGAAGCAGCTATAGGGTGGCTGTGGGGTGCCGTACTGGTCCCAGTTGGTCTGGTACTGGTACTGGTTCTACAGAAGCAGCTATAGGGTGGCTGTGGGGTGCCGTACTGGTCCCAGTTGGTCTGGTACTGGTACTGGTTCTACAGAAGCAGCTATAGGCTGGCTGTGGGGTGCCGTACTGGTCCCGTACTGGTCCATACTGGTTCTGTAGAAGCAGCTATGGGGCGGCTGTGGGGTGCCGCTACTGGTCCCAGTATGGGGCAGCCGCTACTGGTCCACTACTGGTCCCAGTTGGTCCGGTACTGGTTCTACAGGAGCAGCTATAGGGTGGCTGTACGGTGCCGTACTGGTCCGGTACTGGTGCATACTGGTTCTACAGAAGCAGCTATGGGGCAGCTGTGGGGTGCTAGTACTGGTCCCAGTATGGGGCAGCCGCTACTGGTCCAGTACTGGTCCCAGTTGGTCCAGTACTGGTACTGGTTCTACAGAAGCAGCTATAGGCTGGCTGTGGGGTGCCGTACTGGTCCCGTACTGGTCCATACTGGTTCTGTAGAAGCAGCTATGGGGCGGCTGTGGGGTGCCGCTACTGGTCCCAGTATGGGGCAGCCGCTACTGGTCCTCTACTGGTCCCAGTTGGTCCGGTACTGGTTCTACAGGAGCAGCTATAGGGTGGCTGTACGGTGCCGTACTGGTCCGGTACTGGTGCATACTGGTTCTACAGAAGCAGCTATGGGGCAGCTGTGGGGTGCCAGTACTGGTCCCAGTATGGGGCAGCCGCTACTGGTCCAGTACTGGTACCAGTTGGTCCAGTACTGGTTCTACAGAAGCAGCTATAGGGTGGCTGTGGCGTGCCGTACTGGTCCATACTGGTTCTGTAGAAGCAGCTATAAGGTGGCTGTGCGGTGCCGTACTGGTCCCAGTTGGTCCAGTACTGGTACTGGTTCTACAGAAGCAGCTATAGGCTGGCTGTGGGGTGCCGTACTGGTCCCGTACTGGTCCATACTGGTTCTGTAGAAGCAGCTATGGGGCGGCTGTGGGGTGCCGCTACTGGTCCCAGTATGGGGCAGCCGCTACTGGTCCACTACTGGTCCCAGTTGGTCCGGTACTGGTTCTACAGGAGCAGCTATAGGGTGGCTGTACGGTGCCGTACTGGTCCGGTACTGGTGCATACTGGTTCTACAGAAGCAGCTATGGGGCAGCTGTGGGGTGCTAGTACTGGTCCCAGTATGGGGCAGCCGCTACTGGTCCAGTACTGGTACCAGTTGGTCCAGTACTGGTTCTGTATAAGCAGCTGTAGGGTGGCTGTGCGGTGCCGTACTGGTCCCAGTACTGGTACTGGTTCTACAGAAGCAGCTATAGGCTGGCTGTGGGGTGCCGTACTGGTCCTGTACTGGTCCATACTGGTTCTGTAGAAGCAGCTATGGGGCGGCTGTGGGGTGCCGCTACTGGTCCCAGTATGGGGCAGCCGCTACTGGTCCTCTACTGGTACCAGTTGGTCCAGTACTGGTTCTACAGGAGCAGCTATAGGGTGGCTGTACGGTGCCGTACTGGTCTGGTACTGGTGCATACTGGTTCTACAGAAGCAGCTATGGGGCAGCTGTGGGGTGCTGGTACTGGTCCCAGTATGGGGCAGCCGGTACTGGTCCAGTACTGGTCCCAGTTGGTCCGGTACTGGTACTGGTTCTGTATAAGCAGCTGTAGGGTGGCTGTGGGGTGCCGTACTGGTCCATACTGGTTCTGTAGAAGCAGCTATGGCGCGGCTGTGAGGTGCCGGTACTGGTCCCAGTATGGGGTAGCCGGTACTGGTCCACTACTGGTACCAGGTGGTCCAGTACTGGTTCTACAGAAGCAGCTATAGGGTGGCTGTGGGGTGCCGTACTGGTTCTGTACTGGTCCATACTGGTTCTGTAGAAGCAGCTATGGGGCGGCTGTGGGGTGCCAGTACTGGTCCCAGTATGGGGCAGCCGGTACTGGTCCTCTACTGGTACCAGTTGGTCCAGTACTGGTTCTACAGAAGCAGCTGTAGGGTGGCTGTGGGGTGCCGTACTGGTCCATACTGGTTCTGTAGAAGCAGCTATGGGGCGGCTGTGGGCCGCCGGTACTGGTCCCAGTATGGGGTAGCCGGTACTGGTCTGGTACTGGTACCAGTTGGTCCAGTACTGGTTCTACTGAAGCAGCTATGGGGTAGCTGTGGGTTGCCGTACTGGTCCTGTACTGGTCCCAGTTGGTCCAGTACTGGTACTGGTTCTACAGAAGCAGCTATAGGCTGGCTGTGGGGTGCCGTACTGGTCCCGTACTGGTCCATACTGGTTCTGTAGAAGCAGCTATGGGGCGGCTGTGGGCCGCCGGTACTGGCCCCAGTATGGGGCAGCTCGTACTGGTCCAGTACTGGTACTACTGGTACTGGTCCTGCAGAAGCGGATATGGGGTGGCTGTGGGGTGCTGTACTGGTCTATACTGGTTTTGGTCCTGCAGAAGTGGCTGTGGGGCAGCTATGGGGTGCTGGTACTGGCCCAGTATGAGCCAGCTGGTACTGGTCCCGTACTGGTATATACTGGTACTAGTCCTGCAGAGGTGGCTGTGGGGTGGCTGTGAGGTGTGGTACTGGTCTATACTGGTCTAAACTGGTCCTGGTCCTGCAGAAGCGGCCGTGGGGCAGCTATGGGGTGCTGGTACTGGCCCAGTATGAGCCAGCTGGTACTGGTCCCGTACTGGTATATACTGGTAGTGGTCCTGCAGAGACAGCTACGGGGTGGCTGTGGGGTGTGGTACTGGTCTATACTGGTCTATACTGGTCCTGGTCCTGCAGAAGCGGCTGTGGGGCAGCTATGGGGTGCTGGCACTGGCCCAGTATGAGCCAGCTGGTACTGGTCCCGTACTGGTATATACTGGTAGTGGTCCTGCAGAGGCAGCTACGGGGTGGCTGTGGGGTGTGGTACTGGTCAATACTGGTCTGTACTGGTCCTGGACCTGCAGAGGCAGCTATGGGGTGGCTGTGAGGTGTGGTACTGGTCTATACTGGTCTATACTGGTCCTGGTCCTGCAGAAGCGGCCGCGGGGCAGCTATGGGGTGCTGGTACTGGCCCAGTATGAGCCAGCTGGTACTGGTATATACTGGTAGTGGTCCTGCAGAGGCAGCTACGGGGTGGCTGTGGGGTGCGGTACTGGTCCATACTGGTCCATACTGGTCCATACTGGTCTATACGGGGGGGGGTTTACTCGTGCACAAGGGGGTTTTGCACCAAAATGGGGGGTTTTGCGCATGCACGGGTCACTTTTGCACCAAATCGATGGGTTTTGCACATGCACGGGTGATTTTTGCGCACGCACGGGTGGGTTTTGCACCGAAACGATGGGTTTTGCACACACATGGGTCATTTTTGCACCAAACCGATGGGTTTTGCACCAAAATGAGGGGTTTTGCGCATGCACAGGTGATTTTTGCGCACGCACAGGTGGGTTTTGCACCAAAATGATGGGTTTTGCGCATGCACAGGTGGGTTTTGCACAAAAACGATGGGTTTTGCACACACATGGGTCATTTTTGCACCAAAACGATGGGTTTTGCGCACGCACGGGTGGGTTTTGCACCCAAACGATGGGTTTTGCACCCGCACGGGTCACTTTTGCACCAAATCGATGGGTTTTGCACACGCACGGGTGATTTTTGCACATGCACAGGTGGGTTTTGCACAGAAATGACGGTTGTTGCACACGCACGGGTGGGTTTTGCACCACACCGATGGGTTTTGCACCAAAATGAGGGATTTTGCGCATGCACAGGTGGGTTTTGCACAAAAACGATGGGTTTTGCGCATGCACAGGTGGGTTTTGCACAAAAACGATGGGTTTTGCACACACATGGGTCATTTTTGCACCAAAACGATGGGTTTTGCGCACGCACGGGTGGGTTTTGCACCCAAACGATGGGTTTTGCACCCGCACGGGTCACTTTTGCACCAAATCGATGGGTTTTGCACACGCACGGGTGATTTTTGCACATGCACAGGTGGGTTTTGCACAGAAATGACGGTTGTTGCACACGCACGGGTGGGTTTTGCACCACACCGATGGGTTTTGCACCAAAATGAGGGATTTTGCGCATGCACAGGTGGGTTTTGCACAAAAACGATGGGTTTTGCGCATGCACAGGTGGGTTTTGCACAAAAACGATGGGTTTTGCACACACATGGGTCATTTTTGCACCAAAACGATGGGTTTTGCGCACGCACGGGTGGGTTTTGCACCCAAACGATGGGTTTTGCACCCGCACGGGTCACTTTTGCACCAAATCGATGGGTTTTGCACACGCACGGGTGATTTTTGCACATGCACAGGTGGGTTTTGCACAGAAATGACGGTTGTTGCACACGCACGGGTGGGTTTTGCACCACACCGATGGGTTTTGCACCAAAATGAGGGGTTTTGCGCATGCACGGGTGATTTTTGCGCACGCACAGGTGGGTTTTGCACCAAAATGATGGATTTTGCACATGCACAGGTGCGTTTTGCACCGAAACGATGGGTTTTGCACACACATGGGTCATTTTTGCACCAAACCGATGGGTTTTGCACCAAAATGAGGGGTTTTGCGCATGCACGGGTGATTTTTGCGCATGCACAGGTGGGTTTTGCACCAAAATGAGGGATTTTGCGCATGCACAGGTGGGTTTTGCACCGAAACGATGGGTTTTGCACACACATGGGTCATTTTTGCACCAAAACGATGGGTTTTGCACCAAAATGAGGGGTTTTGCGCATGCACGGGTGATTTTTGCGCATGCACAGGTGGGTTTTGCACCAAAATGAGGGATTTTGCGCATGCACAGGTGGGTTTTGCACCGAAACGATGGGTTTTGCACACACATGGGTCATTTTTGCACCAAACCGATGGGTTTTGCACCAAAATGAGGGGTTTTGCACATGCACGGGTGATTTTTGCGCACGCACAGGTGGGTTTTGCACCAAAATGATGGGTTTTGCGCATGCACAGGTGGGTTTTGCACAAAAACGCTGGGTTTTGCACACGCATGGGTCATTTTTGCACCCAAACGATGGGTTTTGCGCACGCACGGGTGGGTTTTGCACCAAATCGATGGGTTTTGCACACGCACGGGTGATTTTTGCACATGCACAGGTGGGTTTTGCACAGAAACGACGGTTGTTGCACACGCACGGGTGGGTTTTGCACCACACCGATGGGTTTTGCACCAAAATGAGGGATTTTGCGCATGCACAGGTGGGTTTTGCACCGAAATGATGGGTTTTGCACACACATGGGTCATTTTTGCACCAACCGATGGGTTTTGCACCCGCACGGGTCATTTTTGCACCCAAACGATGGGTTTTGCGCACGCACGGGTGGGTTTTGCGCCCAAACGATGGGTTTTGCGCCCGCACGGGTCATTTTTGCACCAAAGCGATGGGTTTTGCACCCGCACGGGGGATTTTTGCGCGCGCACGGGTGGCTTTTGCCCCCGACCGGGGCCTTTTTGCGCCCAGGCGGGCGGGTTTGCCCCGCGCCCCGGCCCTTTTTCGCGCCCCCACGGCGCCTCTCGCGCCCGCGGGCCGCCCTCCCCGCCCCTCTCCTTGACGCCTCTTCTCGACCCCCAGAGTCCTCCCACGCCCCTGCCCTCTTCCCGCTGGTTTCTTGCGGCTCCCCGGCCACCCAAGAGCTCTACGCCGTGGCCTGCGTGGCCACGGGCTTCTTCCCCGACGCCGTCACCTTCGGCTGGAGCAACTACGCCAACCAGAGCCTGAGCGAGGGGGTGGTGGCCTTCCCCTCCGTCCCCAGCGGCGGGCGCTACGTGGCCAGCAGCAGCCTCACCCTCCCCTACCTGGAGGGCAAAACCCAGCAGCCCTTCTACTGCCGAGCCACCCATCCCCAGGGGACGCGCGTCAAGGAGGTGACCAATCCCGGTGAGTTGGGTCCCCGAGCATCCCCGGGGCTGCTGCATCCTTCCCCCGAGCATCCCCGGGCCGCTGCGGCTTCGCCTGAGCATCCCTGGGTTGCTGCAACCTTCCCCGAGCATCCCGGGGCTGCTGCATCCCGGTGTTGCATCCCGGGGCTGCTGCATCCTTCCCTGAGCATCCCGGTGTTGCTGCATCCTGGTGTTGCATCCCGGTGCTGCTGCAGCTTCGCCTGAGCATCCGTGGGCTGCTGCATCCTTCCCCGAGCATCCCGGGGCTGCTGCATCCCGGGGCTGCTGCATCCCGGTGTTGCATCCCGGGGCTGCTGCATCCTGGTGTTGCATCCCAGGGCTGCTGCATCCTGGTTCTGCATCCCAGGGCTGCTGCATCCTTTGCTGAGCAGCCCTGGACTGCTGCATCCTTCCCCGAGCATCCCGGGCCTGCTGCATCCTGGTGTTGCTGCATCCTGGTGTTGCATCCCAGGGCTGCTGCATCCTTTGCTGAGCATCCCTGGGCTGCTGCATCCTTCCCTGAGCATCCTGGTGTTGCTGCATCCCAGTGTTGCATCCCAGGGCTGCTGCATCCTTTGCTGAGCATCCTGGTGTTGCTGCATCCCAGTGTTGCATCCCTGGGTTGCTGCAACCTTCCCCGAGCATCCCAGTGCTGCTGCATCCCGGTGTTGCATCCCGGGGCTGCTGCATCCTTTGCTGAGCATCCCGGGGCTGCTGCATCCTTCCCCGAGCATCCCGGTGTTGCATCCCGGTGCTGCTGCATCCTTCCCTGAGCATCCCGGCGTTGCATCCCGGTGCTGCATCCCGGTGTTGCTGCTGCATCCCGGCGTTGCATCCCGCTGTGGTTGCATCCTCCCCCAGGCATCCCGGCGTTGCATCCTGGCATCGCATCCCGGCATCGCATCCCGGTGCTGCTGCTGCATCCCGGCGTTGCATCACCCCTCCCCCCCCCTCCCCCCCATCCCAATTTTGGGAATCTCACCCCTCCCCCCCGCAGGCCGCGTCCCGCTCCCCACCGTCGTCACCATCCACCCCCCCGCCCGCGAGGACTTCGAAGGCCCCTACCGCAACGCCAGCGTCCTCTGCCAAATCCGCGGCCCCCGCCACCCTCCCCCCGCCGTCCGCTGGCTGAAAAATGGTGTCACCCTCCGCGACGGCGTCACCACCGAAAGCGCGGCCCCGGCGAGCGGCGCTTACCTCACCGACAGCCGCGCCGCCGTCACCGAAGCCGAATGGAACGCCGGGACCGTCTACACCTGCGAGGTCGACGGCGAAGCGCGGAACACCAGCAAAGCTCTGGAGTGCGGCTGTAAGTGACATCACCGCGGCGCGGGGCGGGGCTTTCCCCCGCCCAAGCTTAACCAAAGCCTTGCTTTTCGCAGACGACGCGCCGGCCGCCGGTGACATCACGGTGCGCGTCGTCCCCCCGGCCTTCGCCGATATTTTCGCCGAGAAAGCGGCCAAGCTGACGTGCAAGGTGAGCAACCTGCCGAGCGCCGAAGGTTTGCTCATCTCCTGGTGGAAGGAGAGCGGCGAGAAGTTGGCCAGCAAGACGACGCCGCAGGTTCTGCAACCCAACGGCCTCTTCGGCGTGGAAGGGGTGGCCAGCGTTTGCGCCGACGAGTGGGACAAGGGGGAGGTCTACACGTGCAAGGTCAGCCACCCCGAGCTGCTCTTCCCCACCGAGGTCAAGTTGCAGAAGATGGCGGGTGAGTTGGCGGGGGAAGACGGGTGCGGTTGCGTGGGGGTTCGGTTTTGCAAAATTCGGGGGGGGGGGGGGGGGAAAGGATGCAATTGCATCGGGTTTTGGGTTTGCAAAATTGGGGGGAAAGGCTGCAATTGCATCCCCTTCCTTTTTGCAAAATTGGGGGGAAAGGCTGCAATTGCATCAGGTCTGGGTTTTGCAAAATTGGGGGGAAAGGCTGCAATTGCATCCCCTTCCTTTTTGCAAAATTGGGGGGAAAGGCTGCAATTGCATCAGGTCTGGGTTTTGCAAAATTGGGGGGAAAGGCTGCAATTGCATCCCCTTCCTTTTTGCAAAATTGGGGGGAAAGGCTGCAATTGCATCAGGTCTGGGTTTTGCAAAATTGGGGGGAAAGGCTGCAATTGCATCCCCTTCCTTTTTGCAAAATTGGGGGGAAAGGATGCAATTGCATCGCCCTTTTTTTGCAAAACGAGGGGGAAAAGGATGCAATTGCATCGGGTTTTGGTTTTGCAAAATGAGGGGGAAAGGATGTAATTGCATCCCCTTTCTTTTTGCAAAATTGGGGGAAAAGAGGGTGCAATTGCATCGATATTTTTTTGCAAAATTGGAGGGGAAAGGACGCAATTGCATCTCTGTTTATTTTGCAAAATTAGGGAAAGGAGGGTGCAATTTCACCCTCATTAATTTTTGCAAATTCCCCTTTTTTTTTTTTTTTTTTGCAAATCTGGGGAAAGAAGGATGCAATCGCAATCCCACCTCCATTCCTTTTGCAAACCCAAGGCATGCAATTGCCCTGGTTCCTTTTGCAAAATCAAGGCATGCAATCGCCCTGGTTCCTTTTGCAAAATCGAGGCATGCAATCACACCATTCCTTTTGCAAAATCGAGGCATGCAATCGCCCTGCCTCCTTTTGCAAAATTGAGGCATGCAATCACACCATTCCTTTTGCAAAATCGAGGCATGCAATCGCCCTGCCTCCTTTTGCAAAATTGAGGCATGCAATCACACCATTCCTTTTGCAAAATCGAGGCATGCAATCGCCCCGTTCCTTTTGCAAAACCGAGGCATGCAATCGCCCCGGTTCCTTTTGCAAAATGGAGGCATGCAATTGCACCGTTGCTTTTGCAACCCCAAGGCATGCAATCGCCCTGGTTCCTTTTGCAAAATCGAGGCATGCAATCGCACCGTTCCTTTTTGCAAAACCGAGGCATGCAATCGCCCCGTTCCTTTTTGCAAAACCGCGGGGAAAGCGATGCCAAACCTTCTTGCAATCCCCCCACCCCCCCCCCCTTCTCTCTCCCCGCCCTTTCGCAGGCCGCGACGCCAAGGCCCCCTCCATCTACGTCTTCTCCCCGCCGCCCGAGCAACTCTCCATGCACGAAACCGCCACCGTCACCTGCTTGGTGAAGGGCTTCAACCCCCCGGATCTCTTCGTCCGTTGGCTGCGCAACGGCGAGCCCTTACCCGCCGCCGATTACCTCACCCTGCCGCCCGTCGCCGAATCGCAACCCCCCGTCTCCTACTTCACCTACAGCGCCCTGACGGTCAGCGGCGACGATTGGGGCGCCGGCAACGTCTTCACGTGCTTGGTCGGCCACGAGCAAATCCCCATGCAGGTGGCGCAGAAATCGGTGGACAAAGCTTCGGGTAAACCCACCTCCGTCAACGTCTCCCTGGTGCTCTCCGACGCCGCCGGCGCCTGCTACTAAATTCCCCGCCTCCGAATCGCATCTCTTTTTTTTTTTTTTTTTTTTTTTTTTTGGGTTTTTTCCGCATTTCTGACTGCGAAAGCAAGCGGGCGTCGTCCAGAAAGCCAAAACACCCCACCCCCCACCCCCAAAATTAGCAATAAAAATCACGTTTCTATGGAAAAAAAAAAAAAACCAAACAAAACCAAACCAAAAACCAGCGCCGCCGCGCCCGATCTTTGCGTTGGGGACGGGGGGAGGGGGAGCTGCGGCACTGCATTTCCCCGCGGGGGCTGGTTTGCGTTTGGGGGCTAACGGAGGGGGGGGTGGGGGGTGGGGGGAGGGGGGGCTTGCCTGGGGGTGCTGCGGGGTCGGGGGCGCTCGGCGGCGTGGCATCGCCTTTGCAGCGTGGGCGGCGGCCTCCTCTTGCTGCAACCTCTTGCAGGCATCTTCCTCTTGCCGCAGCCTCTTGCCGCAGCCTCTTGCCGCAACCTCTTGTAGGCATCTTCCTCTTGCTGCAGCCTCTTGCAGGCATCTTCCTCTTGCTGCGACCTCTTGCAAGCGTCCTCTTGCAAGCGTCCTCTTGCAAGCGTCCTCTTGCTGCAACCTCTTGCAGGCATCTGCCTCTTGCTGCAACCTCTTGCAGGCATCTGCCTCTTGCTGCAACCTCTTGTAGGCATCTTCCTCTTGCTGCAGCCTCTTGCTGCAACCTCTTGCTGCAACCTCTTGCTGCAACCTCTTGCTGCAACCTCTTGCAGGCATCTTCCTCTTGCTGCAGGCATCTTCCTCTTGCTGCAACCTCTTGCTGCAGCCTCTTGCTGCAGCCTCTTGCTGCAGCCTTTTGCAGGCATCTTCCTCTTGCTGCAGCCTCCTCTTGCTGCAACCTCTTGCTGCAACCTCTTGCAGGCATCTTCCTCTTGCTGCAGCCTCTTGCACGCGTCCTCTTGCTGCAGCCTCTTGCAAGCATCCCCTGTTTAGCTGCAGCCTCTTGCAAGCACTGTCCTCTTGCTGCAGCCTCTTGCACGCATCTTTCTCTTGCTGCAGCCTCTTGCAAGCATCCTCTTGCTGCAACCTCTTGCACGCATCCCCCATCTTGCTGCAGCCTCTTGCACGCGTCCTCTTGCTGCAGCCTCTTGCAAGCATCCCCTGTTTAGCTGCAGCCTCTTGCAAGCGCTGTCCTCTTGCTGCAGCCTCTTGCACGCATCCCCCATCTTGCTGCAGCCTCTTGCAAGTGTCGCCCTTCTTGCACGCATCCCCTGTCTTCCTGCAACCTCATGCACGCATCCCCCGTCTGGCTGCAGCCTCTTGCAAGCATCTTCCTCCTGCTGCAACCTCTTGCAAGCGTCACCCTTCTTGCTGCAACCTCTTGCAAGCGTCCCCCGTCTTCCTGCAGCCTCTTGCAACCATCTTCCTCTTGCTGCAGCCTCCTGCTGCAACCTCTTGCAAGCATCTTCCTCCTGCTGCAAGTGTCCCCCTCTTGCATCCTCCTGCACCCTCCTCTTGCAACCGTCCTCCTGCTGCGCCGCCTTGCTGCATCCTCCCGCTGCCTCCTCTGCACCGCCATTTGCTGCATCCCCCTGCCCCTTCCTTTGCTGCACCGTCCTCCTGCGTCCCCTTGCACCATCACTTGCAGCGTCCCCTTGCATGCAGCATCTTCCTGCACGAGACCTCGCAATATCCTTTGCTGCAGCATCTTCTTGCTGCGTTTTCCTGCAGCGTCCCCTTGCATGCACCGTCCTCTCGCTGCATCCCCTTGCACCATCACTTGCAGCGTCCCCTTGCACGCGGCATTTTCTTGCACAAGACCTTGCAAAGTCCTTTGCTGCAACGTTTTCTTGCAGCGTCCCCTTGCATGCAGCATCCCCTTGCATGCACGCTCCCCTTGCATGCAGCTGCAGCCCCTTCCCCCCCAAAAAATCCTGCAAAATTTGCAATTAGACCCATTTTGGGTCTAAAAATGCCGATTTAGGGGCAGAAGGCGAGGAGGCCGAGAAATGGAGCGGGGCCCTCTGCTGCAAGGGGGGGGCGGCTGCATGCAACGGGGCTGCGGCCCTGCTTTTGGGGTCCAAACCCTGGGGTTTGGGGTAAAAAACCCAGATTTTGGGGTGCGCACCCTGGATTTTGAGGTAAAAAACCAGATTTTGGGGGTAAAAAACCAGATTTTGGAGGTTAAAAACCCAGATTTTGGGATGCGCGCCCTGGGGTTTGGGGTAAAACCCCCAAATTTTGGGGTAAACCCCCAGATTTTGAGGTACACACCCTGGATTTGGGGGTAAACCTCCAGATTTTGGGGTAAAAACCCCAGATTTTGAGGTAAGAACCCCTACATTTTGGGGTAAAACGCCCAGATTTTGGGGTGCACACCCTGGATTTTGAGGTAAAACCCCCAGATTTTGGGGTAAAGCCCCCAGATTTTGGTGTGCGCACCCTGGATTTGGGGGTACAAACCCCAGATTTTAGGGTGCGCACCCTGGATTTTGGTGTAAAAACCCAGATTTTGAGGTAAAACCCCCACATTTTGGGGTTTGCACCCTGGATTTTCAGGTAAAAACCCTTATTTTTGAGGTAAAAAAACCCAGATTTTGGGCCGCGCACCTGGATTTTGGGGTGCAAACCCTGACTTTCGGGGGGCGCACCCTGGGTTTCGAGGTGCAAAACCTGGGTTTGGGGATGCGCACCCCGGATTTGGGGGGCAAAAGAACCCGGTTTTGGCCTGCGCGCCCCATATTTTGAGGTAAAACCCCCAGGTTTTGGGCTGCGCACCCCGGATTTTGGGGTAAAACCCCCAGATTTTGGGCTGCGCACCCCGGATTTGGGGCTACAAAGCTTAAATTTTGGGGCGCACGCGCCCTGACCCCCCCTCTCGCTTGCTACGCACCCCCCAAATGCAGTGCCCGCCCCCCCACCCCAAAACCCCCCTCCCGCGTCACCAAAATCCCCCCGAATCCACCCAAAATGGCCGCCCCGTCTCCCCTCCCCTCGCGCCCCCGGGTGCTGCACCCAAGGGTGCTCCCCTCGGCCGCCCGCCGGTGCTAACCCCCCCCCTCTCGTCCCCCCCAAAGCCTTCCTCGACGGCTTCACGGAGGCGGAGGAGGAAGACTTCAACAACCTCTGGGCGACGGCCTCGACCTTCATCGTCCTCTTCATCCTCAGCCTCTTCTACAGCGCCACGGTCACCTTGATCAAGGTACGGGCCTTCCGGAACCCCAAAATCCCCATTTTTTCCCCCCTTTTTGACAAATCCCTCTATTTTTTCCCCCATCCTCACAAAAAAATGCCGGTTTTTCCCCCAATTCTGACAAAAAAATCCCTATTTTTCCCCCTATTCTTGCAAAAAGTCCCAATTTTTCCCCCAATTCTGACAAAAGTTCCCTATTTTTCCCCCACTTCTGACAAAAAAATCCCTTTTCCCTCAATTCTGACCAAAAAAATCCCTATTTTTCCCCCAATTTCTGCAAAAAATCCCAATTTTTCCCCCAATTCTTGCAAAAAAGTCCCAATTTCCCCCCAATTCTTGCAAAAAGTCTCAATTTTTTCCTCAATTCTTGCAAAAAGTCCCAATTTCCCCCCAATTCTTGCAAAAAATCCCAATTTTTCCCCAATTCTGACAAAAAATCCCGATTTTTCCCCAATTCTTGCAAAAAAATCCCTATTTTTCCCCCAGTTCTGACAAAAAAAAACCTTTTTTCCCCCAATTCTGACGACAAAAATCCCTATTTTTCCCTCAATTCTGACAAAAATTCCCATTTTTTCTCCCAATTCTGATGGAAATTCCCTATTTTTCCCCCAATCCTCGCAAAAATCTGTATTTTTTTCCCCAATTCTTGCAAAACCCCCTGATTTTCCCCCAGTTCTTACAAAAAAATCCCCATTTTTCCCACTCCTTGTCAAAAAAAAATCCCTATTTTTCCCCTCACCTTTGCAAAACATCTCTATTTTCCCCCAATTCTTGCAAAAAATCCCATTTTTTTCCCAAATTCATGCAAAAACTCCTGATTTTTTCCCCATCCTCACAAAAAAATCCCTATTTTCCCCTCATCTTTACAATATATCCTTATTTTTCCCTAATTCTTGCAAAAACTCCCTATTTTTCCCTCAATTCTTGCAAAAAATCCCTATTTTCCCCCCAATCCTTGCAAAAATCCATACTTTTTCCCCAGTCCTTGCAAAAAATCCCTATTTTTTCCCCCATCCTCACAAAAAAAATCCCTATTTCCCCCCTTCCTTCCCAAAAAATCCCTATTTTCCCCCTTCCTTCCCAAAAAATCCCTATTTTCCCCCCTTCCTTCCCCAAAAATCCCTATTTTCCCTCCATTTTCCCCCAAATCCCTAACATTCCCCCCCCCATTTTCCCCCAAATCCCTATTTTTCCCCCATCCTTGCCCAAACTCCCCATTTCCCCCCATTCGCCGACGTTTTTCCCAACAACCCCCTCTCTCAACGGGAATTTTTGGGCTGCCTCCCCTCCGCGAGCGGCTGGGGAGGCGCCGCCGCAGCCTCCCATCCCCCTTAACCACCCCGATAACCAATTGATCCCGCTTTTTTCCCCCCCATCCCAGGTGAAATAACCCAGCGCCCGACGCATTTCACCGCCCGAAGCCGCTCCGCCGCCGGATCGCGCCGGAATTTTTCGGGATTCTCCCCCCCTCTTTGTATCCCCGCCCCCCCCTTGTAAATATTCTCCATCCTACAAATAAAATTTCCCCATTTTCCACCCTTTTCCACGTGATTTTCTCCGGGATTACGCAACGCGGGGGGGGGGGGGCACCCCATATTTTGCACCCCTGGAGGGGCGCAAGCCCAGCACCCACTTTTTCTGGGGGGAGGGGAGGACAGATTTTGGGGGTGGGGGGGCGGGCATCACATTGGGGACCCATTTTGGGGGGGCGGCTTTGCGATGGGGTGGGTGCTCTTAGGGTGGGTGCGGAGGTTTGGGTGCTCCTAGGAGGTGTTTTCGAGGGTTGCGATGGTTTGGGTGCTCCTGGGAGGTGTTTTGGGGCGGGTTGCGATGGTTTGGGTGCTGCTAGGAGGTGTTTTCAGGTGTTGTGATGGTTTGGGTGCTCCTAGGAGGTGTTTTCGGGGGTTGCGATGGTTTGGGTGCTCCTAGGAGCTGTTTTCAGGTGTTGTGATGGTTTGGGTGCTGCTAGGAGCTGTTTTCAGGTGTTGCGATGGTTTGGGTGCTCCTAGGAGGTGTTTTGGGGCGGGTTGCGATGGTTTGGGTGCTGCTAGGAGCTGTTTTCAGGTGTTGCGATGGTTTGGGTGCTCCTAGGAGGTGTTTTCAGGTGTTGCGATGGTTTGGGTGCTCCTGGGAGGTGTTTTGGGGGCGGGTTGCGATGGTTTGGGTGCTGCTAGGAGCTGTTTTGGGGCGGGTTGCGATGGTTTGGGTGCTCCTAGGAGGTGTTTCGGTGGGGGGTTGCGATGGTTTGGGTGCTCCTAGGAGGTGTTTTGGGGGGGTTGCGATGGTTTGGGTGCTCCTAGGCGCTGTTTTCAGGTGTTGCGATGGTTTGGGTGCTCCTGGGAGGTGTTTTCGGGTGTTGTGATGGTTTGGGTGCTCCTAGGAGCTGTTTTCAGGTGTTGCGATGGTTTGGGTGCTCCTAGGAGCTGTTTTCAGGTGTTGGGATGGTTTGGGTGCTCCTGGGAGGTGTTTTGGGGGGGGTTGCGATAGTTTGGGTGCTGCTAGGAGGTGTTTTCGGGTGTTGCGATGGTTTGGGTGCTCCTAGGAGCTGTTTTCAGGTGTTGCGATGGTTTGGGTGCTCCTAGGAGGTGTTTTCAGGTGTTGCGATGGTTTGGGTGCTCCTGGGAGGTGTTTTGGCGGGGTTGCAATGGTTTGTGTGCTCCTGGGAGGTGTTTTCGGGTGTTGCGATGGTTTGGGTGCTCCTAGGAGCTGTTTTGGGGGGGTTGCGATGGTTTGGGTGCTGCTAGGAGGTGTTTTGGGGCGGGTTGCGATGGTTTGGGTGCTGCTAGGAGGTGTTTTGGGGCGGGTTGCGATGGTTTGGGTGCTGCTAGGAGCTGTTTTCAGGTGTTGCGATGGTTTGGGTGCTGCTAGGAGGTGTTTTGGGGCGGGTTGCGATGGTTTGGGCGCTCCTGGGAGGTGTTTTGGGGTGGGTTGCGATGGTTTGGGTGCTCCTAGGCGCTGTTTTCAGGTGTTGCGATGGTTTGGATGCTCCTGGGAGGTGTTTTGGGGGTGTGTGTGATGGTTTGGGTGCTCCTAGGAGCTGTTTTCAGGTGTTGCGATGGTTTGGGTGCTGCTAGGAGGTGTTTTGGGGCGGGTTGCGATGGTTTGGGTGCTGCTAGGAGGTGTTTTGGGGGGGTTGCGATGGTTTGGGCGCTCCTGGGAGCTGTTTTCAGGGGTTGCGATGGTTTGGGTGCTCCTGGGAGGTGTTTTCAGGTGTTGTGATGGTTTGGGTGCTCCTAGGAGGTGTTTTCAGGTGTTGCGATGGTTTGGGTGCTCCTAGGAGGTGTTTTCAGGTGTTGCGATGGTTTGGGTGCTCCTAGGAGGTGTTTTCAGGTGTTGCGATGGTTTGGGTGCTCCTGGGAGGTGTTTCGGTGGGGGGTTGCGATGGTTTGGGTGCTGCTAGGAGCTGTTTTCAGGTGTTGCGATGGTTTGGGTGCTCCTGGGAGGTGTTTCGGTGGGGGGTTGCGATGGTTTGGGTGCTGCTAGGAGCTGTTTTCAGGTGTTGCGATGGTTTGGGTGCTCCTAGGAGGTGTTTTGGGGCGGGTTGCGATGGTTTGGGCGCTCCTGGGAGGTGTTTTGGGGGTGTGTGTGATGGTTTGGGTGCTCCTAGGCGCTGTTTTCAGGTGTTGCGATGGTTTGGGTGCTCCTGGGAGTTGTTTTGGCGGGGTTGCAATGGTTTGTGTGCTCCTGGGAGGTGTTTTGGGGGAGTTGCGATGGTTTGGGTGCTCCTGGGAGTTGTTTTGGGGGGGGGTTGCGATGGTTTGGGTGCTCCTAGGAGCTGTTTTCAGGTGTTGCGATGGTTTGGGTGCTCCTAGGAGGTGTTTTGGGGCGGGTTGCGATGGTTTGGGTGCTGCTAGGAGGTGTTTTGGGGGGGGGGTTGCGATGGTTTGGGCGCTCCTGGGAGGTGTTTTGGGGGGGGTTGCGATGGTTTGGGTGCTCCTAGGCGCTGTTTTCAGGTGTTGCGATGGTTTGGGTGCTCCTGGGAGGTGTTTTCGGGTGTTGCGATGGTTTGGGTGCTCCTAGGAGGTGTTTTCAGGTGTTGCGATGGTTTGGGTGCTCCTAGGAGGTGTTTTCAGGTGTTGCGATGGTTTGGGTGCTCCTAGGAGGTGTTTTCAGGTGTTGCGATGGTTTGGGTGCTCCTGGGAGGTGTTTTCAGGTGTTGCGATGGTTTGGGTGCTCCTGGGAGGTGTTTCGGTGGGGGGTTGCGATGGTTTGGGTGCTGCTAGGAGGTGTTTTGGGGGGGTTGAGATGGTTTGGGTGCTGCTAGGAGGTGTTTTGGGGCGGGTTGCGATGGTTTGGGCGCTCCTGGGAGGTGTTTTGGGGGTGTGTGTGATGGTTTGGGTGCTCCTAGGCGCTGTTTTCAGGTGTTGCGATGGTTTGGGCGCTCCTGGGAGGTGTTTTGGGGGTGTGTGTGATGGTTTGGGTGCTCCTAGGCGCTGTTTTCAGGTGTTGCGATGGTTTGGGTGCTCCTGGGAGGTGTTTTGGGGGTGTGTGTGATGGTTTGGGTGCTCCTAGGCGCTGTTTTCAGGTGTTGCGATGGTTTGGGTGCTCCTGGGAGGTGTTTTGGGGGTGTGTGTGATGGTTTGGGTGCTCCTAGGCGCTGTTTTCAGGTGTTGCGATGGTTTGGGTGCTCCTGGGAGGTGTTTTGGGGGGGTTGCGATGGTTTGGGCGCTCCTGGGAGGTGTTTTGGGGGGGGTTGCGATGGTTTGGGTGCTCCTAGGCGCTGTTTTCAGGTGTTGCGATGGTTTGGGTGCTCCTGGGAGGTGTTTTGGGGGTGTGTGTGATGGTTTGGGTGCTCCTAGGCGCTGTTTTCAGGTGTTGCGATGGTTTGGGTGCTCCTGGGAGGTGTTTTGGGGGGTTGCGATGGTTTAGGTGCTGCTAGGAGCTGTTTTGTGGGGGGCTTGCGATGGTTTGGGTGCTCCTGGGAGTTGTTTTGGGGGGGGTTGCGATGGTTTGGGTGCTCCTGGGAGTTGTTTTGGCGGGGTTGCGATGGTTTGGGCGCTCCTAGGCGCTGTTTTCAGGTGTTGCGATGGTTTGGGTGCTCCTGGGAGGTGTTTTGGGGGGGGTTGCGATGGGGTGGGTGCTCCTGGGAGTTGTTTTGGCGGGGTTGCGATGGTTTGGGTGCTCCTGGGAGGTGTTTTCGGTTGTTGCGATGGTTTGGGTGCTGCTAGGAGGTGTTTTGGGGGGGGTTGCGATGGTTTGGGTGCTCCTGGGAGTTGTTTGGGGGGGCTTGGCCTTCACCCCCCACCCCCCCCTCCTCTCCCCCCGCAGTGCAAAGCACGGCTCCCACCGTCTACGCCGTGGCTCCTTGCTGCCCGCTGAATCCCGGTGACGCCGCCTTCCTCTGCCTGGTGACCAACTTCTTCCCCATGGAGGTCACCTTCCAGTGGGTGCAGGACAGCGCCACCACCACCGCCGTGGCCTTCCCCACCGTGCGGGACGCCAAGAGCAGCCTCTACACGGCCAGCAGCCGCGTCACCGTCACCGGCGGTCGCCACGAGCTGGAATGCCGCGTGTCGCACTCCGCTGTCGGCTCGCCTATCTCCAAGAAGTTCTCCACGGATGGTAGGAGATGGTTTTGGGGGGGGTGTGGGGGGGGTGGACGTCGTCGGACGCGGGGTGGTGGCCGCCATCTCGCGTCCCTTTGCAGTTTGCACGCCGGCGTCGCGACCGCCGCGGCTCTACTTGGTGGAACCTCGGTGTGACGGTGAAGATGGCGGTGAGCTGGAGCTTCTCTGCGTCTTCCGGAGCTCCGAAGGCGAGCGAGCCAAGTTGACCTGGTTGCAGAACGGGAGAGAGGTGCGCCCCAGCGCCGAGGAGGAGGAGGGCGGGCGGAGTTGGTTGAAGATCGAGCGGGAGAGTTGGGATAAAGGGGACGTCTACACCTGCAAGGCGACGGCCGGAGGCGTGGTGATGCGCAACAGCAGCAAGTGCACGGGTAAAAGGGGGCGGGGCCTGAAATGGGGGAGGGGTGGGGAGGGAGCAGATGGGAGGGAGGGCGACGAGGAGACATCAAACGTGGTGGACGGATGGATGGGTGGGTGGATGATGGATGGACGGACGGACGGACGGACGATGGATGGATGGGGAGACACCAGAGGTGATGGGTGGGTGGGTGGGTGGATGAGGAGGCATCAAACATGGTGGATGGATGGATGGATGGATGGACGGATGGATGGACGGACAGACGGATGGATGAGGAGCCATCAACCATGGTGGATGGATGGATGGATGGACGGATGGACGGACAGACGGATGGACGGACGGATGGATGAGGAGCCATCAAACACGGTGGAAGGATGGATGGATGGAAAGCCATCAAACATGGTGGATGGATGGATGGACGGACAGACGGATGGATGAGGAGCCATCAAACACGGTGGAAGGATGGATGGATGGAAAGCCATCAAACATGGTGGATGGATGGATGGATGGATGGATGGACGGACAGACGGATGGATGAGGAGCCATCAACCATGGTGAATGGATGGATGGATGGACACCAGATGATGGATGGACACCAGAGGATGGATGGACGGATGGATGGAGAGCTATCAAACATGGTGGATGGACGGATGGACGGAGGGATGGATGGACGGATGGATGAGGAGCCATCAACCATGGTGGATGGATGGATGGATGGACACCAGATGACGGATGGACGGATGGACGGATGGATGGATGGATGCAGAGCCATCAACCATGATGGATGGATGGATGGATGGACAGATGGATGGATGGAGAGCCATCAACCATGGTGGATGGATGGATGGACACCAGATGATGGACGGACGGATGGATGGATGGATGGATGGACACCAGATGATGGACGGATGGATGGATGGATGGAGAGCTATCAAACATGGTGGGTGGATGGATGGATGGACGGACGGACGGATGGATGAGGAGCCATCAACCATGGTGGATGGACGGATGGACACCAGATGATGGACGGACGAATGGATGGATGGATGGACATCAGAGGATGGATGGACACCAGATGATGGATGGATGGATGGACGGATGGACGGATGGACACCAGATGATGGACGGACGGATGGATGGATGGATGGACACCAGAGGATGGATGGACACCAGATGATGGATGGACGGACGGATGGATGGATGGACACCAGAGGATGGATGGACACCAGATGATGGATGGACGGACGGATGGATGGACGAGGAGCCATCAACCACGGTGGCTGGCTGAGGCGACACCAGGTGGCCACCACCAGCCACCGCCCGCCTCGGACCTTCTCCCCCTCTCCGCCCTCCCAGCCTGCCCCGGCGCCTCGCTCCCGCCGCAGCTCTACGTCACCCAACCCTCCTACGCCGCCCTCCTGGCCGGCCCCGCCTCCGCCTCCTGCCTTCTCCTGGGTTGGCACCTGGAAGGCGCCGCCCTCTTTTGGCGAGGGGACAGGGTGGGGCCGCCGGGTGCCCCCGCCCGCCACCCCAACGGCACCCAGAGCCTGCTCCTCACCCGCCCCGTCACCCTGCGGCAGTGGCTGGACGGGCGCCGCCTCCTCTGCCAGGCCGCCCTCCCCTGCCGCCGCGACCTCGCCCTGGAGCTGCCCCTGGGGCCCGCCCGTGAGTCGGGGCCCTACGGGGCCGTATGGGACCCTACGGGGCCCGGTGGGGCCCTATGGGGCTGGTTGGGGCCATATGGGGCTGGCTGGGGCCCTATGGGGACATATGGGACTGTATGGGACCACATGGGGCTGTATGGGGACATATGGGGCTGTATGGGACCACATGGGGCTGTATGGGACCACATGGGGCTGTATGGGCCGTATGGGGCTATATGGGGCTGTATGGGGCTATATGGGACCACATGGGTCTGTATGGGGCCGTACGGGGACATATGGGGCTGTATGGGGCTATATGGGACCACATGGGGCTGTATGGGCCGTACGGGGACATATGGGGCTATATGGGACTGCACGGGGCTGTATGGGGCCATATGGGGCTATATGGGGTTATATGGGACCGCACGGGGCTGTATGGGACCACATGGGGCCGTATGGGGCCGTATGGGACTGCACGGGGCCCTGTGGGACCCTATGGGGCTGGTTGGAGCCATATGGGGCTGGTTGGGGCCATATGGGGCTGGTTGGGGCCCTATGGGGCTGGCTGGGACCACATGAGGCTGTATGGGGCCGTATGGGGCTATATGGGACTGCACGGGGCTGTATGGGACCGCACAGGGCCCTGTGGGGCTCTATGGGGCTGGTTGGGGCCATATGGGGCTGTATGGGACCTCACAGGGCTGTATGGGACCGCACAGGGCCCTGTGGGGCTGTTTGGGGCCATATGGGGCTGCGTGGGGCTATATGGGACCGCATGGGACTGCACGGGGCTGTATGGGGCTATATGGGGTTGTTCAGGACCCTGTAGGCTTGCCCAGGGCCATATGGGATCGGGAGGGCCCTATAGACTCCTCCAGGGCCATACGGGGTCGGGAGGGCCCTATAGACTCCTCCAGGGCCATACAGGGTCGGGAGGGCCCTATAGACTCCTCCAGGGCCATACGGGGTCGGGAGGGCCCTATAGACTCCTCCAGGGCCATACGGGGTCGGGAGGGCCCTATAGACCTCTCCAGGGCCATATGGGATTGGGAGGGCCCTATAGGCTCGCCCAGGACCCTATAGGCTCGCCCAGGGCCATATGGGGTCCCACCCACACCTGCAGCTCAGGGTGTCCCCACCCCCCCCACCCCCACCCCAGCCGTCCCCAGGAGGCAACCGAAGGTGAAGGTCACCCGCGTCCCCCCCGGGGCCACCCAGGCAGGTCTCCTCCTCTGTGACATCACCGACTTCGCCCCCCGTGACATCATCATCCGGTGGGCGGGCGACCCCACCCAGGACCTCAGCGCCCGCACCCAAACGGGGCCCGTCAGCGGGCGGGATGTCTTCTCCACCCTCAGCATCCTCCGCTTGGAGGAGGGGGAGGAGGGGAAGGACTACGCTTGCGTGGTCCACCACCCCGCCCTGGAGCAAGCCTTGCGCGTCACCGAAGACGCCGGTGAGGACCGCCGCCGCCGCGCTTTTTGAGGGGGGGGGGGCGGGGAACGAGGCGGGGGGAGGTGGTTACGGAGGAGATGTCCACCGGGAACCCCTCCGCTGGTGCGCGGCTGTTGGTGTTGGCTCGATTTTGGGGTGCTGCTGTTGTCCTACGTGGGTTGGCATCTACACCGCGTTGGGGTTCTCCTCCCCACGCCCATCAGCCACCTGGTTTCTTCTTTGGAGGAGCACCCAAAGCCCTGGTGATGGTTTTTGGGGTGCTGCTGTTGTCCTACGTGGGTTGGCATCTACACCGGGTTGGGGTTCCACCACCAACGGGGTTGGGTTCTCCTCCCCACGCCCATCAACCACCTGATTTCTTCTTTGGGGAGCACCCAAACCCCCCCTGAGACGCTGTTTTGGGGTGCTGCTCGGCCCACACGGGTTGCCAGCTACAACAGGTTGGGTTTCCCCCACTTTCGCAGGTCCCCCCAAGGCGACCCCCACCCCCGTGACGCAGCAGAAGGCCTCACCCCACCCCGGTGAGCTCCTCACCCCTTGGTTTACCGCATCCCCAGCCCCTTTCGGGGGGCTCGGGAGAAGGGGGTTCACCCTTTGCGCCCCCTCCCCCCACCTTTTTTTTCCAGTTTGCCCCGAGTCTCCACCCTCCTCCCTCCAACCTCCTCCTTTCCGCGAGCTCTTCCAACGCCACGCGGCCAACTTGACCTGCTCCGCCCCGTTGGCCAACGCCACCGTCAGCTGGGAGGTCGAGGGCCGACCGGCGGCACCGGAGGCGGTGAAGATTCAGCCCGACGGAGCGACGGGGACGCGGAGTTGGTTACGGGTCAGCCTGAGGGACTGGAACGGGACGGCCAACTTCTCCTGCCGCCTGCGGAGCGAGGCCGGCGAGGCGCGGCTGGAGCTCAGCCGGATGATGGGTGAGGAGCCGGCGGCGGCCAGCAAAAAAAAAACCAAAAAAACCACCCTCGCGAGGCTGCAAAAAAGCGTTGCAACGCGGTAAAAAGCTTTGCAACGCAGCAAAAAGCTTTGCAAGGCTGCAAAAAAGCGTTGCAACGCGGTAAAAAAGCTTTGCAACGCGCTAAAAAAGCTTTGCAAGGCTGCAAAAAAGCGTTGCAACGCAGTAAAAAAGCTTTGCAACGCGCTAAAAAAGCTTTGCAAGGCTGCAAAAATGCGTTGCAACGCGGTAAAAAAGCTTTGCAACGCGCTAAAAAAGCTTTGCAAGGCTGCAAAAATGCGTTGCAACGCGGTAAAGAAGCTTTGCAAGGCTGCAAAAATGCGTTGCAACGCGGTAAAAAGCTTTGCAACGCGCTAAAAAAGCTTTGCAAGGCTGCAAAAATGCGTTGCAACGCGGTAAAAAAGCTTTGCAACGCGCTAAAAAAGCTTTGCAAGGCTGCAAAAAAGCGTTGCAACGCAGTAAAAAAGCTTTGCAACGCGCTAAAAAAGCTTTGCAAGGCTGCAAAAAAGCGTTGCAACGCGGTAAAAAAGCTTTGCAACGCAGCAAAAAGCTTTGCAAGGCTGCAAAAAAGCGTTGCAACGCGGTAAAAAAGCTTTGCAACGCGCTAAAAAAGCTTTGCAAGGCTGCAAAAAAGCGTTGCAACGCGGTAAAAAGCTTTGCAACGCGCTAAAAAAGCTTTGCAAGGCTGCAAAAAAGCGTTGCAACGCGGTAAAAAGCTTTGCAACGCGCTAAAAAAGCTTTGCAAGGCTGCAAAAAAGCGTTGCAACGCGGTAAAAAAGCTTTGCAACGCGCTAAAAAAGCTTTGCAAGGCTGCAAAAAAGCGTTGCAACGCGGTAAAAAGCTTTGCAACGCGCTAAAAAAGCTTTGCAAGGCTGCAAAAAAGCGTTGCAACGCGGTAAAAAGCTTTGCAACGCGCTAAAAAAGCTTTGCAAGGCTGCAAAAAAGCGTTGCAACGCGGTAAAAAAGCTTTGCAACGCGCTAAAAAAGCTTTGCAAGGCTGCAAAAATGCGTTGCAACGCGGTAAAAAGCTTTGCAACGCGCTAAAAAAGCTTTGCAAGGCTGCAAAAAAGCGTTGCAACGCGGTAAAAAGCTTTGCAACGCGCTAAAAAAGCTTTGCAAGGCTGCAAAAAAGCGTTGCAACGCGGTAAAAAAGCTTTGCAACGCAGCAAAAAGCTTTGCAAGGCTGCAAAAAAGCGTTGCAACGCGGTAAAAAAGCTTTGCAACGCGCTAAAAAAGCTTTGCAAGGCTGCAAAAATGCGTTGCAACGCGGTAAAAAGCTTTGCAACGCGCTAAAAAAGCTTTGCAAGGCTGCAAAAATGCGTTGCAACGCGGTAAAAAGCTTTGCAACGCGCTAAAAAAGCTTTGCAAGGCTGCAAAAAAGCGTTGCAACGCGGTAAAAAGCTTTGCAACGCGCTAAAAAAGCTTTGCAAGGCTGCAAAAATGCGTTGCAACGCGGTAAAGAAGCTTTGCAAGGCAGCAAAAAGCTTTGCAAGGCTGCAAAAATGCATTGCAACGCGGTAAAAAGCTTTGCAACGCAGCAAAAAGCTTTGCAAGGCTGCAAAAATGCGTTGCAATGCGGTGAAAAGCTTTACAAGGCAGCAAAAAGCTTTGCAAGGCTGCAAAAATGCGTTGCAACGCGGTAAAAAGCTTTGCAACGCGCTAAAAAAGCTTTGCAAGGCTGCAAAAAAGCGTTGCAACGCGGTAAAAAGCTTTGCAACGCGCTAAAAAAGCTTTGCAAGGCTGCAAAAATGCGTTGCAATGCGGTGAAAAGCTTTGCAACGCAGCAAAAAGCTTTGCAAGGCTGCAAGAAGCTTTGCAAGGCTGCAAAAAAGCGTTGCAATGCGGTAAAGAAGCTTTGCAACGTGGCAAAAAAGCCTTGCAGTGCTGCAAAAAAACGCTTGCAATGGCGCAAAAGGTCTTGCGATGCCACAAGGAGGCCGCAGAGCGGCCAAAAAGCCTCGCAAAGCGGCAAGAAAAGCTTTGCGATGCCACGAAAAAGCTTCGCCGAGCCACGAGAAGCCTTGTAGCGCCACGGCGAGCCGTGCAATGCCGCAGCAAGCTTTGCACCGCCACGGCGAGCCTTGCAATGCCACGGCAAGCTTTGCACCGCCACGGCGAGCCGTGCAATGCCACGGTGAGCTTTGCACCACCGCGGCAAGCTTTGCACCGCCACGGCGAGCCGTGCAATGCCACGGTGAGCTTTGCACCACCGTGGCAAGCTTTGCACCACCACAGCAAGCCTTGCAATGCCACGGCAAGCTTTGCAATGCCGTGGCAAGCTTTGCACCACCACAGCAAGCCTTGCAATGCCACGGCAAGCTTTGCACCACAGCGGCAAGCTTTGCACCGCCACGGCAAGCCTTGCAATGCCACGGCGAGCTTTGCAGCACCACGGCGAGCCTTGCACCGCCACGGCGAGCCTTGCACCGCCACGGCAAATCTTGCAATGCCACAGTGAGCCTTGCATCGCCACGGCGAGCCTTGCAATGCCGTGGCGAGCTTTGCAGCACCACGGTGAGCTTTGCACCACCGCGGCAAGCTTTGCACCGCCACGGCGAGCTTTGCGCCGCCACGCGCCGGGCCGACCAATGGGAGGTCCCCTCTGGACGCGGTGGCACCGGCTCCTCCCCCCTCCCGCAGGTCCCTTGAAGCCCCCCAGCGTCCACATCTTGCCCTCGGCGCCCGCCGAGGCCTGCGCCGGCCACGACTTCACCCTCTTCTGCCTCGTGAAGGACTTCTACCCGCCGGAGATCGCCGTCTGGTGGCGGCGGGGCGCCGCCGAAGGGCCGGCGGCCGCGGTGCCCAGCTGCGACCACGAAGCCCAACGCTGCGCCGTGGTCCTCGCCGTGGATGTGCCGTGGGGCGAGTGGGCGGGGGGCACCTCCTACGGCTGCTCGGCCGCCCACATCTCCTCCGCCGAGGTCACCGAGCAGACCGTCGACGCCCACGCCGGTAAGGGGCCGCTAACGAGAGGCGGGGTCATTAAGGAGGGGCTGATTACATCGGCGTGAGGTAATAATCCCGCCTCTGCCTCCTTCCCACAGCCCCCTGGGAATGCGCCGGCCAGCACTTCGTGCCTTGTGGCCTCCTGGGCGAGGGCGACGACCTGGAGCCGGAGGAGGACGGGAGCGCCTGGACCACCCTCTCCACCTTCGTGGTCCTCTTCCTCCTCCTCATCTTCTACAGCGGCTTCGTCACCTTCATCAAGGTAACCCCGTGGTTGGCTTGCCTGGCCACCGGTTGGCTTGCCCGGCCACCAGTTGGGTTGCTTGGCCACCAATTGTCTTGCTCGGCCACTGGTTGGCTCTCTTGGCCACCAGTTGGGTTGCTTGGCCATGGGTGGGCTCGCCTGGCCACTGGTTGGCTCGCCCAGCCACCGGTTGGCTTGCCCGGCCACCGGTTGGGTTGCTTGGCCACCAGTTGGCTTGCTCGGCCACCAGTTGGCTTGCTTGGCCACAAGTTGGCTTGCTCGGCCACCGGTTGGCTCTCTTGGCCACCAGTTGGGTTGCTTGGCCCCCAGTTGGGTTGCTTGGCCATGGGTTGGGTTGCTTGGCCACCGGTTGGCTTGCTTGGCCACCGGTTGGCTTGCTTGGCCACCAGTTAGGTTGCTTGGCCAATGGGTTGCGTTGCTTGGCCACGGGTTGGCTCGCCCAGCCACCAGTTGGCTCGCCCAGCCACCAGTTGGCTCGCTTGGCCGTGGGTTGGGTTGCTTGGCCAGCAGTTGGGTTGCTTGGCCACCGGTTGGCTTGCTTGGCCACCAGTTGGCTTGCTTGGCCACCAGTTAGGTTGCTTGGCCATGGGTTGGGTTGCTTGGCCACCAGTTGGCTTGCTTGGCCACCAGTTAGGTTGCTTGGCCATGGGTTGGGTTGCTTGGCCACCAGTTGGCTCGCTTGGCCACCAGTTAGGTTGCTTGGCCACCGGTTGACTTGCTTGGCCACTGGTTGGGTTGCTTGGCCACTGGTTGCCTTGCCCAGCCTTGGGTTGCCTCACTTGGCCAATGGTTGCCTCGCCTGGCCATGGGTTGCCTTGCTTTGCCACGGGTTGCCTTCCTTGGCCACCAGTTGCCTTCCTTGGCCACCGGTTGTGTTGCTTGGCCACTGGTTGTGTTGCTTGGCCACGGGTTGCCTCGCTTGGCCACGGGTTGCCTTGGGTTGGGTTGCCCGGCCAGGGGTTAGGTTGCCCAGCCACGGGGTTGCCTCACCCAGCCACAGGTTGCCCTTGCCACCCCCAGCACCCCACCCCCCCTCACGACCCCTTTCCCCTCCCCCACAGGTGAAATAACCCCCCCCTCCCCCACCCCCCGCCGTCGCCTTCACCCGCGGCACCGGCGAAGGCGGAAGAAACACCCGAAAACGGGGCGAAAACCACCGAAAACGGCTCAACCCCCCACTTTATTCCCGGATTCCTCGTCTCCGCGCGGCCGGCGGGGGGCGAACCGCCAATAAAACACCCGCTTGTCCTCACTTCCACCTCGTTTTTTTCTCTCCCGGGGCTTTTTGGGGTGAAAAAAAGCAATTTAGGGGGTGATTCGCCCCTCCCCCCCCCCAACCCCCGGCCGATGACTCAGAGGGAGAAACGCCGCTTCGGTAAACAGGACGCATCTGGGTGCCCCTCCCCCGCCCGATCCAGGTGCTCGCGGTCGAGCGCGGGCGGAAACGGCGCCGCTTTGAACCGAAAATGACTCAAATCGCCCCAAAAAAAAAAAAACCCCTCGACCAAAAGGGGAGAGGAGAAGCGAAACGGGGTTTTAGAATAAACAGAATTTAGGGGTTTTTTTTGGGGGGAGGGGGGGGGAGGGGAAATTCGGGGGCGCGCGGCGCCGCGCGGGGCGGGGGGGGAGGGGAGCGGGGGGTGTTTGAAGCTTGAGGAGAATTCGGGGCGAGAAAAATGGGTTTATTTCTCGGGAAAATGGGGTTTTTTTGGAAGTTTGATGGGAATTTGGGGTGTCGCGCCGAGAAAAATGGGGTTTTTGTATGGAAAATGGGGTTTTTTTGGAAGTTTGGTGGGAATTTGGGGTGTCGCGCCGAGAAAAATGGGGTTTTTGTAGGGAAAATGGGGTTTTTTTGGAAGTTTGATGGGAATTTGGGGTGTCGCGCCGAGAAAAATGGGGTTTTTGTAGGGAAAATGGGGTTTTTTTGGAAGTTTGGTGGGAATTTGGGGTGTCGCGCCGAGAAAAATGGGGTTTTTGTAGGGAAAATGGGGTTTTTTTGGAAGTGTAATGGGAATTTGGGGTGACGCGCCGAGAAAAATGGGTTTATTTCTCGGGAAAATGGGGTTTTTTGGGAGCTCGACGGGTATTGGGGTGTGATTGACCACGGAAAATGGGCTGATTTCACGGGAAAATGGGGTTTTTTTGGTAGCCTGATGGGAATTGGGGTCACGCGCCCACAAAACCGGGCTGATTTCAAGGGAAAAATGGGATTTTCCAGCTGCTGGAATTGGCCCCAGGTTCATTTTCGTCCTTGAATCCACCAAAAAAAAGTCACGAATCCACCTCCCGCGGGGGGGGACGAGAGGGGACGACCAAGCGCCGGGGTCTTCGCCCTTCGGCCGCCCTCAAAGGACCTGGGAGAGACACCGAGATTTAATTAATCGCCGTTAATTACTCCCCCGCCGGCGGCTCGCGCGCGCCGTTACCTTGAAGAGGGTGACGCCGGTGCTGTAGCAGAGGCTGAGGAGGAAGAGGACGACGAAGGTCACGGCCGTCCAGAGGTCGGTGGCGTCTTCCTCGGGCTCCATCTCCTCGCCCACCGTCACCAGGACGCAATCTGGGGGGCGGGGGGGAGGGGGCTTCAGTGGGGAGGGGGTGGGGGTGGGGCGGGGGGACGCCCGTTGTGGCCCGTCTCCGAAAACCCACCCTGCGAGCGAAGGGGCCACGAGGGTTTTTGAAGTAAAAAAACCCCATTTTCCCCCATTTCCCCCCATTTCCCCCATTTTCCCCCATTTTCCCCCATTTCCCCCCCATTTTCACCCATTTTCACCCATTTTTCACCCATTTTCCACCCATTTTCACCCTTTTCCACCCATTTTTCACCCATTTCCACCCTTTTTCCTCCATTCCCCCCATTTTCCAGCCATTTCCACCCATTTTCCACCCATTTTCCACCCATTTTCCACCCATTTTCACCCATTTCCCCCCATTTTCACCCCATTTTCCAGCCATTTCCCCCCGTTTCCCCCCATTTCCCCCCATTTCCCACCCATTTCCCCCCATTTCCCCCCATTTTCCCCCATTTTCCCCCATTTTCACCCATTTCCCACCCATTTCCCCCCATTTTCACCCATTTCCCACCCATTTTCACCCTTTTTCACCCATTTCCCCCCATTTCCCACCATTTTCACCCATTTCTCACCCATTTCGACACTTTTTCACCCATTTCCCCCATTTCCCACCATTTTCACCCATTTCTCACCCATTTTCCACCCATTTCCCCCATTTTCCCCCATTTTCCCCCCATTTCCCCCCATTTTCCCCTAATTTTCACCCATTTCCCCCATTTTCCCCCCATTTTCCCCATTTTCCCCCCATTTTCCCCCATTTTCCCCCCATTTTCCCCTAATTTTCACCCATTTCCCCCCATTTTCCACCCAATCCTTGCAAAAACCTCAAGGGCCACGAGGATTTGGGGGGGCGCGGAGCCAAAAAAAAACCATTTTCCCCCCATTTTCTACCCAAAAGCCTCCCGCCAGCAACGGGACCCCCGGGATTTTCGGTGCGGGCAGCAAAAAGTCCTTTTCCCCCTCATTTTTCACCCCAATTCTCTCTAAACGCCACCACAAAATGGCCGAAAACGAGGGGAAAAACGCATTCCTTCTCTCTCCGCCTCGCCGTCGGGGGAGGCCGGTCGATTTTTAAGGTGAAAAAGCCCCGATTTGGGGGGATTTTGGAGAGGGAGGGGCGTGGTTTGCAAGGAGAGGCCTCCCGTCCGCCCCGTGAGCGGCTGGGTGGGCTCCCCCCCCCATCACCCTTCCCAGGCGCCGCCGCCTTTGCTCAACAGAGCGAGGGATTGGGCGCGCCCCCCCCCCCCCCCCGCCTTCGTTCGCCCACACCGGCGGGGGGAGGGGCTTCTCCGAGGGGCGGGGGAGGGGGGACGCACGCGCCGGACGAAGACGACCCCAAGCTTGGCGCGCGATAACGGGGGTCGGCGGGGGGGGGTGGGGGGTGGGGGGTTGGGTCGTTTCGGTGGTTTTTTAGGCTCGGTTTTTATTCGGATGCGGAATTACAGCCCCGGCGCGCCCGCCCCGCGCTAAGCTCAGTAGCAGGTGACGTCGGAGTCGGAGAGGATCACCGAGACGTTGACGGCGGTGGGTTTACCGAGGGCTTTGTCCAGGTTCTTCTGCACGAAGTGCATGGGGATGCCGTCGTGGCCAACCACGCAGGCAAAGCTGTCGCCGCGTTGCCAGTCGGCTGCCGGCACGCTCAACTTGCTGTAAGCGGTGTAGGTATCTCCTTCTTCTTTGGGACCAAAGATGGTGAAGCTACCGGGGGCAACAGGACGATCTTCTTGGGTCCAGGTCACCAAGATGTCCCGAGGCCGGAACCCCAAGACCAAACAGGTCAAGGTGGCCGTTTCCTGACGGGCCAACTCCTCAGCCGGCGGCGGGAAGACGTAGACGGAAGGCGCCTTCACGGAGGCGGCTGTGGGGTGGGGCGCGAGAGAAGGTCAAGGGCGGTGGGAGGGACAGAGCTCGCCCGGCGGGCTGACTTCCTCCAATAGGCTGGCCCAGCTGGCCCTCCCAGTAAGGCAGAGCTTTCCCAGTAAGCTAGACCCTTCCAGTAGACTGGCCTCTTCCAGTAGACTAGCCCAGTTGGCTCTCCCAGTAGGCTAGACCCTTCCAGTAGACTGGCCTCTTCCAGTAGACTAGCCCAGTTGGCTCTCCCAGTAGGCTAGACCCTTCCAGTAGACTGGCCTCTTCCAGTAGACTAGCCCAGTTGGCTCTCCCAGTAGGCTAGACCTTTCCAGTAGACTAGCCTCTTCCAGTAGACCCTCCCAGTTGACCTCGCCAGTGGACAAGACCCTTCCAGTAGACTAGCCTCTTCCAGTAGACTGGCCCAGTTGACTCTCCCAGTAAGCTAGACCCTTCCAGTAGACTGGCCTCTTCCAGTAGACTGGCCCAGTTGACTCTCCCAGTAAGCTAGACCCTTCCAGTAGACTGGCCTCTTCCAGTAGACTGGCCCAGTTGACTCTCCCAGTAAGCTAGACCCTTCCAGTAGACCAGCCCCCTCCAGCAGACTGGCCCAGTTGACTCCCCCAGTAGACTAGCCTCTTCCAGTAGACCCTCCCAGTTGACCTCGCCAGTGGACAAGACCCTTCCAGTAGACCAGACCCTTCCAGTAGACTGGCCCAGTTGACTCCCCCAGTAGGCTAGACCCTTCCAGTAGACTAGCCTCTTCCAGTAGACCCTCCCAGTTGACCTCGCCAGTGGACAAGACCCTTCCAGTGGACAAGCGCCTACCTATGTCTTTCTTAATGGACTTGGTGATTGGCTGCCCGAGCTCGGGGACCGTGACGGCGCAGGTGAACTTCTCCCCGGAGTTCCACTCGTCGGCGCAGATCTTCAGGGTGCTGGTGAGGCGGTAAAGCCCGTTCTCCAACTTCTCCGCCGGCCCGGAGGTGACATCCAAGGCGTTGCCGTTCTCCCGGCTCCAGGAGAACTTCACGTCCTCGTGCGACTTCAGGTTGGTGGCCACGCAGGTGAGGCTGGCGTTCTGGCTGAGGTAGAGGTCCTCCAAGGAGGGCGGGAGGATGGTGACCTCCACCGCCGGTTTGGTATCTGGGAGGGAGCGGCGTTGAGCGGGCGGAGGGGCGGACGCCAAATGCCCCAGGGTGCCCCCTCCCTTCCCCCCCCCCCCCCCCCCCGTCCATCTGTCCGTCCGACCGTCTTAACCGTCCGTCCATCTCAACCATCTGGTGGGTCCACCAACCCCTTCCAGTTCTAGATCTTCTCCAGAACCCCACCATCTCCCCCTTCCTCCCCACCAGCCAGTTCTAGATCTTCTCCACCCAATCAACCAACCGGTTCTCCACCAACCAACCAGTTCTCTACCAATCAACTGGTTCTCCACCAATCAACCGGTTCTCCACCAATCAACCGGTTCTCCACCAACCAACCAGTTTCCCATCAACCAACCGGTTCTCCACCAATCAACTGGTTCTCCACCAATCAACCGGTTCTCCACCAACCAACCGGTTCTCCATCAACCAACTGGTTCTCCACCAACCAACCGGTTTCCTACCAATCAACCAGTTCTCCACCAATCAACTGGTTCTCCACCAACCAACCGGTTCTCCACCAATCAACTGGTTCTCCACCAACCAACTGGTTTCCCACCAACCAACCAGTTCTCCACCAACCAACCAGTTCTCCACCAACCAACTGGATTCCTACCAACCACCCGGTTCTCCACCAACCAACTGGTTTCCCACCAACCAACTGGTTTCCCACCAACCAACCAGTTCTCCACCAACCAACCGGTTCTCCACCAACCAACTGGTTTCCCACCAACCAACCAGTTCTCCACCAACCAACCAGTTCTCCACCAACCAACTGGATTCCTACCAACCACCCGGTTCTCCACCAACCAACCCGTTCTCCACCAACCAACCAACCTCCCACTCACCCAACCATCCAACCACCCACCCATCCGTGGCCGGTTGCCCCGCCCAGCTGCTCTCTCTCTCCGCAGCCAACCAACCATCCGACCTTCTCAACCTTCCAGCCAACCGTGACCTTCAGGAAACCCCGGCTTCCTTCAGCCTCACCTGAGCAGAAGGTGCTGATGTTGACGATGGCCGGCGCCTTCAGCGACGGGTGGGTCACCTTGCAAGAGTACTCGGCCCCGTGGTCCCAGCTCTCCTGGGTGACGTTGACCCGGCTGCTGAACGTGGCCTTGTCGCTGGAGCACATGTTGCAGGTGGTGTCCTCCTGGTGCAGGTCCACCACTTCGTGGTTCTTCAGCCATTGCACGCGGGCGTCGCCGGCTCGGTTCCCCTCGACGAGGCACAGCAGCAGGACCTTCTCCTCCTCGTGGTACTTGTTTGGGTCGCTCAGGAGCTTTATGTCGGGCTCATCAGGACGACATACGTCATCACCTAGGAGGTCACCAAGCCGTCAGGTAAGGCTGGGATCAACGCCAGCCCTTCTAGGTGGCCACCAAGCCGTCAGGCAAGGCTGGGAGCAAGGCCAAGCCATCTAGGTGGCCACCGAGCCATGGTGCAAGGCTTGGATCAAGGCTGGGCTCAACGCCAAGCCCTTCAGAGGTCCACCAAGCCATCACACAAGGCTGGGCTCAACACCAACCCATCTAGGTGGCCACCAAGCTATCGTACAAGGCTGGGCTTAAGGCTGGGCTCAAGACCAACCCATCTAGGTGGCCACCAAGACATCGTGCAAGGCTTGGATCAAGGCTGGGCTCAACACCAACCCATCTAGGTGGCCACCAAGCCACCACGCAAGGCTTGGATCAAGGCTGGGTTCAACACCAAGGCTTTCAGAGGTCCACCAAGCCGTCGTGCAAGGCTGGGCTTAAGGCTGGGCTCAACACCAACCCATCTAGGTGGCCACCAAGACGTCGTGCAAGGCTTAGACCAAGGCTGGGCTCAACGCCAAGCCCTTCAGAGGTCCACCAAGCCATCACGCAAGGCTGGGCTCAACACCAACCCATCTAGGTGGCCACCAAGCCACCACGCAAGGCTTGGATCAAGGCTGGGTTCAACACCAAGGCTTTCAGAGGTCCACCAAGCCGTCGTGCAAGGCTGGGCTTAAGGCTGGGCTCAACACCAACCCATCTAGGTGGCCACCAAGACGTCGTGCAAGGCTTAGACCAAGGCTGGGCTCAACGCCAAGCCCTTCAGAGGTCCACCAAGCCATCACGCAAGGCTGGGCTCAACACCAACCCATCTAGGTGGCCACCAAGCCACCACGCAAGGCTTGGATCAAGGCTGGGTTCAACACCAAGGCTTTCAGAGGTCCACCAAGCCGTCGTGCAAGGCTGGGCTTAAGGCTGGGCTCAACACCAACCCATCTAGGTGGCCACCAAGACGTCGTGCAAGGCTTAGACCAAGGCTGGGCTCAACGCCAAGCCCTTCAGAGGTCCACCAAGCCATCACGCAAGGCTGGGCTCAACACCAACCCATCTAGGTGGCCACCAAGCTATCGTGCAAGGCTGGGCTTAAGGCTGGGCTCAAGACCAACCCATTTAAAGGTCCAGCAAGCCGTCGCGCGATACCGGCGGCGACTCCCCGTTGCCTCTTCCCACCTGAGATGTCCTTGGTGACGGTTCTGGTGGCGCTGTGGTCAACCCTGCACTGGAAGGTGTTGCCGCTCAAGCTGTCGGCGGGGACGGTGAATTGACTGCTGAGGGTGTAGTAGCTGCCGTTGTCCACTACAACCGGAAAGGTCTCGGTTTCTCCTCCCACCTTGGAGACCCAGGTGACGGTGACGGGTTCGGGGAAGAAATCGCTGACCAAGCAACCGAAGGTGACGCTGTCGGTGCAGCCGTCGGCGTCGCAGGAGATCAGCGGGAAGACGTCGGGAGTTCTGCGGCTGACTGCGAAGAAGAACCCCCATTTTTGGGGTTTTAGGCCGGGTTTATTGGCACGAACCGGCCATTTCGGAGAACCGGTAGCCACCTTGGAGAACCGGTAGCCACCTTCGGCCTGTCGCCAAGTCGGTGGCCGCCGGGCTTCACCGAAAGATGATGTGAAAGTGCCGGGGGGGGAAAGGTCGCCGCCAGAAGGGGAAGTTCACCGCGGCGCGAGAATTTCCTCCTCGACAGGTTTCTCACCCCAAAACCGAGCCCCCCCCCCCCAATGACGTCACGGCGTCGCGCGCGCATATTCCGCGGGGATCCCCCCCTCCCCCCCTCCCCCCCCCCCCATTTTGGCACGCGGCGATGGCTCCGCCGGTGAGTGGCTTTGCAAAGCGGGGGCTTAGGCTTGGGCTTAGGCTCGCTCTCGCCCCGCTTTTGGGGTCAGCTCGGCTTTTGGGGGGGGCTTCGGGGGTGCCGCCGGGGGGGGGGGGGGGGCGCGGGGCTTGCTGTCGCAACCTAAGCTCAGCCTAAGGCTGAGCGCGGCTTAAACCTGGCTTTCCTAGAAAAACGCGAGGCTGAGCATCCTGAGCAAAGCTTAAAGCCGGGCTTTCCTAGACGGGCTTGAAGCCACGCATGGCTTGCACAGCCCTAGGGCTTTCCTAGAGATTAAGGCTGAGCTTGGCTTGCACAACTTAAAGCTGGGCTTTCCTAGAGAAGATTAAGGCTGAGCTTGGCTTGCACAGCTCTAGGGCTTTCCTAGGAATTAAGGCTGAGCTTGGCTTGCACAACTTAAAGCTGGGCTTTGCTAGACAGGATTGAAGCCACGCACGGCTTGCACAGCTCTACGGCTTTCCTAGAGAAGATTAAGGCTGAGCTTGGCTTGCACAGCTCAAAGCTGGGCTTTCCTAGAGAAGATTAAGGCTGAGCTTGGCTTACACAGTTTAAAGCCAGGCTTTCCTAGACGGGCTTGAAGCCACGCATGGCTTGCACAGCCCTAGGGCTTTTCTAGAGAAGATTAAGGCTGAGCTTGGCTTGCACAGCTCAAAGCTGGGCTTTTCTAGAGAAGATTAAGGCTGAGCTTGGCTTGCACAACTTAAAGCTGGGCTTTTCTAGAGAAGATTAAGGCTGAGCTTGGCTTGCACAACTTAAAGCTGGGCTTTGCTAGACAGGATTGAAGCCACACATGGCTTGCACAGCTCTATGGCTTTCCTAGAGAAGATTAAGGCTGAGCTTGGCTTGCACAGCTCAAAGCTGGGCTTTGCTAGAGAAGATTAAGGCTGAGCTTGGCTTGCACAGTTTAAAGCCGGGCTTTCCTAGACAGCCTTGAAGCCACGCATGGCTTGCACAGCTCTAGGGCTTTCTTGGAGAAGATTAAGGCTGAGCTTGGCTTGCACAGCTCAAAGCTGGGCTTTGCTAGAGAAGATTAAGGCTGAGCTTGGCTTGCACAGCTCTAGGGCTTTCCTAGAGAAGATTAAGGCTGAGCTTGGCTTGCACAGTTTAAAGCCAGGCTTTCCTAGACGGGCTCGAAGCCACGCATGGCTTGCACAGCTCTACGGCTTTCCTAGAGAAGATTAAGGCTGAGCTTGGCTTGCACAGTTTAAAGCTGGGCTTTCCTAGACAGCCTTGAAGCCATGCATGGCTTGCACAGCTCTAGGGCTTTCCTAGAGATTAAGGCTGAGCTTGGCTTGCACAACTTAAAGCTGGGCTTTCCTAGACGGGCTTGAAGCCACGCATGGCTTGCACAGCCCTAGGGCTTTTCTAGAGAAGATTAAGTCTGAGCTTGGCTTGCACAGCTCAAAGCTGGGCTTTTCTAGAGAAGATTAAGGCTGAGCTTGGCTTGCACAACTTAAAGCTGGGCTTTTCTAGAGAAGATTAAGGCTGAGCTTGGCTTGCACAACTTAAAGCTGGGCTTTCCTAGAGAAGATTAAGGCTGAGCTTGGCTTGCACAACTTAAAGCTGGGCTTTCCTAGAGAAGATTAAGGCTGAGCTTGGCTTGCACAGTTTAAAGCTGGGCTTTCCTAGACAGCCTTGAAGCCATGCATGGCTTGCACAGCTCTAGGGCTTTCCTAGAGATTAAGGCTGAGCTTGGCTTGCACAACTTAAAGCCGGGCTTTCCTAGACAAGCTTGAGACTGAGCAGGGCTGGAAGTTGAGCTTTCCACGAGCAGCTTGAAGCAGAGCTTTGCCAGATAAGCTCAAAGCTGAGCTTTTTCTAGAAAAGCCTGAAGCTGAGAACCACTCGGACAGCTCAAAGCTGGGCTTGCCTAGACAAGCTCAAAGCTGAGCGTGGCTTGCACAGCTCGGAGCCGGGATTTCCTACAGAAGATCAAGGCTTAGCATCGATGGCACGGCTCTGAGCTGAGCTTTTCCAGGTAATATCAAAGCTGAGCTTTGCTAGCACGGCTCTAAGCCGGGCTTTACTGGATAACATTGACGCTGAGTACCGATAACGCAGCTTGACGCTGAGCAGAGCTTGCATGGTTAAAACCTTGCTTTCCTAGAAAAGCTCAAGCCCAAGCGCGGCTGGCACGGCGCGATGTTAAGCACGGCTTGCGCGGCTCTGAGCTGAGCTTTACTAGATCGTATCGAGACGGCGGATTGCTAGCACAGCTCGAAGCTGAGCACAGCTTAAACCCGGCTTTCCTAGAAAACCTCGAGCACAAGCAGGGTTTGCACAACTCCAGGCTGGGCTTTGCTGGGTAATATCAAAGCTGAGCATAGCTAGCACGCCTTGGTAAGCTGGGCTTTGCTAGGTAATATCAAAGCTGAGCATAGCTAGCACGGCTCGGTGAGCTGGGCTTTCCTAGATGACATCGAAACTGAGCATGGCTAGCACAGCACTGAGCTGGGCTTTGCTGGGTAATACCGAGTCTCAAAGCTGAGCTTTGCTAGGTAATATTGAATCTGGGCATCCCTAGCACAGCCCTGAGCTGAGCTTTCCCAGGTAATATCAAAGCTGAGCTTTGCTAGCACGGCTCTGAGCTGAGCTTTTCTAGGTAATATCAAAGCTGAGCAAGGCTACCACGGCTCTGAGCTGAGCTTTGCTTGATAATATGGATGGTTAGAGCTGAGCTTTGCTAGCACAGCCCTGAGCTGAGCTTTTCTAGGTAATAATTAGGCTCAAAGCTGAGCTTTGCTAGCACAGCTCTGAGCTGAGCTTTCCAGGTAGTATTGAAGCTAGGCTGAGCTTTTCTAGATAGTACTGCAGCGGAGCAAGGCTAGCACGGCTCAGTAAGCTGGTCTTTGCTAGGCGATACTGAAGCTGAGCAAGGCTAGCACGGCTCGGTAAGCTGGGCTTTGCTAGGTGATACTGAAGCTGAGCATGGCTAGCACGGCTCTGAGCTGAGCTTTACTTGATAATATGGATGGTTAGAGCTGAGCTTTGCTAGCACGGCTCTGAGCTGAGCTTTCCCAGGTAATATCGAAGCTGAGCATCGCTAGCAAGGCTCTGAGCTGAGCTTTCCAGGTAGTATTGAAGCTAGGCTGAGCTTTCCTAGATAGTACTGCAGCGGAGCAAGGCTAGCACGGCTCTGAGCTGGGCTTTGCTAGGCAATACTGAAGCTGAGCAAGGCTAGCACGGCTCGGTAAGCTGGGCTTTGCTGGGTAATACTGCAGCTGAGCAAGGCTAGCACGGCTCGGTAAGCTGGGCTTTGCTGCGTGATACTGAAGCTGAGCATGGCTAGCACGGCTCTGAGCTGAGCTTTACTTGATAATATGGATGGTTAGAGCTGAGCTTTGTTAGCACGGCTCTGAGCTGAGCTTTCCAGGTAGTATTGAAGCTAGGCTGAGCTTTCCTAGATAGTACTGCAGCGGAGCAAGGCTAGCACGGCTCTGAGCTGGGCTTTGCTAGGTAATATGGATGGTTAGAGCTGAGCTTTGCTAGCACGGCTCTGAGCTGGGCTTTGCTAGGCGATACTGAAGCTGAGCAAGGCTAGCACAGCTCGGTAAGCTGGGCTTTGCTAGGTAATACTGCAGCGGAGCAAGGCTAGCACGGCTCTGAGCTGGGCTTTGCTAGGTAATACTGAAGCTGAGCAAGGCTAGCACGGCTCGGTAAGCTGGGCTTTGTTGGGTAATACTGCAGCGGAGCAAGGCTAGCACGGCTCTGAGCTGGGCTTTGCTAGGTAATACTGAAGCTGAGCATGGCTAGCACAGCTCTGAGCTGGGCTTTGCTAGGCAATACTGCAGCTGAGCAAGGCTAGCACGGCTCAGTAAGCTGGGCTTTGCTAGGCGATACTGAAGCTGAGCAAGGCTAGCACGGCTCGGTAAGCTGGGCTTTGCTAGGTGATACTGAAGCTGAGCATGGCTAGCACGGCTCTGAGCTGAGCTTTACTAGATAATACGGATGGTTAGAGCTGAGCTTTGCTAGCACGGCTCTGAGCTGAGCTTTCCAGGTAGTATTGAAGCTAGGCTGAGCTTTCCTAGATAGTACTGCAGCGGAGCAAGGCTAGCACGGCTCTGAGCTGGGCTTTGCTAGGTAATATGGATGGTTAGAGCTGAGCTTTGCTAGCACAGCCCTGAGCTGAGCTTTTCTAGGTAATATTGAAGCTGAGCAAGGCTAGCACAGCTCTGAGCCGGGCTTTTCTAGGTAATAGCGAAGTGGACTATTGCTAGCATGGCTCTAAGCTGAGCTTTCCTGGATAATAGCAAAACTCAAAGCTTAGCTTTGCCAGCGCAATGGGTTTTGCGAGGTAAGACTGCAGCTGAGCACTGTGGGCAAGGCGCTAAGCTGGGCTTTGCCAGGTACAAGCAAAGCCTAGCATTGCACACAAGGCTCTAAGCTGGGCTTTGCCGGCTGAGAGCGAAGCCGAGCGTCGCTAGGCCGGCTCCAAGCTGGGCTTTGCCGGGTACAAGCAAAGCCTAGCATTGCACACAAGGCTCTAAGCTGGGCTTTGCCGGGTACTAGTGAAGCCGAGTGTCGCTAGGCCGGCTCCAAGCTGGGCTTTGCCGGCTGAGAGCGAAGCCGAGCGTCGCTAGGCCGGCTCTAAGCTGGGCTTTGCCGGGCGAGAACGAAGCCGAGCGTCGCTAGGCCGGCTCTAAGCTGGGCTTTGCCGGGTACAAGTGAAGCCGAGCGTCGCTAGGCCGGCTCTAAGCTGGGCTTTGCCGGGTACAAGTGAAGCCGAGCGTCGCTAGGCCGGCTCTAAGCTGGGCTTTGCCGGGTAAGAGCAAGGCTGAGCCCAGCTGGGGCCCCCCAGGCGTGGCGGCCCTAGGCCCGTGTCCCGGGGGACCAGGTGGCATCCGTGGGGCGGGGCCGGGGGGGATCCCCGCTCCCCGGATCCCGGCAGATCCCCCCCAATCCCAGTTGGGATCCCCCCGATCCCAGTGTGAATCCCCCCGATCCCAGTTGGGATCCCCCCGATCCCAGTGTGAATCCCCCCGATCCCAGTTGGGATCCCCCCGATCCCAGTGTGAATCCCCCCGATCCCAGTTGGGATGCCCCTGATCCCAGTGCGAATCCCCCCAATCCCAGTTGGGATCCTTCAATCCCAGTGTGAATCCCCCGATCCCAGTTGGGATCCCCCAATCCCAGTGTGAATCCCCCGATCCCAGTTGGGATCCCCCAATCCCAGTGTGAATCCCCCCAATCCCAGTTGGGATCCCTCAATCCCAGTGCGAATCCCCCCAATCCCAGTTGGGATCCCCCCGATCCCAGTGTGAATCCCCCCGATCCCAGTTGGGATCCCCCAATCCCAGTGTGAATCCCCCCAATCCCAGTTGGGATCCCCCAATCCCAGTGTGAATCCCCCCGATCCCAGTTGGGATCCCCCCAATCCCAGTGCGAATCCCCCTGATCCCAGTTGGGATCCCCCAATCCCAGTGTGAATCCCCCCGATCCCAGTTGGGATCCCCCAATCCCAGTGTGAATCCCCCAATCCCAGTTGGGATCCCTCAATCCCAGTGCGAATCCCCCAATCCCAGTTGGGATCCCCCGATCCCAGTGTGAATCCCCCCGATCCCAGTTGGGATCCCCCAATCCCAGTGTGAATCCCCCCAATCCCAGTTGGGATCCCCCAATCCCAGTGTGAATCCCCCGATCCCAGTTGGGATCCCCCCAATCCCAGTGTGAATCCCCCTGATCCCAGTTGGGATCCCCCAATCCCAGTGTGAATCCCCCCGATCCCAGTTGGGATCCCCCAATCCCAGTGTGAATCCCCCCAATCCCAGTTGGGATCCCCCAATCCCAGTGTGAATCCCCCGATCCCAGTTGGGATCCCCCAATCCCAGTGCGAATCCCCCAATCCCAGTTGGGATCCCCCCGATCCCAGTGTGAATCCCCCGATCCCAGTTAGGATCCTTCAATCCCAGTGTGAATCCCCCGATCCCAGTTGGGATCCCCCAATCCCAGTGTGAATCCCCCTGATCCCAGTTGGGATCCCCCAATCCCAGTGTGAATCCCCCGATCCCAGTTGGGATCCCCCAATCCCAGTGTGAATCCCCCCGATCCCAGTTGGGATCCCCCCGATCCCAGTGAGAATCCCCCGATCCCAGTTGGGATCCCCCAATCCCAGTGTGAATCCCCCCAATCCCAGTTGGGATCCTTCAATCCCAGTGTGAATCCCCCCGATCCCAGTTAGGATCCTTCAATCCCAGTGTGAATCCCCCCGATCCCAGTTGGGATCCCCCAATCCCAGTGTGAATCCCCCCTGATCCCAGTTGGGATCCCCCAATCCCAGTGTGAATCCCCCCGATCCCAGTTGGGATCCCCCAATCCCAGTGTGAATCCCCCGATCCCAGTTGGGATCCCCCGATCCCAGTGAGAATCCCCCGATCCCAGTTGGGATCCCCCAATCCCAGTGTGAATCCCCCCAATCCCAGTTGGGATCCTTCAATCCCAGTGTGAATCCCCCGATCCCAGTTAGGATCCTTCAATCCCAGTGTGAATCCCCCGATCCCAGTTGGGATCCCCCAATCCCAGTGTGAATCCCCCTGATCCCCGTTGGGATCCCCCAATCCCAGTGTGAATCCCCCCGATCCCAGTTGGGATCCCCCAATCCCAGTGTGAATCCCCCCGATCCCAGTTGGGATCCCCCCGATCCCAGTGAGAATCCCCCCGATCCCAGTTGGGATCCCCCAATCCCAGTGTGAATCCCCCCAATCCCAGTTGGGATCCTTCAATCCCAGTGTGAATCCCCCCGATCCCAGTTAGGATCCTTCAATCCCAGTGTGAATCCCCCCGATCCCAGTTAGGATCCTTCAATCCCAGTGTGAATCCCCCCGATCCCAGTTAGGATCCTTCAATCCCAGTGTGAATCCCCCCGATCCCAGTTGGGCTCCCCCAATCCCAGTGTGCATCCCCCCGACCCCCGTTGGGATCCCGCCCGTGATTGATTGATCCCGCCAGTTATTGATTGATCCCGCTGGGGATCGATTGATCCCGCCCGTGATTGATTGATCCCGCCAGGGATTGATTGATCCCGCCCGTGATTGATTGATCCCGCCGGGGATCGATTGATCCCGCCCGTGATTGATTGATCCCGCCAGTTATTGATTGATCCCGCTGGGGACTGATTGATCCTGCCCGTGATCGATTGATCCCGCCCATGATTGATTGATCCCGCCCGTGATCGATTGATCCCGCCCGTGATTGATTGATCCCGCCCGTGATCGATTGATCCCGCCCGTGATTGATTGATCCCGCCGGGGACTGATTGATCCCGCCCGTGATTGATTGATCCCGCTGGGGACTGATTGATCCCGCCGGGGGTTGATTGATCCCGCCCATGATTGATTGATCCCGCCAGTGATTGACTGATCCCGCCCGTGATTGATTGATCCCGCCCGTGATTGATTGATCCCACCCGTGATCGATTGATCCCGCCCGTGATTGATTGATCCCGCCGGGGATCCGTTCCTTCGGTGATCGATCCCGCCGCGAGCCGTCCCATCGGTGAGTGATCCCGCCGGTGATCGATCCCCTCGGTGATTGATCCCATCAGTGATTGATCCCATTGGTTATCAATCTGATCCGTTATTGATCCCTTCGGTTCTCCATCTGATCGGTGATCGATCCCGTCGGTGATCGACCCCTTCGGTTATTGATCTGATCAGTGATCGATCCCATCGGTGATCGATCCCATTGGTGATCGACCCCTTCGGTTATCGATCCCTTCGGTGATCGATCCCCTCGGTTATTGATCCCATCCGTTATTGATCCCATCCGTTATTGATCCCATCGGTTACTGATCCCATCAGTGATCGATCCCATCGGTTATCGATCCGATCGGTTATCGATCCCTTGATTATCGATCCTATTGGTCATTGACCCTATCGGTTATCGATCCGATTGGTTATCGATCCGATTGGTTATCAACCCCATCGGTTATCGACCCTATTAATTATCGATCCCCTTGATTATTGATCCTATTGGTTATTGATCCTATCAGTTATCGATCCTCTTGATTATTGATCCCATCAGTTATCGACCCTATTGATTATTGATCCTATCGGTTATCGACCCTATTGATTATCGGTCCTATCGGTTATCGATCCGATCGGTTATCGATCCTGTCAGTTATCGAACCTATCAGTTACTGATCCTATCAGTTATCAATCCCATCGGTTATCGATCCTATTGGTTATCAATCCTCTTGATTATCGATCCCTTGATTATCGATCCCATCAGTTATCGATCCCTTGATTATCGATCCTATCGGTTATCGATCCTATCAATTATCGATCCTATCGGTTATCGATCCCATCGGTTATCGATCCTATCAATTATCGATCCTATCGGTTATCGATCCCATCTGTTATCGATCCTATCGGTTATCGGTCCTATCGGTTATCGATCCAATCGGTTATCGATCCGATCGGTTATCGATCCTGTCAGTTATCGATCCTATCAGTTACTGATCCTATCGATTATCGATCCCATCAGTTATCGATCCTATTGGTTATCAATCCTCTTGATTATCGATCCCTTGATTATCGATCCCATCGATTATCGATCCTATCGGTTATCGATCCCATCGGTTATCGATCCTATTGGTTATCAATCCTCTTGATTATCGATCCCTTGGTTATCGATCCCATCAGTTATCGATCCCTTGATTATCGATCCTATCGGTTATCGATCCTATCAATTATCGATCCCATCGGTTATTGATCCTATCAATTATCGATCCCATCGGTTATCGATCCCATCTGTTATCGATCCTATCAATTATCGATCCTATCGGTTATCGATCCCATCGGTTATCGATCCCATCTGTTATCGATCCTATCGGTTATTGGTCCTATCGGTTATCGATCCAATCGGTTATCGATCCTGTCAGTTATCGATCCTATCAGTTACTGATCCTATCGATTATCGATCCCATCAGTTATCGATCCTATTGGTTATCAATCCTCTTGATTATCGATCCCTTGATTATCGATCCCATCGATTATCGATCCTATCGGTTATCGATCCTATCAGTTATCGATCCCATCGGTTATCGATCCCATCTGTTATCGATCCTATCGGTTATCGATCCTATCAGTTATCGATCCCATCTGTTATCGATCCTATCGGTTATCGATCCTATCGGTTATCGATCCTATCAGTTATCGATCCCATCGATTATCGATCCTATTGGTTATCAATCCTCTTGATTATTGATCCCTGGGTTATCGATCCTATCGGTTATCGATCCTATCGGTTATTGATCCTATCAATTATCGATCCTATCGGTTATCGATCCCATCGGTTATCGATCCTATCAGTTATCGATCCCATCGGTTATCGATCCTATCAGTTATTGATCCCATCGGTTATCGATCCCATCGGTTATCGATCCTATCGGTTATCGATCCTATCGGTTATCGATCCCATCAGTTATCGCTCCCTTGATTATCGATCCTATCAGTTATCAAACCTATCGATTATTGATCCCATCGCTTATCGATCCCATCGCTTATCGCCCCTATTAATCACCAACGGCATCGATCACCGATCAGCCCCCTCCGAACGGAGCAGCGGGGGTGGGGGGGGGGGGGGGGGGAGGGGAGCAGCGGGGGCCAATCAGGGCCGCCCCCCCCCCCCCCCCCCGCGGGGCCCCATTTCTGCAGAAATTCCCCCGAATCGGGGGCAGGGCGGGGGAGGGGCCGCCCCGCCGCCTTTTTCCACCGGGGGTGGGGATTTCGCCGGCGACTCGTCGCTATTTCTGCTGGCAAACGTCTTTTTTTTTTGGTAGCCAGGCTGGGCTCGCTGGCCAAAATCACCCTCCTGGACCCAAAAATCACCCTTCTGGGCCTAAAAGTGGCCGCTCCGAGCCTAAAAATGGCCGCTCCGAGCCTAAAAATCACCGTTCCGGAGCTGGAAACTGGAACGCGGACTCGAAATTCGCCGGGATGGACCTAGAAGTTTGTTGCGGAGGCAAAAAATCTTCATTGTGGACCCCAAAATCTCCATTTTTGGACCCCAAAATCTTCCTTTTGGACCTAAAAATCTTCATTTTGGACCTAAAAATCTCCATTATGGACCCCCAAATCTCCGTTATGGACCCAGAACTTCGTTGCGGACCCAAAAATCTTCATTGTGGACCCAAAAATCTTCATTTTGGACCCAAAAATCTGCGTTATGGACCCAGAATTTCGATTTGGACCCAAAAATCTTCATTTTGGACCCCAAAATCTCCGTTATGGACCCAGAATTTCGATTTGGACCCAAAAATCTCCGTTATGGACCCAAAAATCTTCATTTTGGACCCAGAATTTCAATTTGGACCCCAAAATCTTCATTTTGGACCCAAAAATCTCTTGTATGGACCCAGAATTTCGATTTGGACCCAAAAATCTCCATTTTGGACGCCAAACTTCAGTTTGGACCCCAAAATCTCCGTTATGGACCCCAAAATCTTCATTTTGGACCCAAAAATCTCCATTTTGGACCCAGAACTTCATTTTGGACCCCAAAATCCTCATTTTGGACCCCAAAATCTCCGTTATGGACCCAAAAATCTTCATTCTGGACCCAAAAATCTCCGTTATGGACCCAGAATTTCAATTTGGACCCAAAAATCTTCATTCTGGACCCAAAAATCTCCGTTACGGACCCAGAATTTCGGTTTGGACCCAAAAATCTTCATTTTGGACCCCAAAATCTTCATTCTGGACCCAAAAATCTCCGTTATGGACCCAGAATTTCGGTTTGGACCCCAAAATCTTCATTTTGGACCCCAAAATCTCCGTTATGGACCCAGAATTTCGATTTGGACCCCAAAATCTCCATTTTGGACCCCAAAATCTCCGTTACGGACCCAGAATTTCAGTTTGGACCCCCAAATCTCCGGTGTGGACCCCCAAATCTCTGGTGTGGACCCCAGCGGCTGCGGTACGGCCCCCGATCCGGGCGGGGCCACTCCAAAATGGCCGGAATTGAGCCCGAAATTGGGGGTGATGTGTGGGGCAGGAGAGCTGTGGGGCAGGGGTTGGTGTGGGGCCAGGAGAGCTGTGGGGCAGGGGATCGGTGTGGGTCACAGTGAGCTGTGGGGCAGGGAAAGCTGTGGGGCACGGTGAGCTGTGGGGCAGAGCTAGCTGTGGGGCAGGGTGAGCTGTGGGGCAGGTCTAGCTGTGGGGCCAGGAGAGCTGTGGGGCAGGGAAAGCTGTGGGGCAGAGCTAGCTGTGGGTCAGGGCTAGCTGTGGGTCACGGTGAGCTGTGGGGCAGGAATAGCTGTGGGGCAGGATGAGCTGTGGGGCAGGGCTAGCTGTGGGGCCAGGAGAGCTGTGGGGCAGGGAAAGCTGTGGGGCACGGTTAGCTGTGGGTCACAGTGAGCTGTGGGGCAGGGAAAGCTGTGGGGCACGGTGAGCTGTGGGGCAGAGCTAGCTGTGGGGCAGGATGAGCTGTGGGGCAGGTCTAGCTGTGGGGCCAGGAGAGCTGTGGGGCAGGGAAAGCTGTGGGGCACGGTTAGCTGTGGGTCACGGTGAGCTGTGGGGCTGGGGGTCGGTGTGGGGCACAATGAGCTGTGGGGCAGGGAAAGCTGTGGGGCAGAGCTAGCTGTGGGTCACGGTGAGCTGTGGGGCCAGGGAAAGCTGTGGGGCAGGGAAAGCTGTGGGTCAGGGAAAGCTGTGGGGCAGAGCTAGCTGTGGGGCAGGGACAGCTGTGGGTCAGGGCTAGCTGTGGTTCAGGGCTAGCTGTGGGTCACGGTGAGCTGTGGGGCAGGAATAGCTGTGGGGCAGGGAAAGCTGTGGGGCAGAGCTAGCTGTGGGGCAGGGCTAGCTGTGGGTCACGGTGAGCTGTGGGGCAGGACTAGCTGTGGGGCCAGGGAAAGCTGTGGGGCAGGGCTAGCTGTGGGGCCAGGATAGCTGTGGGGCAGGGCTAGCTGTGGGGCTGGAGATCGGTGTGGGGCTGGGGGTCGGTGTGGGGCTGGGGATTGGTGTGGGGCAGGGCCAGCTGTGGGGCAGGGAAAGCTGTGGGGCAGAGGATATCTGTGGGGCAGAGATAGCCATGGGGCAGGACCATCCTTGCCTCTGGGGATCTCTGTGGGGCAGGGACCTCTCTGTGGGGCAGGGATCTCTCTGTGGGGCAGGGATCTCTCTGTGGGGCAGGGGGAGCCGTGGGGCCGGCGCTACGCGTTGAGCTGGTGCCTCATCGCTCTCCTCCCCCCCATCCTATGGGGCAGGAACCCCCCCGCCGTCCTATGGGGCAGGCGTTCCTCCCCCGCTATGGGGCAGAAGTTCCTCCCCCGCTATGGGGCAGGACTTCCTCCATCCTATGGGGCAGGCGTTCCTCCCCCGCTATGGGGCAGGCGTTCCTCCCCCGCTATGGGGCAGGACTTCCTCCCCCGCTATGGGGCAGAAGTTCCTCCCCCGCTATGGGGCAGGCGTTCCTCCCCCGCTATGGGGCAGGACTTCCTCCCCCGCTATGGGGCAGAAGTTCCTCCCCCGCTATGGGGCAGGCCGCCAACCTCCTCCTGCCCCACACTTCGCCCCGGGCGGCCATAACTGACCCCCCCCCCTCCCCCCCCTCTTCCCGCCCCACAGCTTCCTCCTCGCCTCCCACCCTCTTCCCCCTCACCACCTGCTGTGGGGCCACCAGCGGCCCGGTGACGGTGGCCTGTTTGGTCAGCGGTTACCTCCCCCCCCCCGTCACCGTCACCTGGGGCGGGGTCACCGCCGGCGTCGCCACCTTCCCGCCCGTTCGCGACGCCGCCACCGGCCTCTACCGCCTCAGCAGCCAACTCCGCCTGCCCCACGGCGCCCAGCGCGACGCCTACACCTGCAGCGTCTCCCATCCCCCCACCGGCACCAACCGCGCCAAGGAGGTCAACGGTAAGCGGGGGTGGGGCGGGGGGGGGAGGGGGAGGGGAGGAAGTCCTCCAGACCACGTGGACCATGGAAGGTCCTCTCCTGGCCCCATAGCTCATGGAAGGTCTTCTCCTGGCCCCATAGCTCATGAGACGGGGCTGAGGTGCCCTCAAGAGGTGATGGACCATGGAAGGTCTTCTCCTGGCCCCATAACTCGTGTAATGAGGTGGGAGGTCCTCCAAGACCCATTGGCCCACGGAAGGTCCTCCTCCATCCCCATGACCACACCATGAGGTGGGAGGTCCTCCAAGACCCATTGGCCCACGGAAGGTCCTCCTCCATCCCCATGACCACAGCATGAGGTGGGAGGTCCTCCAAGACCCATTGGCCCACGGAAGGTCCTCCTCCATCTCCATGACCACACCATGAGGTGGGAGGTCCTCAAGACCCATTGGCCCACCCAAGGTCCTCTCCATCTCCACCCCACCACGCCCTGAGGTGGGACCTCCAAGACCTCCTCGGTCCACCCAAGCTCCACCCCTGCCCCCATAACCCCTCCCTCCCCCCCCCGCAGTGTGTTCAGCTCCGACGACGCCCATCCCCCCGGAGGTCCAAGTCCTCTACACGGCCTCCTGCAGCTCCCAGGCGGGTGAGGAATCGGTGGAGCTCCTCTGCCTCATCTCCGGCTTCTTCCCACCCGCCGTGGAGGTGGAGTGGTTGGTGGACGGCGTCCCCAGTCCCGTGACGGCCACCCAGGTGCCACCGCGGCGAGAAGAAGGAGGTGTCACCTACTCGGCCAGCAGCAGGATCAACGTCAGCCAACAGGATTGGTCGGAAGGGAAGACCTTCACCTGCAAGGTCAGACATCCCGCCACCCTCAAGGTCGTCCAGGACCACGTCCGGTCCTGCTCAGGTGAGGAGGGGTGGCACCAGGGGAGGGGGTGGCACCAGTGACACCATGGTGTCACCAGGGGAGGAGGTCCCATGACCATGGTGGCACCAGAGGAGAAGGTCCCATGGCCATGGTGGCCTTCAAGAGTGGAGAAGGTCCCATGGCCATGGTGTCACCAGGGGAGAAGGTCCCATGGCCATGGTGGCCTTCAAGAGTGGAGAAGGTCCCATGGCCATGGTGTCACCAGGGGAGAAGGTCCCATGACCATGGTGGCACCGGGGGAGAAGGTCCCATGGCCATGGTGGCACCAGAGGAGAAGGTTCCATGGCCATGGTGGCCTTCAAGAGTGGAGAAGGTCCCATGGCCATGGTGTCACCAGGGGAGAAGGTCCCATGACCATGGTGGCACCGGGGGAGAAGGTCCCATGGCTATGGTGGCCTTCACCAATGGAGAAGGTCACGTGACCATGGTGTCGCCGGGGGAGAAGGTCCCATGGCCATGGTGGCCTTCAAGAGTGGAGAAGGTTGCGTGACCATGGTGGCCTTCACCAATGGAGAAGGTTGTGTGACCATGGTGTCACCAGGGGAGAAGGTCACATGACCATGGTGGGTGGCACCAGTGAAGGTTGCATGACCGTGGTGGCCTTCACTAATGGAGAAGGTCCCATGGCCATGGTGGCCTTCAACAGTGGAGAAGGTTCCATGACCATGGTGTCACCAGTGGAGAAGGTCCCATGACCATGGTGGCCTTCACCATTGGAGAAGGTCCCATGATCATGGTGTCACCAGGGGAGGAGGTCCCATGGCCATGGTGGCACTAGGGGAGGAGGTTCCATGGCCATTGTGCCACCAGGGGAGGAGGTCACACGGCCATGGTGGCCTTCACCAGGGGAGGAGGTCTCATGACCATGGTGGCACCAGGGGAGGAGGTCCCATGACCATGGTGTCACCAGGGGAGGAGGTCCCATGGCCATGGTGGCACTAGGGGAGGAGGTTCCATGGCCATTGTGCCACCAGGGGAGGAGGTCCCATGACCATGGTGGCCTTCACCAGGGGAGGAGGTCCCATGACCATGGTGGCACCAGGGGAGGAGGTCTCATGACCATGGTGGCACCAGGGGAGGAGGTCCCACGGCCATGGTGGCACCAGGGGAGGAGGCCTCATGACCATGGTGGCCTTCACCGATGACGAAGGTCCCACGACCACGCTGCCACCAGAGAAGGCTCCACCACCCCCCTCCCCCCCCACCAGCGCCCCCGGTCCCCCCTCCCCCACCTCACCCCCCTCCCCCTCCCCCCAGCAGGCGCCCCTCCCCCCATCTCCACCGCCATCTACCTCTACGTCCTCCCCCCCAACGTGGCCGACCTCTACATCACCCGCAACCCCAAGCTCCGGTGTTTGGCCGTCAACCTTCCCAGCGACTCCGGTTTCCAGCTCTCCTGGATGAAGGAGAAACCGGGGGTCCTCAACCCGGACTTCTTGGACCTCCAAGAACAATTCAACGGCACCTACACGGCCACCAGCACCTTGGCCATCTCCACCCAAGACTGGGAAGCTGGAGAACGTTTCACCTGCATGGTGAAACACGATGAACTTCAGGTGCCCCTCAACAAAAGCATCTCCAGGCGGGCAGGTCAGTGTCTTCTTCTCAAAGTCCACCCCCCCCCCCCCACCACCACCCTTTGGTTGGTTGGTTGGTTGGCCAACACCCAACCGTCTTCTCCTTGCAGGCAAGGTCTCCCCACCTCTCATCTTCGTCCTCCCGCCCCCCGCCGACGAGATGACCCACCCCAAGGTCACCCTCACCTGCTTGGTCCACGGCTTCCAACCCGAGAACCTTCAAGTCCAATGGTTGAAGAACCACGAGAACCTGGCCGAGGACAACTACGTCACCACCCCGCCCCTGAGGGACGGCCCGAAGGAGAGCACCTTCTTCGTCTACAGCAAGATGACGGTCCTCAAGAGCAGCTGGTTGAGCGGGGACATCTACACCTGCATGGTGGTCCACGAAGGGTTGCCCATGAGGTTCACCCAACGCCAGGTGCAGAGCGGCCCCGGTAATTAAGAGGCCCCTCTTCTCCTCCCACCGCTTTGTAGAAGACCTCTGTGGCCCAACGATCTTCGAAGCTCCAATAAAAGCCACCGGGGCTTTGCACCACCGGGTCTCCGCGGCGTGGTGTCTTTGGGAGAGGGTTGGGACAACCAGGAGGTCGGGGGGGGGGGAGAGGAAGGAGAAGGTTGGAGATGGGTCAAGGTTGGAGAAGGTCAGAGGTGGTTCCAGGTTGGAGATGGTTGAGATGGGTCCAGGTTGGAGAAGGTGGAGATGGGTCCAGGCTGGAGAAGGTTGAGATGGGTCAAGGTTGGAGAAGGTTGGAGATGGGTCAAGGTTGGAGAAGGTTGGAGATGGGTCAAGGTTGGAGGAGGTTGGAGATGGGTCAAGGTTGGAGGAGGTTGGAGAAGGTTCCAGGCTGGAGAAGGTTGAGATGGGTCGAGCTTGGAGAAGGTGGAGATGGGTCCAGGTTGGAGATGGTTGAGATGGGTCCAGGTTGGAGAAGGTTGGAGAAGGTTCCAGGCTGGAGAAGGTGGAGATGGGTCCAGGTTGGAGATGGTTGAGATGGGTCCAGGTTGGAGAAGGTTGGAGAAGGTTCCAGGCTGGAGAAGGTGGAGATGGGTCCAGGTTGGAGAAGGTTCCAGGTCGGAGATGGGTCCAGGTTGGAGATGGGTCCACGTTGGAGAAGGTGGAGATGGGTCCAGGTCGGAGATGGGTCCAGGTTGGAGAAGGTTGGAGATGGGTCAAGGTTGGAGAAGGTTCCAGGTCGGAGATGGGTCCAGGTCGGAGATGGTTGAGATGGGTCCAGGCTGGAGAAGGTGGAGGTGGGTCCAGGTTGGAGATGGTTGGAGAAGGTTCCAGGTCAGAGATGGGTCCAGGTTGGAGAAGGTGGAGATGGGTCCAGGCTGGAGATGGGTCCAGGCTGGAGAAGGTGGAGATGGGTCAAGGTTGGAGAAGGTGGAGATGGGTCCAGGCTGGAGAAGGTGGAGATGGGTTCAGGTCGGAGATGGGTCCAGGTCGGAGAAGGTGGAGGTGGGTGGTTGAGTGGTTGGTTGGATGGTTGGGCGGTTGGTTGGACGTTTGGGTGTTTGGTTAGATGGTTGGTTGGACGGTTGGTTGGGTGGTTGGTTGGTTGAGTGGTTGGTTAGGTGGTTGGTTGGACGGTTGGTTGGTTGAGCGGTTGGGTGGTTGAGTGGTTGGTTGGGTGGTTGGGTGGTTGGACAGTTGGGTGGTTGGTTGGATGGTTGGAAGGCTGGTTAGATGGGTGGGTGGGTGGGTGGGTGGACGGTTGGGTGGTTGGGTGGGTGGGTGGTTAGAAGGTTGGGTGGTTGGGTGGGTGGTTGGGTGGTTGGGTGGTTGGGTGGTTGGTTAGGTGGTTGGTTGGAAGATTGGTTGGTTGGACAGTTGGGTGGTTGGGTTGGGTGGTTGGTTGAGTGGTTGGGTGGTTGGTTGGGTGGTTGGTTGAGTGGTTGGGTGGTTGGTTGGGTGGTTGGTTGAGTGGTTGGGTGGTTGGTTGGGTGGTTGGTTGAGTGGTTGGGTGGTTGGTTGGGTGGTTGGTTGGGTGGTTGGTTGGGTGGTTGGTTGAGTGGTTGGGTGGTTGGTTGGGTGGTTGGTTGGGTGGTTGGTTGAGTGGTTGGGTGGTTGGTTGGGTGCTTGGTTGGGTGGTTGGTTGAGTGGTTGGGTGGTTGGGTGGTTGGTTGGGTGGTTGGTTGGGTGGTTGGTTGAGTGGTTGGTTGAGTGGTTGGGTGGTTGGTTGGGTGGTTGGTTGGGTGGTTGGTTGAGTGGTTGGTTGAGTGGTTGGTTGAGTGGTTGGGTGGTTGGTTGGGTGGTTGGTTGGGTGGTTGGTTGAGTGGTTGGCTGAGTGGTTGGTTGAGTGGTTGGGTGGTTGGTTGGGTGGTTGGTTGAGTGGTTGGGTGGTTGGTTGGGTGGTTGGTTGAGTGGTTGGTTGAGTGGTTGGGTGGTTGGTTGAGTGGTTGGTTGGGTGGTTGGTTGAGTGGTTGGGTGGTTGGTTGGGTGCTTGGTTGGGTGGTTGGTTGAGTGGTTGGGTGGTTGGTTGGGTCGTTGGTTGAGTGGTTGGGTGGTTGGTTGGGTGGTTGGTTGAGTGGTTGGGTGGTTGGTTGGGTGGTTGGTTGAGTGGTTGGCTGAGTGGTTGGTTGAGTGGTTGGGTGGTTGGTTGGGTGGTTGGTTGGACGGTTGGTTGGTTGAGCGGTTGGGTGGTTGAGTGGTTGGTTGAGTGGTTGGCTGAGTGGTTGGTTGAGTGGTTGGGTGGTTGGTTGGGTGGTTGGTTGAGTGGTTGGGTGGTTGGTGGTTGGTGGTTGGTGGTTGGGTGGGTGGAGAGCACGGAGCCGGCCGCTGACGACCGGGCGGGGTGGGGGGAGGGGCGTCTCCCCCGAACGGCCGGATGGACAGCCAGACAGCCGGGTGGCCCCCTCCCCCCCAGCCCCCCCCTTCCCCTCCCCTCCCCCGCAGGCTTGGACCTCGCGGCCGCCATCTGCTCGGAGGACGCGGCCGCCGCCGAGGGCCTCTGGGCCACCGTCGCCATCTTCGTCGCCCTCTTCCTCCTCAGCGTCTGCTACAGCGCCACCGTCACCCTCTTCAAGGTGGGGCTGCCGGCCGCGTGCGGGGGGGGGGGGGTGGGCCCATGACGTCACCGCCCCCCCCCCCCCCCGTCACCACCTCCCCCCTCCCCTCCCCCCAGGTCAAGTGGCTTTTCTCCACCGTCCTCCAGCTTAAAGGAGCCCGAGGCTCCGCCCACGCGCTGAAGGAGGAGGTCTAGGGCGGGGCGACCCCGCCCCCCCCTCCCCCGCCTTGCGCCCCCCTCCCCCCAACATGGCCGCCCCCCCTCCCCCCCCCCCCAATAAAACCCCTCGGTCTTCACCCGCGGGGGACTCGGTCTGCGTTCTGGGGCGCTATGGGGCGCTATGGGGCGCTATGGGGTGCTATAGGGCGCTATAGGGCGCTATGGGTGCTCTGGGGCCTATGGGTGCTATGGGGCGCTGTAGGGCGCTATGGGTGCTATGGGGCGCTATGGGGTGCTATGGGGCGCTATGGGGCGCTGTGGGGTGCTATGGGGGCTATGGGGCACACTGGGGGCCTATGGGGCCTATGGGTGCTATGGGGCGCTATGGGGTGCTATAGGGCACAATGGGGTGCTATGGGGGCTATGGGGCACACCAGGGGGCTATGGGGCACAATGGGGGGCTATGGGGCGCTATGGGGGCTATGGGGCACTATGGGTGCTATGGGGCGCTATGGGGCACACCGGGGGGCTATGGGGCCTATGGGTGCTATGGGGCACAGTGGGGGGCTATGGGGCCTATGGGCCCTATGGGGGGCTATGGGGCGCTATGGGGGGCTATGGGGTGCTATGGGGCGCTATGGGGTGCTATGGGGCACAATGGGGGCTATGGGGGACTATGGGTGCTATAGGGTGCTATGGGGGCTATGGGGTTCTTTGAGGTGCAATGGGGCGCTATGGGGTGCTATGGGGCACAATGGGGCGCTATGGGGGCTATAGGGTGCTATGGGGCACAATGGGGTGCTATAGGGTGCTATGGGTGCTATGGGGGCACTATAGGGTGCTTTGGGGTGCTATGGGGCGCTATGGGTTTTATGGGGTGCTATGGGGTTCTATGGGGCCTATGGGTGCTATGGGGTGCTATGGGGGGCTATGGGGTGCTATGGGATTCTATGGGGGGCCATGGGTGCTATGGGGCGCTATGGGGAGCTATGGGGCACACAGGGGTGCTATGGGGCGCAGAGGGTGCAACGGGGGCTATGGGGCACTATGAGGGCTATGGGTGCTATGGGGCGCTATGGGGCACAGCAGGGTGCTATGGGGCTGCCAGAGCCCCGCCGCAGGTGCAGGGTGCTGGGTGCTCCCCCGGGACCTCCCTGGGTGCCGGGCGGGAAAGGGGAAGTTGGGGGGCGGGGGGTGGGGGTGGGGTGGGGGGTGGGCCCCCCCCTCCCCCCGCGTTGCATCATCTCCCAGCGAGCCGTGGGGCAGAGGAGCGAGGGCTCCACGCCGTGGCTATGGGGCAGGAGCGGCGGCGCCGTGGGGCGGAGGGCCCGGAGCTGCGGCCAGGCGGGTAGGGCCTCTTCTATGGGGCTGGGAGGTGTGGGGCAGGGGGGGATCTATGGGGCGGGGGGGCCTCTATGGGGCAGAGGTGGAATCTGGGGTCCCTATGGGGCAGGGGGACGCTATGGGGCAGGGAGGATCTATGGGGTGGGGAGGTGTGGGGCAGGGAGGATCTGTGGGGCGGGGGGGCCTCTATGGGGCAGAGGTGGAATCTGGGGTCCCTATGGGGCAGGGGGACGCTATGGGGCAGGGAGGATCTATGGGGTGGGGAGGTGTGGGGCAGGGAGGATCTGTGGGGCGGGGGGGCCTCTATGGGGCAGAGGTGGAATCTGGGGTCCCTATGGGGCGGTGGGACGCTATGGGGCAGGGAGGATCTATGGGGCAGGGGGCAGCTAAGCTGTAGTATGGGGTCCCTATAGGGTAGGGGGGAGCCTATGGGGCAGGGGTCCCTATAGGGCAGGGGATTCCTATAGGGCAGGGGATAGCAAGGCTGGAGCAGGGGGTCCCTATGGGGCAGGGGTCCCTATGGGGCAGGGAACCCTATAGGGCAGGGGTCCCTATGGGGCAGGCGTCCCTATAGGAGCAGGGGGTCCCTATGGGGCAGGGATTCTTATAGGGCAGGGGGCAGCTAAGCTATAGTGAGGGGGCCCTATAGGGCAGGGGTCCCTATGGGGCAGGGGTCCCTATGGGGCAGGGGGTTCCTATGGGGCAGTAGGTAGCTGGGGGGGAGTAGGGGGTCGCTATAGGGCAGGGCTTTTCTATAGGGCAGGGGGGAGCTAAACTGTAGTGTGGGATCCCTATAGGGCAGGGGGTCCCTATGGGGCAGGGGGGAGCTAAGCTGTAGTGTGGGGTCCCTATAGGGCAGGGGTAGCTATGGGTGGGGGGTCCCTATGGGGCAGGGCTCCCTATGGGGCAGGGGGGAGCTCAGCTGTGGTATAGGGTCCCTATAGGGTAGGGGATCCTATGGGGCAGGGGTCCCTATAGGGCAGGGGGAGCGAAGCTGTAGTGTGGGGTCCCTATAGGGCAGGGGATCCTATAGGGCAGGAGGGTCCCTATGGGGCAGGGGGTCCCTATGGGGCAGGGGATCCTATGGGGTGGAGGGAGCTAAGCTATAGTGAGGGGTCCCTATAGGGCTGGGGTGCCTATGGAGCAGGGGATCCTATAGGGCAGGGGGTCCCTATGGGGCAGGGGGTCCCTATGGGGCAGGGGGGAGCTAAGCTGTAGTGTGGGGTCCCTATAGGGCAGGGGTAGCTATGGGTGGGGGGTCCCTATGGGGCAGGGGGATCCTATAGGGCAGGGGGCAGCTAAGCTATAGTGAGGGGGCCCTATAGGGCAGGGGTCCCTATGGGGCAGGGCTCCCTATGGGGCAGGGGGTTCCTATAGGGCAGGGGAGCACAGGGGGGAGCTAAGCTGTGGTATAGGGTCCCTATGGGGCAGGGGGTCCCTATGGGGCAGGGGGAGCTCAGCTGTAGTGTGGGGTCCCTATAGGGCAGGAGGGTCCCTATAGGGTAGGGGATCCTATGGGGCAGGGGGTCCCTATGGGGCAGGGGGGAGCTCAGCTGTAGTGTGGGGTCCCTATAGGGCAGGGGATCCTATAGGGCAGGAGGTAGCTGGGGTGGAGCAGGGGGTCCCTATGGGGCAGAGGGTCCCTATAGGGCAGGAGGGTCCCTATGGGGCAGGGGGTTCCTATAGGGCAGGGGAGCACAGGGGGGAGCTAAGCTGTGGTATAGGGTCCCTATGGGGCAGGGGGTCCCTATGGGGCAGGGGGTCCCTATGGGGCAGGGGGTCCCTATAGGGCAGGGGTGCCTATGGAGCAGGGGATCCTATGGGGCAGGAGGGTCCCTATGGGGCAGGGGGTCAATGAGGGTGCAGAGAGGGGCCTTGGGGCGCCCATGGGTGCCCATGGGTGCTCTTAGGGGCCCCATGGGTGCCCTTGGGGTGCTCTCAGGGGCTTTGGGGTGCCCATGGGTGCCCATGGGTGCTCTTAGGGGGCACAGAGGGGCCTTGGGGCGCCCATGGGTGCCCTTGGGGTGCTCTCAGGGGCTTTGGGGCGCCCATGGGTGCTCTTAGGGGGCACAGAGGAGCTTTGGGGCGCCCATGGGTGCCCTTGGGGTGCTCTCAGGGGCTTTGGGGCGCCCATGGGTGCTCTTAGGGGGCACAGAGGAGCTTTGGGGCGCCCATGGGTGCCCATGGGTGCCCTTGGGGTGCCCTTGGGGTGCTCTCAGGGGCTTTGGGGTGCCCATGGGTGCCCATGGGTGCCCTTAGGGTGCATGGAGGTGTCTTGGGGTGCCCATGGGTGCTCTTAGGGTGCTCTCAGGGGCTTTGGGGCGCCCATGGGTGCTCTTAGGGGGCACAGAGGAGCTTTGGGGCGCCCATGGGTGCCCTTGGGGTGCTCTCAGGGGCTTTGGGGCGCCCATGGGTGCTCTCAGGGGCTTTGGGGCGCCCATGGGTGCCCTTGGGGTGCCCTTGGGGTGCTCTCAGGGGCTTTGGGGTGCCTATGGGTGCTCTTAGGGTGCAGAGAGGGGCTTTGGGGTGCCCTTAGGGTGCATGGAGGTGTCTTGGGGTGCCCATGGGTGCTCTTAGGGTGCTCTCAGGGGCTTTGGGGCACCCATGGGTGCCCATGGGTGCTCTTAGGGGGCATAGAGGAGCTTTGGGGCGCCCATGGGTGCCCTTGGGGTGCCCTTGGGGTGCCCTTGGGGTGCTCTCAGGGGCTTTGGGGCGCCCATGGGTGCTCTTAGGGGGCACAGAGGGGCTTTGGGGCGCCCATGGGTGCCCTTGGGGTGCTCTTAGGGGCTTTGGGGTGCCTATGGGTGCTCTTAGGGTGCAGAGAGGGGCTTTGGGGTGCCCTTAGGGTGCATGGAGGTGTCTTGGGGTGCCCATGGGTGCCCTTGGGGTGCCCTTGGGGTGCTCTCAGGGGCTTTGGGGCGCCCATGGGTGCCCATGGGTGCCCTTAGGGTGCATGGAGGTGTCTTGAGGTGCCCATGGGGGCTCTTAGGGTGCTCTCAGGGGCTTTGGGGCGCCCATGGGTGCTCTTAGGGGGCACAGAGGAGCTTTGGGGCGCCCATGGGTGCCCTTGGGGTGCCCTTGGGGTGCCCTTGGGGTGCTCTCAGGGGCTTTGGGGCGCCCATGGGTGCCCTTGGGGTGCCCTTGGGGTGCTCTCAGGGGCTTTGGGGTGCCCATGGGTGCCCATGGGTGCCCTTAGGGTGCATGGAGGTGTCTTGGGGTGCCCATGGGTGCTCTTAGGGTGCTCTCAGGGGCTTTGGGGCGCCCATGGGTGCTCTTAGGGGGCACAGAGGGGCTTTGGGGCGCCCATGGGTGCCCGTGGGGAGCCTCGGGGTGCAATCAGGCTGCCCAGAAGCCGCCCTGGGGTGCCCTTTAACCCAGAGGGCCGCGAAAACGGGTGCAGATGGGTGCCAATTAACCCCTCCCCCCCCCCTCATTCCTGTCTCCCCCTCCCCCCCGCAGCCAAGGTGACGTCCCCCGCCATCTTCCCCTTGACGGCCTGCGGCGGCGGCACCGGCGTGGTGGCGGCCTGTTTGGTGGACGGTTACTTCCCGCAGCCGGTGACGGTGACCTGGGACAGTGGCTCCTCCCCCGCCACCGTCCGCCATTTCCCCGCCGCCCGCCGCCCCGCCGGCCTCTACGTCCTGGGCAGCCAAGTCAGCGTCGCCTCCGGCCGCCCCGACCGCCTGCGCTGCACCGTCCGCCACCCGCCCTCCGGCTTCACCCAGAGCAGAGACGTCCCGGGTAAGGGGGCGGCGCCGGCGGCGGCACGCTCTCGCGGCGCGGCGAGGTGGCGGGGGTCGCAGTCGCAGCGGCGGCCTTTGCTCTCGCATTGCAGCCGTTGCAGTTGCACGGGGATGGCGCTTGCGGGGTCGCAATCGCAGCAGGAGCCTTTGCTCTCGCGGCGCGGCGAGGTGGCGGGGTCGCAATCGCAGCGGCGGCCTTTGCTCTCGCGCCGCGGCGAGGTCACAGGGTCGCAGTCGCAGCGGCGGCCTTTGCTCTCGCGCCGCGGCGAGGTGGCGGGGTCGCAGTCGCAGCGGCGGCCTTTGCTCTCGCATTGCAGCCGTTGCAGTTGCACGGGGATGGCGCTTGCGGGGTCGCAATCGCAGCGGCGGCCTTTGCTCTCGCGCCGCGGCGAGGTCACAGGGTCGCAATCGCAGCGGCGGCCTTTGCTCTCGCGCCGCGGCGAGGTCACAGGGTCGCAATCGCAGCGGCGGCCTTTGCTCTCGCGCCGCGGCGAGGTCACAGGGTCGCAGTCGCAGCGGCGGCCTTTGCTCTCGCATTGCAGCCGTTGCAGTTGCACGGGGATGGCGCTTGCGGGGTCGCAATCGCAGCGGCGGCCTTTGCTCTCGCGCCGCGGCGAGGTCACAGGGTCGCAATCGCAGCGGCGGCCTTTGCTCTCGCGCCGCGGCGAGGTCACAGGGTCGCAGTCGCAGCGGCGGCCTTTGCTCTCGCATTGCAGCCGTTGCAGTTGCACGGGGATGGCGCTTGCGGGGTCGCAATCGCAGCGGCGGCCTTTGCTCTCGCGCCGCGGCGAGGTCACAGGGTCGCAATCGCAGCGGCGGCCTTTGCTCTCGCGCCGCGGCGAGGTCACAGGGTCGCAGTCGCAGCGGCGGCCTTTGCTCTCGCATTGCAGCCGTTGCAGTTGCACGGGGATGGCGCTTGCGGGGTCGCAGTTGCACGGGGGTTGCAGTTGCGGGGTTGCAGTTGCAGCAGCACCCTTTGCTCTTGCTTTGCAGCAAGGTTGCAGTTGCAATTGCACGGGGATGGCGGTTGCAGGGTCGCGGTTGCACGGGGATGCTTTGCTCTGGCATCGCAGCAAGGCTGCAGCGGCAGGGGGATGGCGGTTGCAAGGTTGCAGTTGCAGGGTTGCGGTTGCACGGGGGTAGCGGTTGCAGGGTCGCGGTTGCAAGCTTGCGGTTGCACGGGGACGGCGGTTGCAGGGTCGCGGTTGCAGGGTTGCGGTTGCACGGCGATGCCGGTTGCAGGGTCGCGGTTGCAGGGTTGCGGTTGCACGGGGACGGCGGTTGCAGGGTCGCGGTTGCAGGGTTGCGGTTGCACGGCGATGCCGGTTGCAGTTGCGTGGTCGCGGTTGCAGGCCCGCGGTTGCACGGCGATGGCGGTTGCACGGCCGCGATCGCAGCAGCCCCCCCTTTGCTCCCGCGTCGCGAGCTTGCAACCGCCCCGCCCTCGCCGCCGCCGCGCGCCTGGAGCTCGCGACGCCCTTGACCTCGCCCCTCCCCCCCCCCCCCCCCAGTCTCCTCCCCCAAGGCCCCCACCACCTCCTTCTACCACGCCTGCGACGCCGCCACCGTCCAGCTCCTCTGCCTCGTCACCGCCTTCGCCCCGCCCCCGCTGACGCTCCAATGGCTGGTGGACGACCAAGCCCTCACCCCCGCCCCCGCCCCCGTTGAACCCGAAGCCGGCGGCGGCACCTTCCGCACCAGCGCCTACCTCAACGTCTCCTTGGAGGACTGGCAGGAGAAGACCTACGGCTGCAGGGTCACCCACCCCGCCTCCGGCAGCGTGCAGGAGGTCACCGGCCACAAGTGCTTGAGTGAGTTCCTCGGGGGTTCCCTTGGGTGGTGGCATCTCCGGGGGGTTCCCAAGGTGCCTTGGGTGGTGGCACCTCCATAGCTCCACCCCATGATGCCTTGGGTGGTGGCATCTCCATGGGGTCACCCCATGTTGCATTGGGTGGTGGCATCTCCATGGGGTTCCCATGTTGCGTTGGGTGGTGGCATCTCCATGGGGTCACCCCATGTTGCATTGGGTGGTGGCATCTCCATGGGGTTCCCATGTTGCGTTGGGTGGTGGCATCTCCATGGGGTCACCCCATGATGCCTTGGGTGGTGGCATCTCCATGGGGTCACCCCATGTTGCCTTGGGTGGTGGCATCTCCATGGGGTCACCCCATGATGCCTTGGGTGGTGGCATCTCCATGGGGTCACCCCATGTTGCCTTGGGTGGTGGCATCTCCATGGGGTTCCCATGATGCCTTGGGTGGTGGCATCTCCATGGGGTTCCCATGTTGCCTTGGGTGGTGGCATCTCCATGGGGTTCCCATGTTGCGTTGGGTGGTGGCATCTCCGTGGGTTGACCCCACGTGGCTCCGGGCTTGGTGGCATCTCCATGGGCTTCACCCACGTGGCTTTAGGGGTGGTGGCATCTCCGTGGGCTTCACCTCCGCCCCCTCCCCCCCCGCAGGTTCCCCCCCGGACGCCAGCAACATCCGCGTCTTCGTCCTCCCCCCGGCCCCCTCGGACCTCTACGTCTCCCAGAGCCCCAGACTCACCTGCCTGGCCACCAGTTTACCCAGTGACGAGGGACTGGTGGTGAGCTGGAGCAAAAGAGGCGGGGGCAGCCTCCGGCCCCGCCCCCTCGAGCTGAAGGCCCAGTTCAACGGCACCTTCACGGCCACCAGCGTGGTCCCCATCACCACCCACGACTGGGAGAGCGGCGAGACCTTCACCTGCACCATCAGCCACGCCGAGCTGCCCTCCCCCATCACCCGCAGCCTCAGCAAGAAAGCCGGTAGGGGGCGGGGCGGGGCGGGGCGGGGGGCGGGGCCTCCTTTGGGGGTGGGGGGTGGGGGGGCGCGGCGCGCGGAGGTCACGTTGCGGGGCGCGTATCGGGCCTGGCGGCGCGCGGATCTTGCGTCGCGGCGCGCGTCTTGCCTCGCGGCGCGCCCCGACGCGTTGCGGCGCGCGGATCTTGCGTCGCGGCGCGCGTCTTGCATCGCGTTGCGCCCCGACGCGTTGCGGCGCGCGGATCTTGCGTCGCGGCGCGCGTCTTGCCTCGCGTCGCGCCCCGACGCGTTGCGGCGCGCGGATCTTGTGGCGCGGCGCGCGTGTCTTGCCTTGCGTCAAGCCCCGACGCGTTGCGGCGCGCGGAGGTTGCGTCGCCTCGCGCGCGTCTTGCATCGCGTCGCGCCCCGACGCGTTGCGGCGCGCGGATCTTGTGTCGCGGCGCGCGTCTTGCATCGCGTTGCGCCCCGACGCGTTGCGGCGCGCGGATCTTGCGGCGCGGCGCGCGTGTCTTGCCTCGCGGCGCGCCCCGACGCGTTGCGGCGCGCGGATGTTCTGTCGCGGCGCGTGTCTTGCATCGCGTCGCACCCCGACGCGTTGCGGCACGCGGATCTTGCGTCGCGGCGCGCCCCGACGCGTTGCGGCGCGCGGAGGTTGCGTCGCATCCCGCCCGCCCTGCCTCGCGTCGCACCCCGACGCGTTGCGGCGCCCGCAGGTCCCGTTGCATCCCCCGCCCCTTGCCTTGCGTCACCCCGCCCCCGTTTTTCCCCCCCACCCCCACCCCACCCCTCCCCCCACTGACCCCTCCCCCTCCCCCCAGGCAAACGCTTGGCCCCCAGCGTCTACCTGCTGGCCCCGCCCCCCGAGGAGCTGAGCGGCACCCGGCCCACGCTGACCTTGACCTGCCTGGTGCGGGGCTTCTACCCCGCGGACATCTCGGTGGAGTGGCAGAAGAACCAGGAGACCTTAAGCCCCGCCTCCTCCGACACCCTCCAGCCAATCAAGGAGAAGGGAGGGGACGCCTCCTACTTCCTCTACAGCCGATTGGCCGTCGAGCGGGAGGAGTGGCAGCGGGGGAGCACCTACGTCTGCATGGTGGTCCACGAGGGCTTGCCCATGAAGTTCATCCAACGTAGCGTCAACAGGAACCCCGGTAAAAAGTGAGGCGGCGGCGGCGGCGCGGCCGCCATCTTGGCGGCGCGGCCGCCATCTCGGTGGCGCCGCCGGTCGCCGGTGGCGCCGCCGTCTCGGTGGCATGGCCGTCTCGGTGGTATCGTCGTCTCGGTGGCATGGCCGCCTCGGTGGCTCCTCCATCTTGATGGCATCATCGCCTCGATGGCGCCGCCATCTTGACGGCACCGCCATCTTGGTGGCACCGCCCCCTCGATGGCACCGCCACCTTGATGGCACCGCCCCCTTGACGGCATCATCCCCTTGACGGCACCACCCCCTCGATGGCACCGCCATCTTGACGGCACCACCCCCGCGATGGCACCCACCCCCTCGATGGCACCGCCCCCTTGATGGCACCACCCCCTTGGTGGCTCCGCTGCCTCGGTGGCGCCGCCATCTTGGTCCGCCCCCCCCCCCCCCCCAGTCTCGGGTGGGCGAATAAAGGAGAAGAAGTCAGGCTGGCGTCTGCCTCTGAGCGCCGTGGGGTGGGGGAAGGGGGGGAGGGGAGATGTTGGGGGCGGGGAGACAGCAGGGATGGGGGGGGTGGGGCGGGTGGACGGATGGACGGACGGATGAGGAGACATCAAACATGGCGGCTGGGTGGGTGGATGGATGGATGGATGGGTGGGTGGATGAGGAGACGTCAAACATGGCGGATGGGTGGATGGACGGACGGACGGACGGACGGGCGGATGGGTGGATGGACAGACGGACGGATGGGCGGATGGGTGGACGGACGGACGGACGGACGGCTGTCTGCGTGCGTGGACGGACGGAGAGGAGGGGGAGGTTCCTCCTCATCCTTGGGGGCAGCACCCATGGGACACGGAGGGCGAGCCAGAGGGGTGGGGCCGGGGACTCATGGGTGGGCGGGCGGACGGAGGGGCGTGGCCGGGTGGCGGGAACCCCCGGGAGCTGAGTGGCTGGAGGGGGCGGATGGTGGACCCCCATCCTGAGGCCACCCCCCCCTCCCCCTTCCACCCCCCCCCCCTCCGGGGTGGGGGAGGGGGTCCTATGGGTGGGGAGCAGGGGGGGGTGGTGATGGTTGGGGGGTGGGGGGTGGTTGAGGGGGTGGTTGGATGGTTGTTGGGTGGTTGGATGGTTGGTTAGGTGGTTGGTTAGGTGGGTGGTTGGGTGGTTGGTTAGGTGGTTGTTTGGGTGGTTGGTTAGGTGGTTGGTTGGGTGGTTGGATGGTTGGTTGGGTGGTTGGTTAGGTGGTTGGTTGGGTGGTTGGTTAGGTGGTTGTTTGGGTGGTTGGGTGGTTGGGTGGTTGGATGGTTGGTTGGGTGGTTGGTTAGGTGGTTGGTTGGGTGGTTGGTTCCATGGTTGCTTGGTTGGTTAGGTGGTTGGTTGGGTGGTTGGATGGTTGTTTGGTTGGGGGGGTGGGTAGGTGGTTCGGTGGTTGATTGGTTAGTTGGGTGGTTGGTTAGGTGGTTGGTTGGGTGGTTCAGTAGTTGCTTGGTTGGTTGTGTGGTTGGTTGGATGGTTGGGTGGTTGGGTGGGTGGTTGGTTGGATGGTTGGTTGGATGGTTGGATGGCTGGTTGGTTGGTTGGTTCGGTGGTTGGATGGGTGGTTAGGTGGTTGGGTGGTTGGTTAGGTGGTTGTTTGGGTGGTTGGATGGTTGCTTGGGTGGTTCAGTGGTTGGCTGGGTCTTTGTGTGGTTGGTTGGATGGTTGGTTGGATGGTTGTTCAGTTGAGTGGTTGGTTGGTTGGGTGGTTGTTTGATTGGTTCGGTGGTTGGATGGTTGATTGGTTGGGTGGTTGGTTGGGTGGTTGATTGGTCGGAAGGTTGGTTGGGTGGTTGGATGGTTGGGTGGGTGGGTGGTTGATTGGCGGGTGGAAGCCCCGGCCGGCCCAAGGGCGGGGCAGCAGAGGGCAGCGAGGCAGCGGGCAGAGGCGCAGGCAGCTGCCGGCCGCTGACCCTCTCCCTCCTCCCCCCAGAGGTCAGCCTGCCCGAGGACTTCTGCCACGCCGACCCCGAGAAGTCCAACGGGCCCTGGGACACCATCGCCGTCTTCATCACCCTCTTCCTCCTCAGCGTCTGCTACAGCGCCACCGTCACCCTCTTCAAGGTGGGGGGGGCGGGGGGGGAGGACCCATGGCGGGGTTGGGTGGACGGATGGATGGACAGGTAGATGGACAACCAGATGGATGGGTGGTGGGATGGATGGCCAACCGGCCGGACAACCAGATGGATGGAGAACTAGAGGGAGGGGTCGATGGACACCTAGATGGACAGGTAGATGGACAACTTGACGGACAACCAGACGGACAGGTAGACGGACGGATGGATGGACACCTAGATGGACAACCAGATGGATGGAGGGGTAGATGGACACCAAGATGGACAGGTCGATGGACGGATGGTGGGACGGATGGATGGACAGACAACCAGATGGACAGGTAGATGGACAACCAGACGGACAGGTAGATGGACAACTTGACGGACAACCAGACGGACAGGTAGACGGACAACCAGATGGACGGAGAAGTAGATGGAGGGGTAGACGGACACTGAGATGGACAGGTAGATGGACGGATGGTGGGACGGACGGACGGATGGATGGACAGATGGATGGATGGACGGACGGATGGACAACCAGACGGAGGGGTAGATGGACAACTTGACGGACAACCAGACGGACAGGTAGACGGACGGATGGATGGACACCTAGATGGACAACCAGATGGATGGAGGGGTAGATGGACACCAAGGTGGACAGGTAGACGGACGGATGGTGGGACGGATGGATGGACGGACGGACGGATGGATGGATGGACGGATGGACGGACGGACAACCAGACGGAGGGGCGGATGGCCGGATGGCCACCTAGCTGGCCAAGCAGACGGGTGGGCGGTGGGCCGGCCGGCCGGACAGATGGCCACCTCGAGGGGCAGGCAGACGGACAGCTGCCTGGCTGGGGGGGGGGGGGAGGGGCTGGGCCACCGCACCCGACCGCGTCCCCTCCCCCCCGCAGGTGAAGTGGCTCCTCTCCACCGTCATCCAGCTCAAGCAGGGCCCCGCCCCCGGCTACAAGAACGTCATCCAGGGCGTGGTCTAGGGGGGGGGAGGGGCGTGTGCCCACCCACCCCCCCCCCCTCAATCCCCGAGGTGACGCGGGGCCACCTCCCCCATCGGCTGCTTGCACTGAGCGATAGGGAACCCCCCCCCGGGGGTGGGGGAGGGGGCGGGGGGGGGGAGGGGCGCGGGGGGGGCGCGCACGGGGAGGAGAACGGGGTGCACGGAGAGGGCGTTGCATGGGTGCACGGGTGCACGGAGAGGAAGACGGGGTGCAGGCGTGCACGGAGAGGGCGTTGCATGGGTGCACGGGTGCACAGCAAGGAAGACGGGGTGCAGGCGTGCACGGAGAGGGCGTTGCATGGGTGCACGGGTGCACGGAGAGGAAAATGGGGTGCAGGCGTGCACGGAGAGGGTGTTGCATGGGTGCACGGGTGCACGGAGAAGAAAGCGGGGTGCACGGAGAGGGCGTTGCATGGGTGCACGGGTGCACAGCAAGGAAAATGGGGTGCAGGCGTGCACGGAGAGGGCGTTGCATGGGTGCACGGGTGCACAGAGAAGAAAGCGGGGTGCACGGAGAGGGCGTTGCACGGGTGCACGGGTGCACAGCGAGGAAGACGGGGTGCAGGCGTGCACGGAGAGGGCGTTGCATGGGTGCACGGGTGCTCAGTGAGGAAGACGGGGTGCAGGCGTGCACGGAGAGGGCGTTGCATGGGTGCAAGGGTGCATAGAGAAGAAAGCGGGGTGCACGGAGAGGGCGTTGCATGGGTGCACAGAGAAGAAAGCGGGGTGCACGGGTGCACGGAGAGGGCGTTGCATGGGTGCACGGGTGCACAGCGAGGAAGACGGGGTGCAGGCGTGCACGGAGAGGGCGTTGCATGGGTGCACGGGTGCTCAGTGAGGAAGACGGGGTGCAGGCGTGCACGGAGAGGGCGTTGCATGGGTGCACGGGTGCACGGAGAGGAAAATGGGGTGCAGGCGTGCACGGAGAGGGTGTTGCATGGGTGCAAGGGTGCACGGCGAGGAAAATGGGGTGCAGGCGTGCACGGAGAGAAAACCCGGGTGCCCGACGCGGCCGCCGCCTGGGTGCTCCCCTCCCCCGCGCCGGCAGATGTTTCCTGCCCCTCCCCCCACCCCACCCCCCCACCCCAGGGGACGCGGAGGCGGGTGTCGCGCCTTAAGATAGCACCCAGGGGTGGGTGGCACCCCCAGCTGGGGGGGGGGGGGGAGGGGTGGGAATTGGGGGGTGCCCACGACGCCCGGGGTAGCGGCTGCCAGGAGGGGAGGGGCCACCAGGGCAACCGGGGGGGATGGGAGGAGAGGGGGAGGGGACAAGTCTGCAGGACAACCTGGGGGGGGAGGGGGACTGGCCACCGGGTCTACCCAGGGGAGGGGACGGCCACCAGGTCTACCCAGGGCAACTGGCCACCAGGTCTACAGGGCAACTGGCCACCAGGTCTACCCAAGGGGAGGGGGGCACCCAAGGGGAGGGGACGGCCACCAGGTCTACCCAGGGCAACCGGCCACCAGGTCTACCCAAGGGTAGGGGGGCACCCAAGGGGATAAAATGGCCACCAGGTCTACCCAAGGGGAGGGGGGCACCCAAGGGGAGGGGACGGCCACCAGGTCTACCCAGGGCAACTGGCCACCAGGTCTACAGGGCAACTGGCCACCAGGGCTACCCAAGGGGAGGGGGGGGCACCCAAGGGGAGGGGACAGCCACCAGGTCTACCCAGGGCAACCGGCCACCAGGTCTACCCAAGGGTAGGGGGGCACCCAAGGGGATAAAATGGCCACCAGGTCTACCCGGGGCAACTGGCCACCAGGTCTACCCAAGGGGAGGGGGGCACCCAAGGGGAGGGGACGGCCACCAGGTCTACAGGGCAACTGGCCACCAGGTCTACAGGGCAACTGGCCACCAGGTCTACCCAAGGGGAGGGGGGCACCCAAGGGGAGGGGACGGCCACCAGGTCTACAGGGCAACTGGCCACCAGGTCTACCCGGGGGCGGAGAGGGAGGGGCTGTCACCTTTTTTTCTTTCCCCCCCCCCCGAAACCCCACAGATTCAGAGCAAAAACCCCCGCCGTCCGACCAACGTTTGCATCCGCGCAACCGCCCTTGGCCTTTGCCTTGGCCCAGTTATAGGCCCCAAAATCCCCTTTTTCCGCCCCATTTCCGTCACCCAACCCCTCCGCTTCCCGCCGCCCCGCTGTGAAAAAACACCACCCCCACCCCCCCCAAAAAAAAAAAAATAATCGCTATTTTCGCTTCGTTTACCCCAAAGTTTTCGAGTTTCTGCGTCCTCGAAGGCCGCCGGGACGAAAATCGCCGGTTTACGGCAAAAAGGGAAGGCGGTTTTGGTTGTTTTCTTTTTTTTTTGTTTTTGTGGCGAGCGCTGCTGCTTTTGAGGGGGAAAAGCTCCATTTTACGGCAAAACCACCTCGGTTTGTGGCAACAACAAAAAAAAAATCCCACCCCAAGAGCCACCCGTTTGGGTTAAAAATGCTCGTTTTAAGGCAAAATAAATGTTCGGTTCGAGGCAAAAGCTCCCTCGTTTTGCGGCAAAAAAAAAAAAAAAAAAAAGCGTCGTTGGTTTGAGGTAAAAAAACCGCATTTTGTGGTTGAAAAGCCCTCGGTTTAGGGCAAAAAAAAAGGGGGGGAGCTTCGTTTTATGGGGGGAAAAAACCCGCATTTGGGGGGAAAATCCCCTCAGTTTACGCGGGGGAAAAAAAAACCACGTTTTATGGCCCCCAAAACACCCAAATTTATGGCAAAAAATAAAAAATTAGGGGAAAAAAACTCATTTAAGGGGAAAAAAAACCCTTATTTAAGGGGAAAAAATCCCTAATTTTATGGAGCGGGGGGATTTGTGGCAAAAAAAATCCAATTTTATGGCAAAAAAGCCCTCATTTAGGGAAAAAAGCGACCAACCAAACCAAAAAGCGACAAAAAAAAACCCATTTTAAGGTAAAAAACCCTTCATTTTCGGGCAAAAAAAATCCCGTTTTATGAGGAAAAAACCCTTCATTTTAGGGGGAAAAAAAAGAACTTTTTAGCGCAAAAAAAATACCCAATTGTGTGGCAAAAAAAATCCTCATTTTAAGGCAAAAAAAATTCCTCATTTTAAGGCAAAAAAAATTCCTCATTTTAAGGCAAAAAAAATTCCTCATTTTAAGGCAAAAAAAAAATCCTCATTTTAAGGCCAAAGAAAATCCACATTTTAGGGGGGAAAAAAGTCATTTTGCGGCAAAAAAAGCCCTCATTTTAAGGTAAAAAACCCCTCATTTTATGGTTAAAAAAACCTTATTTTAAGGTTAAAAAACCCCTTCGTTTTATGGCCAAAAAAACTGATTTTAGGGGGGGAAAAAAAAAGGTCATTTAAGGGAAAAAAAAACCTCTTATTTTATGGAAAAAATTCAATTTATGGCAAAAAACCACCCAATTTTATGGCAAAACCCCCTCATTTTATGGGAAAAAAAGCCCCAAACATGGGTAAAAGAAGCATTTGGGGGGCAAAAAAAAGGATTTGGGGGGGCAAAAAAAGCATTTTATGACACCTCCCCCCCATTTTAAGGCAGTAAAAGTCCCACATTTTATAGGGGAAAAAAACCACCTTATTTTATGGCGAAATAAACCCTTTTTATGGGGAAAATCCCTCATTTTCTGGCCAAAAAAACCCCCTCGTTTTAAGGTAAAAAATCCCTCATTTTCTGGCCAAAAAAAAAGGGCAAAAGAAGGATTTTATGGCAGGAAAAGGAGCGTTTTACGGCAAAAAAACACCCCCATTTTATGGTAAAAACCCGTAATTTTATGGTTAAAACCCCTCATTTTAAGGCAAAAGAAAAAAACCATTTTCAGGTTAAAAAACCTGATTTTTACGGTAAAAAAGCCCTCGTTTTAAGACAAAAAAAACACCCTGATTTTATGAACAAAAAAGGCCTCATTTTAAGGCAAACCCCCTCATTTTATAGCAAAAAAATTCCTCATTTTACGGCCAAAAAAATCCTCGTTTTAAGGCAAAACCCCTCATTTTATAGCAAAAAAAATCCTCATTTTACGGCCAAAAAAATCCTCATTTTACGGCCAAAAAAATCCTCATTTTCACAGCCCTTCCCCCCCCCATTTTATGGGGGAAAATCCCCCATTTTCAGGCAAAAGAAGCGGTTTAGGTGCAAAAAAAAGAGCATTTTACGGCACGAAAAGAAGCATTTTATGGCCAAACCACACATTTTAGCCCCAAATCCACGCATTTTACGGCAAAAATAGACATTTTTACGGCAAAAATACGCATTTTACAGCAAAAATGCACATTTTTTACAGCAAAAATACAAATTTTACGGCAAAAATACACATTTTACAGCAAACCCACACATTTTATGGGGAAAAACCCCCACGGTTTCTTCCTTTATCATCATTTTAACCCCCCAAAAATCCCTTTTTTCCCCCAAATCCGGCGTTTTCCCGCACAAAAAAAAAACATTTCCACCCCAAACTCCCTTTTTTTCATGATTTTTGCCCAAAATCTCGAAATTCAGCACAAAATCTCCCCTTGTCACCGCAAAAACTTGCCTTTTTTGGAGAAATCCGACCAGAATTCACAAATTGTGACTTTTTTACCCCCAAATCCTCGCATTTTCGCCCCCAAAATCTTTAAATTTTGGTCCAGAAAAAGAAAGTCTTGGCTTTTGTGCCCCCAAAATCTTGACTTTTGCACCCAAAAACCTTTATTTTCCGGCTCCAAAATCCTGAAATCTGGGCTCAAAAATCTTCACTTTGCTGCTCCAAAAAATCTGGAATTTTGCGCTCAAAAAATCTTGATTTTTCCGTCCCCAAAATCCTGGCTTTTGCAGGCAAAAAAAATCTTCAATTTCGCGCTCCAAAATCTGCACTTTTCTGCCCCAAAAAAACCCGCGATTTTTGCGCTCCAAAAATCTTCGCTTTTTCACCCCCGAAATCTTGGGGTTTGCGTTCAAAACTCTGGAATTTCGCGCGCCAAAACCTGGAATTTCGCGCGCCAAAACCTGGAATTTCGCGCGCCAAAACCTGGAATTTCGCGCGCCAAAATCTGGAATTTCGCGCTCCAAAAAAATCTTGATTTTCGCGGCCCCCCCAAACTGTCGCTTTTGCACCCAAAAAAGCTTCGCTTTCCCCTCCAAACCCCTTCGTTTCCAGGCTCAAAAATCCTCGTTTCGGGGCAAAAATCGCCTCTTTTCCAAAAAATCGCCGTTTCCACCTATTAAAAATCCCCGATTTTGGGGCGAAAATCCCCGATTTGCCGCTTTTCGCCCCGAAACGGCCGGTTCTCGCGCTATTTTTACGCGACCCCCCCCCCCTTTCCGCCCCGTTCCGCGCCGCCGCTCGAGCGCGGCCCCAAAACTTGCGGTTTTCGCCCCAATTTGACCCCCAACGGGCGGATTTGACCCCAAAATCGGCCGGGGGGGGGGAGGTCAACGGGGTCGCCCACCCTCCTCAGCCCGCCCCCCCCCCCCTACATCTCTCACCTGATTGGCCACCGCCCTCAGCGCCGGGACCTCCCCTTTGCCTTCCCCTGATTGGCCGGGACTTCAATGACTTCAAATCACCCCAAAAAAAGGGGGAGGGGAAACCCCGTTTCCAGCCCGATTTGCCCCAAAATGGCGCCTCCTGGAGGTTCTTGAGGTTCCTGGAGGACACTTGAGGTTCTCCTGGAGGTCTAGAACCTCCCCCGCCGCCTGGGCCCCGCCCCCAAACCCCATCATGACCCCTCCCCCCATGGACGCATGGACCTTCTGGCCACTTGAGGTTCTCCTGGATTTGGGGTTCTCCTGGATTTTGGGTTCTCCTGGATTCTTGGGTTCTCCTGGACTTTGGGGTTCTCCTGGAGGTCTAGAACCTCCCCCACCGCCTGGGCCCCGCCCCCAAACCCCATCATGACCCCTCCCCCCATGGACGCATGGACCTTCTGGCCACTTGAGGTTCTCCAGGACACTTGAGGTTCTCCTGGACTTTGGGGTTCTCCTGGATTCTTGGGTTCTCCTGGACTTTGGGGTTCTCCTGGAGGTCTAGAACCTCCCCCGCCGCCTGGGTCCCCCCCCCCCCCCAGACCCCATCATGACCCCTCCCCCCATGGACGCATGGACCTTCTGGCCACTTGAGGTTCTCCTGGATTTGGGGTTCTCCTGGACTTTGGGGTTCTCCTGGACTTTGGGGTTCTCCTGGAGGTCTAGAACCTCCCCCGCCGCCTGGGTCCCCTCCCGGCCACCTTCAAGGCGCTGGAAGTCCCAACCCCGGTGGCCCAGGAGACCACGGGTAGCGATACCAGAAGCGATAGGTGATGACCCAAGCGGCCCAACCCAAGGCGGCACCGGCGGCGTTGCGCGGCCAATCGTGGCGGTAGGCCAAGGTGACGGCCAATAGGATCTGCCAGGCCACCACCAAGGCCACGTTGAGGAGGAAGAGGAGGGAGAGGGCGGTGCCGGGGCGCCGGGCGCCTTCCTCCAGGCCGTCGTCATCCTCCTTCCACCCGGGTTGGGACCACTGAGGGGGGTGGGTTCCAGCGGGGGACGGTGACCTCATGGGGGACGGTGACCTCACGGGGGACGATGACCTCATGGGGGATGGTGACCTCATGGGGGACGATGACCTCATGGGGGACGGTGACCTCATGGGGGATGGTGGCTCCATGGACGGTGGTGACCTCATGGGGGATGATGACCTCATGGGTGGCGGCGGCTCCATGGACGGTGGTGACCTCATGGGGGACGATGACCTCATGGGGGATGGTGGCTCCATGGACGGTGATGACCTCATGGGGGACGATGACCTCATGGGTGGCGGCGGCTCCATGGACGGTGGTGACCTCATGGGGGACGGTGGCCACCTGGACCAGGACGGCGGCCACCTGGAGCCCTGGGGCCGCCCAGCGGCCGGGCTCTCCCCGAAGACCAATGAGAGGCCTCGTAACACCCAACGCCAAATCGCCTGGGTCCTCCCGGGGGCGGGGACCTCCCACCCCCCCCGGCCGGGACCTTCGGAGGTCGCCCACCCAGGGCGCCAAGGGCCTTCGGGGCTCTCCCAGCCGGGTCCCTCGTGGCCCCACCCCATTGGCTGAGCTCCTCCGTGGCCCCACCCCATTGGCTGAGCTCCTCCGTGGCTCTCCCACCCCATTGGCTGAGCTCCTCCGTGGCTCTCCCACCCCATCCGTTGAGGTTCCTCATGGCCCCACCTCGGCCCTTGAGGGTCCTCATGGCCCCACCCCATTGGCTGGCCTCCTCCGTGGCCCCACCCCATTGGCTGACCTCCTCCGTGGCCCCACCCCATTGGCTGACCTCCTCCATGGCTCCCCCACCCTGGATGGCCGGTTCCTTCATGGCCCCACCCCATCCGTTGAGGTTCTCCATGGCCCCACCCCGTTGGTTGACGTTCTCCGCGGCCCCACCCCATTGGTGGAGCTCCTCCACGGCCCTCCCCCCCCAACCATTGAGCTCCTTCCCCCTTCCAGCCCATTCGCTGAGCTCCTTCTCGGCTCCACCCCCTCCGCCGAGCTCCTTCCCGCCCCCTTCTCCTCCTCCCGGGCAGGTAGAGGATCCGCCCCAAGGCCCCGGCTTCTTCGGCCAATCCCAAGCCGCAATGAACCAAGGCGAAGGCCTGGGGGGAGGCCCCGAACCCCTCCCACCGGTGCCCCTCGGCCCGGCAGCTCCGTGGGTCGCCGTGGGGCAGGAGGAGGAGCCCCCCGGCCGCCGGCCTGCTGCAACGCCCGGTGGCGGCTTCCACGGCGGCGAAGAAGCGGGGGGCGGAGCGAGCCAGGGCCACGCCCACCAGCCAACGCCCCACGGCGCGGAGAAGGGCGCCGCCCCCCGGCCGGGCCAGGGGCCAGGAGGCCACCGAGAGGGCGGCCAGCAGCAAGGTGGTCCAACCGCCGGCCGAGGCCACCAGGCGCCGGGGGGGGAGGGGGGGGGGGCGGGGAGGGAGGGGTGTGGGGCAGGGCGGGTGCCTGCCCCATAGCCACCCCCATCCCCCCCCAGCCCCACAACCATCCCCAGCCCCATAAGCCCCCAGCCCCACAGCTCCCCCCAGCCCCATAGATTCCCCCAGCCCCGCAACCCCCCCAGCCCCACAGCCACCCCCCAGCCCTATAACCATGCCCCAGCCCCATAACCCTCCCAGCCCCATAGCCACCCCCAGCCCCATAGATTGCCCCAGCCCCATAGATTCCCCCAGCCCCATAACCCTCCCAGCCCCACAACCACCCCCAGCCCCACAGCTCCCCCCAGCCCCATAGATTCCCCCAGCCCCACAACCACCCCCAGCCCCACAGCTGCCCCACAGCCCCCCCAGCCCCATAGATTCCCCCAGCCCCACAGCTCCCCCCAGCCCCATAGATCCCCCCAGCCCCACAACCGCCCCCAGCCCCACAGCTCCCCCCCAGCCCCATAGATCCCCCCCAGCCCCACAGCTCCCCCCAGCCCCATAGATCCCCCCCAGCCCCACAGCCCCCCCAGCCCCATAGATCCCCCCAGCCCCACAGCTCCTCCCCAGCCCCACAGCCACCCCCAGCCCCACAGCTCCCCCCAGCCCCATAGATTCCCCCAGCCCCACAGCTCCCCCCAGCCCCATAGATCCCCCCAGCCCCACAGCCCCCCCAGCCCCATAGATCCCCCCGCCCCACAGCTCCTCCCCAGCCCCACAGCTCCCCCCAGCCCCATAGATCCCCCCCAGCCCCACAGCTCCCCCCAGCCCCATAGATTCCCCCAGCCCCACAGCTCGCCCCCAGCCCCATAGATCCCCCCAGCCCCACAACCCCCCCAGCCCCACAGCTGCCCCCCAGCCCCGTAGATCCCCCCAGCCCCACAGCTCCCCCCAGCCCCACAGCTCCCCCCAGCCCCATAGATTCCCCCAGCCCCACAGCTCCCCCCAGCCCCACAGCTCCCCCCCAGCCCCACAGCCCCCCAGCCCCACAAACCCCCCAGCCCCACAGCTCCCCCCAGCCCCACAGCTCGCCCACAGCCCCACAGCCCCCCCAGCCCCATAGATTCCCCCAGCCCCACAGCTCCCCCCAGCCCCATAGATTCCCCCAGCCCCACAGCTCCCCCCAGCCCCATAGATTCCCCCAGCCCCACAGCTCCCCCCCAGCCCCATAGATCCCCCCCAGCCCCACAGCTCCTCCCCAGCCCCACAGCTCCCCCCAGCCCCATAGATCTCCCCCAGCCCCACAACCCCCCCAGCCCCACAGATCCCCCCAGCCCCACAACCCCCCAGCCCCACAGCTGCCCCCCAGCCCCATAGATCCCCCCCAGCCCCACAACCCCCCCCAGCCCCACAGCTGCCCCCCAGCTGCCCCCCAGCCCCACTCACGCCTCCAGCAGGTTGTGGGGCGAGGCCAGCAGGCTGTGGGGGTCGGCCCGGGCCCTCAGGAGGGGTCCCAGCCCCACAAGTACGGCCAAGGTCAAGGCGTGGGCCCGGGGAAAGGCCGGCGAGGCCAGGACGGCGGCCGCCCCACGGCTGAGGGCCTGGACGGCTGCCCCACACCACCCCATGGCCGCCCCACAGCGGCCGCCCCACGGCCTGCTGGGATGGGCGGCCTGGTCCGGGGTGGGGGGTGGGGGGGGGGGGGGGGTGGGGGACGGACACAAGGACACGGAGAGGACGTTGGGGGGGGGGGGGGAATGAGGGGGGACGCGGACGGACGGACGGACACGGCAGATGTGGGGCTGGGAGCTGTGGGGCAGGGAGGAGGCCTCTCCCCCCCCCCCCCCCCCCCAAAAACAGCCCCGGGGCGGCACTTGTGGGCCTCGGTTTACTGGGGGCAGCGGCGGAGACGCCGGGGGGCTCCGGCCCCGGGGGCGGGGGGAGGGGGGCCCCCCCCGCCTCCCCTCCCCCATCCTCCTCCTGCGGCTCCCGGTAATCCCAGAGGCAGACGCTGCCGTCCCACTGCGGGGGAGGGGAGGGGGGGGGGGGGAGGGGTCAGGCGGCCCCATAGCGGCGTCCGGCCCCATAGGGACCCCCCCCCGGCCCCATAGGGAACCCCCAGCCCCATAGGGACCCATAGGGACCCCCCGGCCCCATAGAGACCCCCCAGCCCCATAGGGAACCCCCGGCCCCATAGGGACCCATAGGGACCCCCCGGCCCCATAGGGACCCCCCCAGCCCCATAGGGAACCCCCGGCCCCATAGGGACCCATAGGGACCCCCCGGCCCCATAGGGACCCCCCAGCCCCATAGGGAACCCCCAGCCCCATAGGGACCCATAGGGACCCCCCGGCCCCATAGAGACCTCCCAGCCCCATAGAGACCTCCCAGCCCCATAGGGACCCCCTGGCCCCATAGGGACCCCCAGCCCCATAGGGAACCCCCGGCCCCATAGGGACCCATAGGGACCCCCCCAGCCCCATAGGGAACCCCCAGCCCCATAGGGACCCATAGAGACCCCCCAGCCCCATAGGGACCCCCCTGGACCCATAGGGAACCCCCAGCCCCATAGGGAACCCCCAGCCCCATAGGGACCCATAGGGACCCCCCGGCCCCATAGGGACCCCCCAGCCCCATAGGGAACCCCCGGCCCCATAGGGACCCATAGGGACCCCCCGGCCCCATAGGGACCCCCCAGCCCCATAGAGACCTCCCAGCCCCATAGGGACCCCCCTGGCCCCATAGGGACCCCCCAGCCCCATAGGGAACCCCCGGCCCCATAGGGACCCATAGGGACCCCCCAGCCCCATAGGGAACCCCCAGCCCCATAGGGACCCATAGAGACCCCCCAGCCCCATAGGGACCCCCTGGACCCATAGGGAACCCCCAGCCCCATAGGGAACCCCCAGCCCCATAGGGACCCATAGGGACCCCCCGGCCCCATAGGGACCCCCCAGCCCCATAGGGAACCCCCGGCCCCATAGGGACCCATAGGGACCCCCCGGCCCCATAGGGACCCCCCCAGCCCCATAGGGAACCCCCAGCCCCATAGGGACCCATAGGGACCCCCCGGCCCCATAGAGACCCCCCTGGCCCCATAGAGACCTCCCAGCCCCATAGGGACCCCCCTGGCCCCATAGGGACCCCCCAGCCCCATAGGGAACCCCCGGCCCCATAGGGACCCATAGGGACCCCCCTGGCCCCATAGGGACCCCCCAGCCCCATAGGGAACCCCCGGCCCCATAGGGACCCATAGGGACCCCCCTGGCCCCATAGGGACCCCCCCAGCCCCATAGGGACCCCCCAGCCCCATAGGGACCCATAGGGACCCGCCGGCCCCACAGCAACACCCCCAGCCCCATAGCGACCCCCCCTCGGCCCCGCCCCGCCCCCCCAGGCCCCGCCCCGCCCCAAGCCCCGCCCACCGAGGCGCTGGCCAGCCTCCCGCCGTGGGGGTGCCAGCTGACGTCGCGCACGCAGGCCCCGTGATTGGTCAGCCGCCGCACCGCCCGCCCAGTCAGCACCTCGTACACTGCCGGGGGGGGGGGGGGGGCTCAGGCCACGCCCACACGCCCCCTCAAGCCACGCCCACCGCCGAAAACCCAGCCCCCAAGCCCCGCCTCCACACACGGCCTCGCCCCCACGCCCGTAGCCACGCCCCCCTTTCAAGCAACGGCCCCACCGACCACACCCCCCCGACCGCAGGCCACGCCCACAACCATGCCCCCACCCCCAAATCACGCCCCATCTCTCCAGCCACGCCCCCAACCGTGCCCCATCCACACGCCACGCCCACCACCACGCCCTCACATCTCTAGCCACGCCCCCAACCACGCCCCCAACCACACCCCAACCCCCAACCACGCCCCCAACCACGCCCCCCACCCTCCAGCCACGCCCTCAACCACACGTCACGTCCCCAACCACACCCCCACCCTGCAGCCACGCCCCCAACCACACGCCACGCCCACAACCGCGCCCTCACGTCTCTAGCCACGCCCCCAACCACTCCCCAACCACGCCCCCAACCCAAACACGCCCCCAGCCACGCCCCCACCCTCCAGCCACACCCCCAACCACACATCACGCCCCCAACCCCGCCCCCCACCCTCCAGCTACACCCCTAACCACACGCCACGCCCACAGCCACGCCCTCACGTCTCTAGCCACGCCCCCTCGTCGCATGCCGCGCCCCCCACGCCCCCGACCCCCCCCTCCCCAGACCACACCCCCGCCCCCCCAGGCCGCTCCCTCCCCAGGCCCCTCCCGCCCCCAGGCCCCGCCCCCAGCCCCAGGCCCCGCCCCCTGACCTATCAGGGCTCCCGAGGCGCACCCCGCCCCCAGGAAGAGGCCGCCGCCCCCGCGGGGCGGGGAGAGGCGGGCGCGGAGGAGGGAGCGCAGCACCGCGTGGCCCCGGAAGGTGACCAATGAGCTGTCGCCGGGCAGCGGTGACGTCACCGTGGCTGCGATTGGGGGGGGGGAGGGGGGGGAGGGAGGACACGCCCACCGTCACCGTGGCGACCGCGGGGGGGCGACCCCTTCCCCCCAGACCCCACCCCCGTCCCCACGGACACACCCCGTTCCTCAAGCCCCTCCCCTTCCCCATAGCCCCACGCCCTCCCCAAGCCGCACCCCCTTCCCCAAGCCCCACCCCCTCCCCATAGCCCCGCCCCTTTCCTTAGAACCCCACCCCTTCCCCAGCCCCCACCCCCTCCCCATAGCCCCGCCCCTTTCCTTAGAACCCCACCCCTTCCCCAAGCCCCACCCCCTTCCCCATAGCCCCACCCCTTCCCCAAGCCCCACCCCCTTCCCCATAGCCCCACGCCCTTCCCCAAGCCCCACCCCCCTTCCCCACCCCTTCCCCAAGCCCCGCCCCTTTCCTTAGACCCCCACCCCTTCCCCAACCCCCACCCCCTTCCCCATAGCCCCACCCCTTCCCCAAGCCCCACCCCCTTCCCCATAGCCCCGCCCCTTTCCTTAGACCCCCACCCCTTCCCCAACCCCCACCCCCTTCCCCATAGCCACGCCCCTTTCCTTAGACCCCCACCCCCTTCCCCAAGCCCCACCCCCTTCCCCATAGCCCCGCCCCTTTCCTTAGACCCCCACCCCTTCCCCAACCCCCACCCCCTTCCCCATAGCCCCACGCCCTCCCCAAGCCCCACCCCCCATCCCCATAGCCCCGCCCCTTTCCTTAGACCCCCACCCCTTCCCCAACCCCCACCCCCTTCCCCAACCCCCACCCCCCCATAACCCCCCCCCGCCCTGACCCCGCCCTCCCCCCCCGAGGCCCCGCCCCCTCACCGCGCCGCGGCGCCCGCTGCCAGCGATAGTCCCAGCTCTGGCGGGCGACGGCGCGGCGCGCAGCCGCCAGCCCCCCCGCCCCCGCCGGGCGCCGCAGGTCCCAGAGCTTGGCCGTCTGGTCCTTGGAGTTGGTCACCAGGTAGCGCCCGTCCCCCTGGGGGCAAAGGGCAAGGGGCGGGGCCTGAGGCCACGCCCCCGGCGGCGCCGGGGCTTCCGGAGAGCAGCCCAGTTCCACCCGGCCCGCCGTGACCCCAGCCCGGTCGACCTCAGGGCCTTCCCAGTTGACCCTGCGTCCATCCCAGTTCATCCCAGTTGACCCTACGTCCATCCCAGTTCATCCCAGTTGACCCCAGTTGACCCTACGTCCATCCCAGTTCATCCCAGTTGACCCTACGTCCATCCCAGTTGACCCTACGTCCATCCCAGTTGATCCCAGTTGACCCTGCGTCCATCCCAGTGGCTCCCAGTTGACCCTGCGTCCATCCCAGTTGACCCTACATCCATCCCAGTTGATCCCAGTTGACCCTGCATCCATCCCAGTGGCTCCCAGTTGACCCTACGTCCATCCCAGTTCATCCCAGTTGACCCTACGTCCATCCCAGTGGCTCCCAGTTGCTCCCAGTTGACCCTATGTCCATCCCAGTCCCTCCCAGTCCCTCCCCAGTGCCCCATAGCCCCTCCCAACCCCTCCCAGTCCCCTCCCAGTGCCCCCCAGCCCCTCCCAGTCCCTCCCTAGTGCCCCATAGCCCCCCCGCCCCTCCCAGTCCCCCCAGTACCCCCCAACCCCTCCCAGTGCCCTCCAGTCCCCTCCCAGTGCCCCCCAGTCCCATCCAGTGCCCCTCAGTCCCCTCCCAGTGCCGCCCAGTCCCTCCCAGTCCCCTCCCAGTCCCCCAGTCCCCTCCCAGTCCCCCCCAGTCCCCTCCCAGTGCCCCCAGTCCCTCCCAGTGCCCTCCCAGTGCCCCCCAGTCCCCTCCCAGTGACCCCCAGTCCCTCCCAGTCCCTCCCAGTGCCCCCCAGTGCCTCCTAGTCCCCTCCCAGTCCCTCCCAGTCCCCCCCAGTCCCCTCCCAGTCCCCTCCCAGTGCCCCCCAGTCCCCTCCCAGTGCCCCCAGTGCCTCCTAGTCCCTCCCAGTGCCCCTCAGTCCCTCCCAGTCCCTCCCAGTGCCCCCCAGTGCCTCCCAGTCCCCTCCCAGTCCCTCCCCCGTGCCCCACATCCCCTCCCCCCCCCCTCCCAGTCCCTCCCAGTCCCCCCCAGTCCCCTCCCAGTCCCCTCCCAGTGCCCCCCAGTCCCTCCCAGTCCCTCCCAGTGCCCCCCAGTGCCTCCCAGTCCCCTCCCAGTCCCTCCCCAGTGCCCCATATCCCCTCCCAGCCCCCTCCCAGTCCCCCCCAGCGCCCTCCAGTCCCCTCCCAGGCTCTCCCAGTGCCCCCCAGTCCCCTCCCAGTGCCCCCCAGCGCCCCACCCTGGGGTGCAGGAAGGTGATGCCGTCGCGGTGGCCGGCCAGCAGGCTGACGGGGCGGGGCCGCCCCTCCCCCAGGCACCGGCGGTCCCAGGCGCGGCAGACGCCGTCGTCGCCCCCCGACAGCAGCAGCTGCCCCGCCCCCTCCCCCAGCGCCACCGCGTTGACGTCGTCCTCGTGGGCCTCCACCTGGGGGGGGGGGGGGCAAGGTCAAGGTCAAGGTCAAGGTCACGCCGGGGCACGGGGGGGGGGGTGCTCGGACCCATAGGGTGACCTTGGCACCCATGGGGTGACCTTGACCCCATAGGGTGACCTTGACCTCTACAGGGCGACCTTGAGCCCCATAGGTTGACCTTGACCTCTATAGGGTGGCCTTGAGCCCCATAGGGTGACCTTGACCTCTATAGGGTGGCCTTGACCTCTATAGGGTGACCTTGACCCCCATAGAATGGCCTTGACCTCTATAGGGTGACCTTGACCTCTATAGGGCGCCCTTGACCCCCGATAGCTTGACCTTGATCTCTATAGGGTGGCCTTGACCTCTATAGGGTGACCTTGACCTCTATAGGGTGACCTTTACCTCCATAGGGTGACCTTGACCCCGCATAGGTTGACCTTGACCTCTATAGGGTGGCCTTGACCTCTATAGGGTGACCTTGAGCCCCATAGGTTGACCTTGACCTTTACAGGGTGGCCTTGACCTCTAGAGGGTGACCTTGACCTCTATAGGGTGACCTTGACCTCTAGAGGGTGACCTTGACCTCTATAGGTTGGCCTCGACCTCCATAGGGTGACCTTGACCCCCCCCAGTGTGACCTTGACCTCTCTCGGGTGCCCTTGACCCCCATAGGTTGACCTTGACCCCCACAGGTTGACCTTAACCCCGCCCCCCCCGCCCCCATAGGCCCGCCCCCGCCCCAGGCCACGCCCCCCGGGGTGGGCGGGGCTGACCCGTAGGACGCGCCGTTGGACCTCCCGGTCGTAGAGGTAGAGGCAGCCGTCGTTGGCCCCGCCCACCACCTCCCGCCCGTCCGGCCCCACGGCCAATGAGAAGACGGCGAAGCGACGCTCTTCCGGCCTGGGGGGGGGGGGGAGGGGAATCAGTGACCCCGCCCCATCGCCCCGCCCCATCGCCCCGCCCATGACCCCCTGAGCCCCATTGCCCCGCCCAACCCAACTCATAGCCCCGCCCATGACCCCCTGAGCCCCATAGCCCCGCCCACCCTGCTCATAGCCCCGCCTCCCTGTCCCATAGCCCCGCCCATGACTCCTTGAGCCCATTAGCCCCGCCCACCCCGCCCCATAGACCCGCCCATGACCCCATAGACCCCCCCATGACCCCCACCCTGCCCCATAGCCCCGCCCCACAGCCCCGCCCACCCCCGGCCCCACCCCCTACCGCAGGTCGAGGGCGGTGTGGTTGTCCCCGTCCCCGTAGATGTCATAGACGTGGACTGGGCGGGGCCGGAAGGGGAGGGGCATCGTTAGACCACGCCCTCCTTTTCTCGGCCACGCCCCCGGCCCCTTCCCTATACCTAAATGATGCCCAATAGAGGCGCTGGGAGGGGCACAGGCTCTGCCCGAACCCCTTAGGCTCCACCCCTACGGCGTGACCACGCCCCCAAGGGTATTGCCACGCCCCCAGGGCCTGGACACGCCCCCAGCCCTTAAGCCACACCCCCTGGCCCCCTCCCTATGCCTAAATGCCACAGAATAGGGGCAACGGAGGCGCTATGCTCTGCCCCCACCCCCTTAGGCTCCACCCCAATTGCGTGACCACGCCCCCCAGGGCCTGGCCACGCCCCCCAGGACCCCGCCCTATACCTAAGCGATGCAGAATAGGGGCAACGGAGGGGCTATGCTCCGCCCCCACTCCCTCAGGCTCCACTCCTACGGTAGGGACACGCCCCCAAGGGTATTGCCACGCCCCCCAGGGCCTGGCCACGCCCCCAGGACCCCTCTCCCTACCTAAATGCTGCAGAATAGGGGCAACGGAGGGGCTATGCTCCGCCCCCACTCCCTCAGGCTCCACTCCTACGGTAGGGACACGCCCCCAAGGGTATTGCCACGCCCCCCAGGGCCTGGCCACGCCCCCAGGACCCCTCTCCCTACCTAAATGCTGCAGAATAGAGGCAATGGAGGGGCTATGCCCTGCCCCCACCCCCTCAGGCTCCACCCCAATAGCGTGACCACGCCCCCCAGGGCCTGGCCACGCCCCCAGGACCCCTCCCCATACCTAAATGCTGCAGAATAGAGGCAATGGAGGGGCTATGCCCTGCCCCCACCCCCTCAGGCTCCACCCCAATAGCGTGACCACGCCCCGCAGGGGGTCTGACCACGCCCCTCCCCCGGGTCCAGGCCACGCCCCTCCCCCCCACTCACTGTAGTCGGACCAGCTGCAATAGAGGCACTGGGCGGCGTCGGGGGTGAAGACGAGGTCGAGGATGCTCCAGCCGACGTCGCGGGCGCGGGAGGCGCGGAAGAGGCGCAGCCCCTCCCCCCGGCACTCGTAGAGCCGCAGGGTCTGGTCTGTGGGGGGGGGGGGGGGGGGAGGGGGAGGGGTGAATCCGCATCCCCTCCCCCCCAACCCCCAGCCCCATAGATATGGGGGGGGGGGGGCCGTGCCCCATAGCGCGCACCTTGGCAGGCGGAGGCGAAGAGGGAGCCGTCGTCGGAGAAGACGCCGCAGAAGGCTTTCTGGGGGTAGGCGTCGGTGAAGGCGACGTGATTGGGCAGGAAACTGGGGAAGGGGGCGGAGACAGCAAAGTAGGAGGGGCTGAGCCCCCTAGAGTTTTCCCGCCCCCCCCCCCCCCCGCCGGTAGCTCCCAGGAAGGTTACTGGTACTTACTGGGAGCCCAGGCGGGTTTTTTCGCCCGGGGAGAAGCTGCCGTGGCGGCACCGGCCCCACTCGCGCTGGGGGGGGGGGGGGGGGGAGAGGGGACCCGCGGGGGTCGGGACCCATAGGGGGCCCCCCCCCGCCCCATAGGGACCCCTCGGCCCCATAGGGGCCCTCCCGGACCCATAGCGGCCCCCTGGCCCCATAAGGGTCCCCCCAGCCCCATAGGGACCCCTCGGCCCCATAGGGGCCCTCCCGGACCCATAGCGGCACCCCAGCCCCATAGCAACCCCCCAGCCCCATAGGGACCCCCTGGCCCCATAGGAGCCCCCCAGCCCCATAGGGACCCCCTGGCCCCATAGGAGCCCCCCAGCCCCATAGGGACCCCCTGGCCCCATAGGAGCCCTCCCGGACCCATAGGAGCCCTCCCGGACCCATAGCAACACCCCAGCCCCATAGGAGCCCTCCCGGACCCATAGCGGCCCCCTGGCCCCATAGGGGTCCCCCCAGCCCCATAGCAACCCCCCAGCCCCATAGGGACCCCCCGGCCCCATAGGAGCCCTCCCGGACCCATAGGAGCCCTCCCGGACCCATAGCAACACCCCAGCCCCATAGCGGCCCCCTGGCCCCATAGGAGCCCCCCAGCCCCATAGGGACCCCCCCAGCCCCATAGGGGGCCCCCAGCCCCATAGGAGCCCTCCCGGACCCATAGCGACCTCCCCAGCCCCATAGCGGCCCCCTGGCCCCATAGACACCTCCTCCAGCCCCATAGCGGCCCCCCAGCCCCACGCCTGCCCCACACCTGCCGCAGGAGGCGGGGCAAATTCTCCTCGGTGGGGCAGGGCCCCGCCCCCCGCCCCCCCACCCATTCCAGCTGCGACCGCAACTCGTGGCTGTCCAGGACCCGCGTGTCCGGAGGGGGCGGGGCTTGGCGGGGGGGGGGGGTCACATGGTCAGTGGGGGAGGGGCCAACCCACCCCCTCCCCCCCCCCGGCAGCTGGGACCCCCAAATCCCCCCCGTTTCCCCCCAAAAAGGGGTCCCCCTCCCCCACCCAAAGGTGCCCCTCCCCCACACAAGATGCCCCTCCCCCTCCCAGATGCCCCTCCCCCAAAGGTGCTGCTCCCCCACCCAAGATGCCCCTCCCCCACCCAAAGATGCCCCTCCCCGATGCCCCTCCCCCACCCAAAGGTGCCCCTCCCCCACCCAAAGGTGCCCCTCCCCGATGCCCCTCCCCCACCCAAAGGTGCCCCTCCCCCTCCCAAATGCCCCTCCCTCCCCCGATGCCCCTCCCCCACCCAAGATGCCCCTCCCCCACCCAAAGGTGCCCCGCCTCCCCGGCCCCCCTCCCCCACCCTACCGGGGGGGGGGCCCGGGCCCCCCCCTCCCCCATCCCAAGGTTCCTCATCCGAATCGGGGGGGGCCCCCCGGCCCCTCCCCCCCCGCGCCGGCCCCGATTGGTTCCTGGGGGGGGGAGGGGGGGGAGGGGAACAGCAGGGGGCGCCCTTGGGGTTGGGGGAGGGGCGGCCACACCCTAAAACCCCCCCCCTCCCCCCTAGAGGGGCCCCTGGCCCCACAGGGCGCCCCACAGCCCCCCCAAGGGACCCCCCGTCGCCCCCTATAGGGCCCCCCCTCCCCTATAGGGTCCCCCCTCCCCTATAGGGCCCCCCCAAACCCCCATAGGGCCCCCCCCAACCCCCTATAGGCCCCCCCTCCCCTATAGGGCCCCCCAATCCCCCATAAGGCCCCCCATCCCCCATAGGGCCCCCCAATCCCCTATAGGGCCCCCCCTCCCCTATAGGGCCCCCCAATCCCCCATAAGGCCCCCCAATCTCCTATAGGACCCCCCAAACCCCTATAGGGACCCCCCATCCCCCATAGGGCCCCCATCCCCTATAGGGCCCCCCAATCCCCCATAGGGCCCCCCCTCCTCTATAGGGCCCCCAATCTCCTATAGGACCCCCCAAACCCCTATAGGGACCCCCATCCCCTATAGGGCCCCCATCCCCTATAGGGCCCCCCAATCCCCCATAGGGCCCCCCCTCCTCTATAGGACCCCCCAATCTCCTATAGGGCCCCCAAACCCCTATAGGCCCCCCCATCCCCTATAGGGCCCCCCTCCCCTATAGGGCCCCCCAAAGCCCTATAGGAACCCCCAATCCCCCATAGGGCCCCCCCAATCCCCTATAGGGCCCCCCCATAGCCCCCCCCCATCCCTTATAGGGCCCCCCAGTTCCCCATAGGGGACCCCCCCCCAGGGCCCCCCACCCCCTATAGGCACCCCTATAGACCCCCCAGACCCTATAGAGCCCCTCCAAAACCCCCAGCCCCCCCAGCCCCATAGGGGGGCCCCTCCCCCCCATAGCCCCACCCCCTATAGGGCCCCCTATAGCCCCGCCCCCCCCCCGCCCCGCCCCCGCCGGCCCCCGTTACCTGCGCAGGAGGAAGGCCAGGACCTGGGCCAGGTCGACGTCTTCCTCCCCCTCCCCCTCCTCCTCCTCCTCCTCCTCCTCCTCCTCCTCCTCCTCCTCCTCGGGGCCCCCCCGGGGCGGGGGGCGCCCCCTCCCCCTCCCCCCGCCCCTCCCCCGCGCTGCTGCTGTGGGAGCCCATCCCCCCCCCACACCTGCGGGGGGGGGGGGGGGGGGGGGGGGAGGCGTCAGGGAGCCCCCTGTTGCCATGGCAACCGCCCTGGGACGCCCCCCCCCCCCCCCCCCACCCCCCGTAGCCATAGCAACGGGCTGGGGACCCCTCCCCCCCACCCCACCCCCCGTCCCCATGGCAACGGGCCCGGGACCCCCCTGTCCCCCGCCCCGCCGCGCTCCAGCCAATCAGAGGCCGAGGAGCGACGCGACCCCCCCCCCCCCCCTCCCCAGCCCCCACCAATCCGGAGCCCCCTCCTTACCCCCCTGCCCGGCGCTGGCCAATCAGGAGCGGCGCGCGGCGGCGCTGCGCCCCCCCCCTCCCCCTCCCGGCGGCCGCTTGTTTACGTCCGCCGCGCGCCGGAAGGGGCGGGGCCCCGCGGGGGGGGGGAGGGGCGGGGCGAGCACTGATTGGACGTGGCGCCTGCCGCTGGGGGAGGGGCAATAAACGGCGTCTCTGATTGGCTGGTGAGAGCGGTGGGGGGTGGCGGGCGCCTGCTGATTGGCTGGAGGGGGTGGCCACGCCCACGCGGCCTTGAAGCCGGCGCGGGCGGCCAATGAGCGCCCGAAGAGCCTCGGGGCGGGGCCCGGGCCCTCCCCCGTGACCTTTGACCCCCGCCCCGCCCCCCCCGCCGTGACCCCTGACCCCCCCCAATGACGACACGTGACCCCCACGTCCCATCCGAGCCCCCCCCAAGGGGCTCTTTTATTGGTCCATCCTGGTCCCGCCCCCCGCAAGGCACGTGGGCAAGGCCCCACCCACCGGGGGGCGGGAGCCAATAGGAGCAGAGGGCATGAGGTCAGCAGCCAATGAGGACGTCGGAAGGCAGCCGCCGGCGTCGGCCAATGGGAGGCGTCGGTCACCAGTCAATGAGGGGATTGGCCAAGGGGGGGGGGGGGGCGGGTGGGCAATGGGGGAAGGGGTGGGGCAAGGGGCGTGGCCACGGGCCAAGGGGCGTGGCCGTTGGTCAACGGGGCGTGGCCAACTGGAAGAGGTCGCTCAAGTGGAAGAGGTTGGCCAAGGAGGGCGGGGTCCCGTGGTCAAGGGGGCGGGGCCATTGGCCAAGAGGCCACCAATGGGAGGCGTCGGCCCCGGGCTCCCGGTGGCCCAATCGGGGGAGACGGTGGCCACGGGGCGTCGACAAAGACCACGGTGGCCACCAGAGAAGATGGTGGCCACCAGGCCGTGGTGGTGGCTACCAGGTGGTGGTGGTGGCCACCAGGTTGCAATGGTGGCCACCAGGTCGCGGTGGTGGCCACCAGGTCCTGAGGGAGGTGGCCACGAGGTTGGGATGGTGGCCACTGACGGGTGAGGGAGGTGGCCACCAGGTCGTGCTGGTGGCCACCAGGTGCCGATAGTGATGGCGGCCACTGGCTCGCGAGGGAGGTGGCCACTCCGCTGCGATGGCCAACCAGCGAAGGCGGTGGCCACCAGCCCGCGGTGGCTGGTGGACGCAGCTGATGGCCACCAGGTGCCGGTGGTCAAAATGGCCACCAAAGGCCCCAAAATGGCCACCAAAGAGCCCGAGACAGCCACCAAGGCCCCAAGATGGCCACCAAAGGGCTAGAGATGGCCACCAAAGGCCTCGAGACGGCTATCAAAGGCCTGAGACGGCCACCAAAGGCCCCAAGGTGGCCACCAAAGGCCTCAAGACGGGCAACAAAGGGCTGAGATGGCCACGAAGGCCCTGAGATGGCCACCAAAGCCCCGAGATGGCCACCAAGCGCCTGAGATGGCCACCAAAGCCACAAGAAGGCCACCAAAACCCCAGGATGGCCACCAAAGGCCCCGAGACAGGCAACAAAGGGCTGAGATAGCCACCAAAGGGCCTGAGGTGGCCAACAAAGGGCTGAGATGGCCACCAAAGGCCCCGAGACGGCCACCAAAGCACTGAGAAGGCCACCAAAGGCCTCAAGATGGGCAACAAAGGGCTGAGATGGCCACCAAAGGCCCTGAGATGGCCACCAAAGAGCCCGAGACGGCCACCAAAGGCCTCAAGATGGGCAACAAAGGCCTGAGATGGCCACCAAAGCCCCGAGATGGGCAACAAAGGGCTGAGATGGCCACCAAAGGCCCCGAGACGGCCACCAAAGAGCCCGAGATGGCCGCCAAAGGCCCCGAGACGGCCACCAAGGCGCCAAGATGGCCACCAAAGGCCCTGAGACGGCCACCAAAGGCCTCAAGATGGGCAACAAAGGCCTGAGATGGCCACCAAAGCCCCGAGAAGCCCAGCAAAGTCCCCGAGATGGCCACCAAAGTCCCCGAGACGGCCACCAAAGAGCCCGAGATGGCCACCAAAGAGCCCGAGACGGCCACCAAAGGCCTCAAGATGGGCAACAAAGGCCTGAGATGGCCACCAAAGGCCCCGAGATGGCCACCAAAGGCCCCGAGATGGGCAATAAAGGGCTGAGATGGCCACCAAAGGCCCCGAGACGGCCACCAAGGCGCCAAGATGGCCACCAAAGGCCCTGAGACGGCCACCAAAGGCCCCGAGACGGCCACCAAGGCGCCAAGATGGCCACCAAAGGCCCTGAGACGGCCACCAAAGAGCCCGAGACGGCCACCAAAGGCCCCGAGATGGCCACCAAAGGCCCCGAGATGGGCAATAAAGGGCTGAGATGGCCACCAAAGGCCCCGAGACGGCCACCGGAAGGCCCTCACATCTTCTTGACCCGTTCCTCCAAGGCCTCCAGCTCCCCCATCACCTCCTTGGGCAAGTCGCGGCCGAAATTCTCCTCGTAGTAGCCCCGCAGCTCCCGGACCTCCTCCTCCCAGAAGGCTTTGCGGAGGGGGAAGAGGGCGGAGTAGGCCACGCCCGGCAACCCCCGCAGATCCAGGGCCTCCTCCCGCGGCACCAAGCCCACCGGGGTGGGGACGGCGGTCTCCTCCCCGGCCACCCGGCCGCAGATCCAGGCCAGGACGCGGGCGTTGTGGCCGAAGCCCGGCCAGAGGAAGGCGCCGGTGACGGGGTGGCGGAGGAACCAATTGACGTGGAAGATGCGGGGGAGGCGGGCCCCCCGCCGCTCGCCGATGGCCAACCAGTGGGCCAGGTACTGGCCGGCGTTGTAGCCGAAGAAGGGGCGCATGGCGAAGGGGTCGTGCATCAGGCGGCGGCCTGCGGGGGGGGGGGGGGGCGGGGCGGGACGGGGTTATGGGGGACTGGGGGGTGGTGGGAGGTGGTTATGGGGCACTGGGAGGTGGTGGAAGGTGGTTATGGGGCACTGGGGGCACTGGGAGGTGGTTATGGGGCACTGGGAGGTGGTGGGAGGTGGTTATGGGGCACTGGGGGCACTGGGAGGTGGTTATGGGGCACTGGGAGATGGTTATGGGGCACTGGGAGGTGGTGGGAGGTGGTTATGGGGCGGTGGGAGGTGGTGGGAGGTGGTTATGGGGTGGTGGGACATGGTTATAGGGCACTGGGAGGTGGTGGGAGGTGGTTATGGGGCACTGGGGGCACTGGGAGGTGGTTATGGGGCACTGGGAGGTGGTTATGGGGCACTGGGAGGTGGTGGAAGGTGGTTATGGGGCACTGGGGGCACTGGGAGGTGGTTATGGGGCACTGGGAGGTGGTGGGAGGTGGTTATGGGGCACTGGGAGGTGGTGGGAGGTGGTTATGGGGCACTGGGGGCACTGGGAGGTGGTTATGGGGCACTGGGAGGTGGTGGGAGGTGGTTATGGGGCACTGGGGGCACTGGGAGGTGGTTATGGGGCACTGGGAGATGGTTATGGGGCACTGGGAGGTGGTGGGAGGTGGTTATGGGGCGGTGGGAGGTGGTGGGAGGTGGTTATGGGGTGGTGGGACATGGTTATGGGGCACTGGGAGGTGGTTATGGGGCACTGGGAGGTGGTGGGAGGTGGTTATGGGGCACTGGGAGGTGGTGGGAGGTGGTTATGGGGCACTGGGGGCACTGGGAGGTGGTTATGGGGCACTGGGAGGTGGTGGGAGGTGGTTATGGGGTGGTGGGAGGTGGTGGGAGGTGGTTATGGGGTGGTGGGACATGGTTATGGGGCACTGGGAGGTGGTTATGGGGCACTGGGAGGTGGTGGGAGGTGGTTATGGGGCACTGGGGGCACTGGGAGGTGGTTATGGGGCACTGGGAGGTGGTTATGGGGCACTGGGAGGTGGTGGGAGGTGGTTATGGGGCACTGGGGGCACTGGGAGGTGGTTATGGGGCACTGGGAGATGGTTATGGGGCACTGGGAGGTGGTGGGAGGTGGTTATGGGGCGGTGGGAGGTGGTGGGAGGTGGTTATGGGGTGGTGGGACATGGTTATGGGGCACTGGGAGGTGGTTATGGGGCACTGGGAGGTGGTGGGAGGTGGTTATGGGGGCACTGGGGGCATTGGGAGGTGGTTATGGGGCACTGGGGGCACTGGGAGGTGGTTATGGGGCACTGGGAGATGGTTATGGGGCACTGGGAAGTGGTGGGAGGTGGTTATGGGGCACTGGGAGATGGTTATGGGGCACTGGGAGGTGGTGGGAGGTGGTTATGGGGCACTGGGGGCACTGGGAGGTGGTTATGGGGCACTGGGAGGTGATTATGGGGCACTGGGAGGTGGTGGGAGGTGGTTATGGGGTGGTGGGACATGGTTATGGGGCACTGGGGAGGTGGTTATGGGCCACTGGCAGGTGGTGGGAGGTGGTTATGGGGCACTGGGAGGTGGTGGGAGGTGGTTATGGGGCACTGGGGGCACTGGGAGGTGGTTATGGGGCACTGGGAAGTGGTTATGGGGCACTGGGAAGTGGTGGGAGGTGGTTATGGGGCGCTGGGAGATGGTTATGGGGCACAGGGAGGTGGTGGGAGGTGGTTATGGGGCACTGGGAGGTGGTGGGAGGTGGTTATGGGGCACTGGGAGGTGGTGGGAGGTGGTTATGGGGTGGTGGGACATGGTTATGGGGCACTGGGAGGTGGTTATGGGCCACTGGGAGGTGGTGGAGGTGGTTATGGGGCACTGGGAGGTGGTGGGAGGTGGTTATGGGGCACTGGGGGCACTGGGAGGTGGTTATGGGGCACTGGGACGTGGTAGGACGTGGTTACGGGGTGGTGGGAAGTGGTGGGAGGTGGTTATGGGGTGGTGGGACATGGTTATGGGGCACTGGGAGGTGGTTATGGGGCACTGGGGGCACTGGGAGGTGGTTATGGGGCACTGGGAGGTGGTGGGAGGTGGTTATGGGGCACTGGGAGGTGGTGGGAGGTGGTTATGGGGCACTGGGAGGTGGTGGGAGGTGGTTATGGGGTGGTGGGAGGTGGTGGGGAGGTGGTTATGGGGTGGTGGGACATGGTTATGGGGCACTGGGAGGTGGTTATGGGGCACTGGGAGGTGGTGGGAGGTGGTTATGGGGCACTGGGGGCATTGGGAGGTGGTTATGGGGCACTGGGGGCACTGGGAGGTGGTTATGGGGCACTGGGAGATGGTTATGGGGCACTGGGAAGTGGTGGGAGGTGGTTATGGGGCACTGGGAGATGGTTATGGGGCACTGGGAGGTGGTGGGAGGTGGTTATGGGGCACTGGGGCAACTGGGAGGTGGTTATGGGGCACTGGGAGGTGATTATGGGGCACTGGGAGGTGGTGGGAGGTGGTTATGGGGTGGTGGGACATGGTTATGGGGCACTGGGAGGTGGTTATGGGGCACTGGGAGGTGGTGGGAGGTGGTTATGGGGCACTGGGGGCATTGGGAGGTGGTTATGGGGCACTGGGGGCACTGGGAGGTGGTTATGGGGCACTGGGAAGTGGTTATGGGGCACTGGGAAGTGGTGGGAGGTGGTTATGGGGCACTGGGAGATGGTTATGGGGCACTGGGAGGTGGTGGGAGGTGGTTATGGGGCACTGGGAGGTGGTGGGAGGTGGTTATGGGGCACTGGGAGGTGGTGGGAGGTGGTTATGGGGTGGTGGGACATGGTTATGGGGCACTGGGAGGTGGTTATGGGCCACTGGGAGGTGGTGGGAGGTGGTTATGGGGCACTGGGAGGTGGTGGGAGGTGGTTAGGGGGCCGTGGGGGCATTGGGAGGTGGTTATGGGGCACTGGGGGCACTGGGAGGTGGTTATGGGGCACTGGGAAGTGGTTATGGGGCACTGGGAAGTGGTGGGAGGTGGTTATGGGGCACTGGGAGATGGTTATGGGGCACTGGGAGGTGGTGGGAGGTGGTTATGGGGCACTGGGACGTGGTAGGACGTGGTTACGGGGTGGTGGGAAGTGGTGGGAGGTGGTTATGGGGTGGTGGGACATGGTTATGGGGCACTGGGAGGTGGTTATGGGGCACTGGGGGCACTGGGAGGTGGTTATGGGGCACTGGGAGGTGGTGGGAGGAGGTTATGGGGCACTGGGAGGTGGTGGGAGGTGGTTATGGGGTGGTGGGACATGGTTATGGGGCACTGGGAGGTGGTTATGGGGCACTGGGAGGTGGTGGGAGGTGGTTATGGGGCACTGGGAGGTGGTTATGGGGCACTGGGAGGTGGTGGGAGGTGGTTATGGGGCACTGGGGGCACTGGGAGGTGGTTATGGGGCACTGGGAGGTGGTGGGACGTGGTTACGGGGTGGTTGGACGCGGTTATGGGGCACTGGGGGCGGTGGGACGCGGTTACGGGGCACCGGGACGTGGTTGTGGGTGGTGGGACGTGGTAGGACGTGGTTACGGGGTGGTGGGACGCGGTTATGGGGCACTGGGAGGTGGTGGGAGGTGGTTATGGGACACTGGGACGCGGTTATGGGGCACTGGGGGCGGTGGGACGCGGTTACGGGGCACCGGGACGTGGTTGTGGGTGGTGGGACGTGGTAGGACGCGGTTATGGGGTGGTGGGACGCGGTTACGGGGTGGTGGGATGCGGTTATGGGGCACTGGGGGCGGTGGGACGCGGTTATGGGGCACTGGGACGTGGTTGTGGGTGGTGGGACGTGGTAGGACGTGGTTACGGGGTGGTGGGACGCGGTTATGGGGCACTGGGGGCGGTGGGGCGTGGTTACGGGGCACCGGGACGTGGTTGTGGGTGGTGGGACGTGGTAGGACGCGGTTAGGGGGTGGTGGGACGCGGTTATGGGGCACTGGGAGGTGGTGGGAGGTGGTTATGGGACACTGGGATGCGGTTATGGGGCACTGGGGGCGGTGGGACGCGGTTACGGGGCACCGGGACGTGGTTGTGGGTGGTGGGACGTGGTAGGACGCGGTTACGGGGTGGTGGGACGTGGTTACGGGGCACCGGGACGTGGTTGTGGGTGGTGGGACGTGGTAGGACGTGGTTACGGGGTGGTGGGACGCGGTTATGGGGCACTGGGAGGTGGTGGGAGGTGGTTATGGGACACTGGGACGCGGTTATGGGGCACTGGGGGCGGTGGGACGCGGTTACGGGGCACCGGGACGTGGTTGTGGGTGGTGGGACGTGGTAGGACGCGGTTATGGGGTGGTGGGACGCGGTTACGGGGTGGTGGGATGCGGTTATGGGGCACTGGGGGCGGTGGGACGCGGTTATGGGGCACTGGGACGTGGTTGTGGGTGGTGGGACGTGGTAGGACGTGGTTACGGGGTGGTGGGACGCGGTTATGGGGCACTGGGGGCGGTGGGGCGTGGTTACGGGGCACCGGGACGTGGTTGTGGGTGGTGGGACGTGGTAGGACGCGGTTAGGGGGTGGTGGGACGCGGTTATGGGGCACTGGGAGGTGGTGGGAGGTGGTTATGGGACACTGGGATGCGGTTATGGGGCACTGGGGGCGGTGGGACGCGGTTACGGGGCACCGGGACGTGGTTGTGGGTGGTGGGACGTGGTAGGACGCGGTTAGGGGGTGGTGGGACGCGGTTAGGGGGCACTGGGAGGTGGTGGGAGGTGGTTATGGGACACTGGGATGCGGTTATGGGGCACTGGGAGGTGGTGGGAGGTGGTTATGGGACACTGGGACGCGGTTATGGGGCACTGGGGGCGGTGGGACGCGGTTACGGGGCACCGGGACGTGGTTGTGGGTGGTGGGACGTGGTAGGACGCGGTTACGGGGTGGTGGGACGTGGTTACGGGGCACCGGGACGTGGTTGTGGGTGGTGGGACGTGGTAGGACGCGGTTAGGGGGTGGTGGGACGCGGTTATGGGGCACTGGGAGGTGGTGGGAGGTGGTTATGGGACACTGGGACGCGGTTATGGGGCACTGGGGGCGGTGGGACGCGGTTACGGGGCACCGGGACGTGGTTGGACGCGGTTACGGGGTGGTGGGACGTGGTTACGGGGCACCGGGACGTGGTTGTGGGTGGTGGGACGTGGTAGGACGCGGTTAGGGGGTGGTGGGACGCGGTTACGGGGCGGGGTGTGGTTAGGGGGCGGCGGGGCGCGGTTAGGGGGCGGTTGGGGGGCGGCGGGGCGCGGCGGTAGGCGGGGCTGACCGGTGTGCTCGGCGGCGGCGGTGGCCTCGCTCCTCATGGCGCTCCCCACGAAGACGCCGTGGCGCCAGTTGAAGGCCTCGTAGACCAAGGGCACCCCTACGGCGAGACCCCGCCCCCCCGCTGTGGGAGCCGGCCCGATCCCCCCGGGCGAGGGGGCGGGGCGGGGCAGGGGCGCGGCCTCACCTTCGGGTCTCCGCCCTCCGAAGACGATGGCGTCGATGGGCACGCCCTCGGGGTCCTCCCACGCCGGGTCGATGATGGGGCATTGGCTCGCGGGGGCGCAGAAGCGGGAGTTGGGGTGGGCGCAAGGCCGAGGGTCACCTGGGAGGGGGAGGGGGGTGAGGGGAGGAGCGGGCGGGGCGGGGGGGGGGGGGGGGCGGGGCTTACCGGGCGCCCAGGGTTGGCCCAACCAGGAGGTGAGGGCGGTGCCGGGGGGCAGGGGTTGGTCGATGCCCTCCCAGTAGACGCCGCCGTCGCTGGTCTGGCCGACGTTGGTGAAGATGGTGTTGCGGCGGATGGTCAGCATGGCGTTGGGGTTGGTGCGCGCCGAGGTGCCCGGGGCCACCCCGAAGAAGCCGCACTCGGGGTTGATGGCGCGGAGGCGGCCTGGGGGAGGAGGGAGGGGGGACAGCGGGGCGGTCACGGGGCCACCGGGGCCAGCAGAACCCGAGGGTCATGGGGCCACCAGGGCCAGGAGAACCCAAGGGTCACGGGGCCACCAGGGACATGGGATATGGGGCCACCATGGCCAGGAGAACCCAAGAGTCATGAGGCCACCAGGGACATGGGACATGGGGCCACCATGGCCAGGAGAACCCAAGAGACCTGGGGCCACCATGGCCAGGAGAACCCAAGAGTCATGGGGCCACCAAGACCAGAAGAACCCAAGGGTCCTGGGGCCACCATGGCCAGGAGAACCCAAGAGACCTGGGGCCACCATGGCCAGGAGAACCCAAGAGACCTGGGGCCACCATGGCCAGGAGAACCCAAGAGTCATGGGGCCACCAAGACCAGAAGAACCCAAGGGTCCTGGGGCCACCAGGGCCAGGAGAACCCAAGGGTCCTGTGGCCACCAAGACCAGGAGAACCCAAGAGTCACAGGGCCACCGCAGCCAGGAGAACCCAAGAGACCTGGGGCCACCAAGACCAGGAGAACCCAAGGGTCCTGGGGCCACCAGGGCCGTGGGACATGGGGCCACCATGGCCAGGAGAACCCAAGGGTCCTGTGGCCACCAAGACCAGAAGAACCCAAGGGTCCTGGGGCCACCATGGCCAGGAGAACCCAAGAGTCATGGGGCCACCAGGGCCAGCAGAACCCAAGGGTCCTGGGGCCACCAGGACATGGGGCCACCATGGCCAGGAGAACCCAAGAGACCTGGGGCCACCAGGGCCAGGAGAACCCAAAGGTCACGGGGCCACCAAGACCAGGAGAACCCAAGGGTCCTGGGGCCACCAGGGCCATGGGACATGGGGCCACCATGGCCAGGAGAACCCAAGGGTCCTGTGGCCACCAAGACCAGGAGAACCCAAGGGTCCTGGGGCCACCAGGACATGGGGCCACCATGGCCAGGAGAACCCAAGAGACCTGGGGCCACCAGGGCCGGGAGAACCCAAGGGTCCTGGGGCCACCAGGGCCATGGGACATGGGGCCACCATGGCCAGGAGAACCCAAGAGTCTTGGGGCCACCAGGGACATGGGACATGGGGCCACCAGGGCCAGGAGAACCCAAGGGTCCTGTGGCCACCAAGACCAGGAGAACCCAAGGGTCCTGGGGCCACCAGGACATGGGGCCACCATGGCCAGGAGAACCCAAGAGACCTGGGGCCACCAGGGCCGGGAGAACCCAAGGGTCCTGGGGCCACCAGGGCCATGGGACATGGGGCCACCATGGCCAGGAGAACCCAAGAGTCTTGGGGCCACCAGGGACATGGGACATGGGGCCACCAGGGCCAGGAGAACCCAAGGGTCCTGTGGCCACCAAGACCAGGAGAACCCAAGGGTCCTGGGGCCACCAGGGCCATGGGACATGGGGCCACCATGGCCAGGAGAACCCAAGAGTCATGGGGCCACCGAGACCAGAAGAACCCAAGAGTCACAAGGCCACCGTGGCCAGGAGAACCCAACCAACCAGGCGAAGCCACCTCGGACGCACCCATTCAAAAGCCACCCCCCCCCCCCAAAAAAACGTAAAAGCAACCCGGCGGCCGGGGCGGGGTCACCTTCGGCGTCGAACTTCATCCAGGCGATGTCATCGCCGACGCAGTGGACGCGCCAGCCGGGCAGCGCCGGCGTCATCATGGCCAGGTTGGTTTTGCCGCAGGCGCTGGGGAAGGCGGCCGCCAGGTAGCGCTTCCGGCCCGCCGGGTCCGTCACCCCCAGGATCTGGGGCGGGGGGCGGGGTTAGGGGGGCACCCCGAAACCCCCCCAGCCCCCCCAAAGCCTCCGAGGGCCCCCAAGACCCCTCGAGACCCCCCCCCCAAACCCCCCAAGACCCCCCCAAGACCCCTCGAGACCCCCCAAAACTCCCTCTATAGCCCCTCCAGGACCCCCAAAACCCTTCCAGACCCCCCCCCCCCCCAGACCCCCAAAAACCCTTTGAGAGCCCCCCAAAACCCTTCGAGGGCCCCCAAAGCCCTTCAAGACCCCTCAAGACCCCCCCCCCCCAGACCCCTCGAGACCCCCCCAAAACCCCCCCAGACCCCTCAAGACCCCCCAAAACCCTTCAAGACCCCTCGAGACCCCCCCAGACCCTTCAAGACCCCCCCAAAAACCCTCAAGACCCCTCAAAACCCTTCGAGACCCCCCAAAACCCTTCGAGACCCCTCGAGACCCCCCAGACCCCTCAAGACCCTTCAAGACCCCCCCAAGACCCCTTGAGACCCCTCAAGACCCCCCAAGACCCCCCAAGACCCCTTGAGACCCCCCAAAACCCTTCAAGACCCTCCAAAACCCCCCAAGACCCCTCAAGACCCCCCCAAGACCCCTCGAGACCCCCCAAGACCCCTTGAGACCCCTTGAGACCCCCCAAAACCCTTCAAGACCCTCCAAAACCCCCCAAAACCCCTCGAGACCCCCCAAGACCCCTCAAGACCCCCCCCAAGACCCCCGAGACCCCTCAAGACCCCTTGAGACCCCCCAAGACCCCTCGAGACCCCCCAAGACCCCTCGAGACCCCCCAAAACCCTTCAAGACCCCCCAAAACCCCCCAAAACCCCTCGAGACCCCCCAAGACCCCTCAAGACCCCCCCAAGACCCCCGAGACCCCTTAAAGACCCCTTGAGACCCCTTGAGACCTCCCCAAGACCCCCCCAAGACTCCCCAAAACCCTTCAAGACCCCTCAAGTCCCCCCAAGACCCCTCAAGACCCCCCCCAAGACCCCTCGAGACCCCTCAAGACCCCTTGAGACCCCCCCAAGACCCCTTGAGACCCGTTGAGACCCCTCAAGACCCCCCCCAAGACCCCCCGAGACCCCTCAAGACCCCTTGAGACCCCCCAAGACCCCTTGAGACCCGTTGAGACCCCTCAAGACCCCCCAAGACCCCTTGAGACCCCCCCAAGACCCCTCGAGACCCCCCAAGACCCCTCAAGACCCCCCCAAGACCCCCGAGACCCCTCAAGACCCCTTGAGACCCCCCCAAGACCCCCTGAGACCCGTTGAGACCCCTCAAGACCCCCCCCCCAGACCCCTCGAGACCCCCCCAAAACCCCCCAGACCCCTCAAGACCCCCCAAAACCCTTCAAGACCCCTCGAGACCCCCCCAGACCCTTCAAGACCCCCCAAAAACCCTCAAGACCCCCCAAAACCCTTCGAGACCCCCCAAAACCCTTCGAGACCCCTCGAGACCCCCCAGACCCCTCAAGACCCTTCAAGACCCCCCCAAGACCCCTTGAGACCCCTCAAGACCCCCCAAGACCCCCCAAGACCCCTTGAGACCCCCCCAAAACCCTTCAAGACCCTCCAAAACCCCCCCAAGACCCCTTGAGACCCCCCCAAGACCCCTCGAGACCCCCCAAGACCCCTTGAGACCCCTTGAGACCCCCCAAAACCCTTCAAGACCCTCCAAAACCCCCCCAAAACCCCTCGAGACCCCCCAAGACCCCTCAAGACCCCCCCCAAGACCCCCCGAGACCCCTCAAGACCCCTTGAGACCCCCCAAGACCCCTCGAGACCCCCCAAGACCCCTCGAGACCCCTTGAGACCCCCCCAAAACCCTTCAAGACCCCCCAAAACCCCCCAAAACCCCTCGAGACCCCCCAAGACCCCTCAAGACCCCCCCCCCAAGACCCCCCGAGACCCCTTAAAGACCCCTTGAGACCCCTTGAGACCTCCCCAAGACCCCCCCAAGACTCCCCAAAACCCTTCAAGACCCCTCAAGTCCCCCCCAAGACCCCTCAAGACCCCCCCCAAGACCCCTCGAGACCCCTCAAGACCCCTTGAGACCCCCCAAGACCCCTTGAGACCCGTTGAGACCCCTCAAGACCCCCCCAAGACCCCCCGAGACCCCTCAAGACCCCTTGAGACCCCCCCAAGACCCCTTGAGACCCGTTGAGACCCCTCAAGACCCCCCAAGACCCCTTGAGACCCCCCAAGACCCCTCGAGACCCCCCCAAGACCCCTCAAGACCCCCCCCCAAGACCCCCGAGACCCCTCAAGACCCCTTGAGACCCCCCCAAGACCCCCTGAGACCCGTTGAGACCCCTCAAGACCCCCCCAAGACCCCTCGAGACCCCCCAAGACCCCTCGAGACCCCCCCAAGACCCCCCAAGACCCCTCGAGACCCCCCCCAGACCCTTCAAGACCCCTTGAGACCCCTCAAGACCTCCCCAAGACCCCCCAAGACCCTCCAAAACCCTTCAAGACCCCTCAAGACCCCCCCAAGACCCCTCGAGACCCCCCAAGACCCCTCAAGACCCCCCAAGACCCCCCCAAGACCCCTCGAGACCCCCCAAAGACCCCTCGAGACCCCCCCCAAGACCCCTCGAGACCCCCCCAAGACCCCCGAGACCCCTTAAAGACCCCTTGAGACCCCTTGAGACCTCCCCAAGACCCCCCCAAGACTCCCCAAAACCCTTCAAGACCCCTCAAGTCCCCCCCAAGACCCCTCAAGACCCCCCCAAGACCCCCCGAGACCCCTCAAGACCCCTTGAGACCCCCCCAAGACCCCTTGAGACCCGTTGAGACCCCTCGAGACCCCCCCAAGACCCCTCGAGACCCCCCCCCAAAGACCCCTCGAGACCCCCCCCCCCAAGCCCCCTTCGGACGCCCCCAGGCCCCCCCCGTGGCCCACCAGCATGTGCTCGGCCAGCCAGCCCTCGTCGCGCGCCAGGCGGGAGGCGATGCGCAGGGCGAAGCACTTCTTGCCCAGGAGGGAGTTGCCGCCGTAGCCGCTGCCGAAGGAGACGATGCGGCGCCGGTCGGGGAGGTGGGCGACCAGGGTGCGGTCGGGGTCGCAAGGCCATTGGTTGACCAGGGGCTCTGCGGGGGAGAAAGGGGTTAAAAGGGTGGGGAGGGGGCGGGGTTTTGTGGGGTTTTTTTTTTGGGGGGGGGGGGCGGGGCTTACCGCGGAGGGGGAGGGGTCGGCCGACGGAGTGGAGGCAGCGGACGAAGTCGTCGCGGGCGAGGGCGGGGAGGACGGGGGCGCCCACCCGCGTCATCAGGCGCATGGAGGCGGCGACGTAGGCGGAGTCGGTCAGCTGGAGGCCGGCCTTGGCCAGCGGGGAGCCCAGCGGGCCCATGCTGAAGGGGATGGCGTACATCGTCCGGCCTGCGGGGGCGGGGAAGGCGTGGGGGGAGGGGGGGTCGGTGGGGGGTAGCGAGTGGGGGGTACCGACCTGGGGGGTACCGACCTGGGGGGGGGATGAACAGGGTATCGATTGGGGGGTATTGACCTGGGGGGTATTAACGGGGTATCGATTTGGGGGGTATCGATTTGGGGGGTATTGACCTGGGGGGTATCGACCTGGGGGTATTAACGGGGGTATCGATTTGGGGGGTATCGACCTGGGGGTATTAATGGGGTATCGATTTGGGGGGTATCGATTTGGGGGGTATTGACCTGGGGGGTATTAACGGGGTATCGATTTGGGGGGTACTAACGGGGTATCAATTTGGGGGGTATCGACCTGGGGGTATTAACGGGGTATCGATTTGGGGGGTACTAACGGGGTATCGATTTGGGGGGTATCGATTTGGGGGGTATTGACCTGGGGGGTATTAACGGGGTATCGATTTGGGGGTATCGATTTGGGGGTATTGACCTGGGGGTATTAATGGGGTATCGATTTGGGGGGTATCGATTTGGGGGTATTGACCTGGGGGGTATTAACGGGGTATCGATTTGGGGGGTATCGATTTGGGGGGTATTGACCTGGGGGTATTAACGGGGTATCAATTTGGGGGGTATCGACCTGGGGGTATTAACGGGGTATCGATTTGGGGGTACTAACGGGGTATCGATTTGGGGGGTATCGATTTGGGGGGTATTGACCTGGGGGGTATTAACGGGGTATCGATTTGGGGGGTACCGATTTGGGGGGTACTAACGGGGTATCGATTTGGGGGGTATTGACTGGGGTACTGATTTGGGGGTATTGATTTGGGGGTATTAACAGGGTATCGATTTGGGGGGTATCGATTTGGGGGGTATCAATTTGGGGGGTACTGATTTGGGGGTATTACTGGGGTACCGATTTGGGGTATTGATTTGGGGTATTGATTTGGGGGTATTAACAGGGTATCGATTTGGGGGGTACCGATTTGGGGGGTACTAACGGGGTATCGATTTGGGGGGTATCGACCTGGGGGGTATTAACGGGGTATCAATTTGGGGGGTATCGATTTGGGGGGGACCAAAGTGGGGGTATTAATGGGGTATTGATTTGGGGGGTATCAATTGGGGGTATTAATGGGGTACTGGTTTGGGGGTATTAATGGGGTATCAATTTGGGGTATCAATGGGGTATCAATTCAGGGGGTATCGATTCGGGGTGTCGATTCGGGGGTATTAACGGGGTATCGATTGGGGGGTATCAATGGGGTATCAATTCAGGGGGTATCGATTCGGGGGGTATCGATTCGGGGGGGGGGTGTTACCGGGGGTATCGATTCGGGGGGTATCGATTCGGGGGGGGGTGTTACCGGGGGTATCGATTCGGGGGTATCGATTCGGAGGGGGTGTTACCGGGGGTATCGATTCGGGGGTATCGATTCGGGGGGGGTGTTACCGGGGGTATCGATTCGGGGGGTATCGATTCGGAGGGGGTGTTACCGGGGGTATCGATTTGGGGGGGGTGTTACCGGGGGTATCGATTCGGGGGTACGAATGGGGGTGTCAACTTGGGGGTATCGACGGGGGGGTATTCCCGAGGGTATCGATTTGGGGGTGTTAATTTTTGGGGGGTTGGACGTTGTGGTTCGGGGGCCCCTCACCCTCCATGCAGCCGGGGAAGCGCTCCTGCACCGCCCGCTCCAGCGCGGCGGGGCTCATCCAGTTGCCCAACTGTCGGGGTCCCCCCCCGGGGGGTGGGGGGGGGACGGCGTCCCGCTCCCGCTCCGTCACCAGCACCGTCCGGCTCTCCACCCGCGCCACGTCCCGCGGGTCCGTCCGCGCCAGCCAGCTGCGAACGGGGGGGGGGGCCATCACCTCCGGGGACCCCCGAAAGGACCGGGGACCCCCCCATCAGCCCAGGACCCCCCCAAAAGGGACCCAGGACCCCCCCAAAAGGGATCAGGTGCCCGGGGTGGGACCCCCCATCACCCCAGGACCCCCCAAAAAGGGACCGGGGACCCCCAAGGACCCCCCCAAAAGGACCCAGGTGCCCGGGGGGGGACCCCCCATCACCCCAGGACCCCCCAAAAGGGACCGGGGACCCCCAAGGACCCCCCAAAAGGACCCAGGTGCCCGGGGGGCCCCCCATCCCCCCGGGACCCCCCCAAACGGGACCGGGACCCCCCAGGACCCCCCCAAAAGGGACCCGGGACCCCCCCCCCCCAAAAGGACCAGGGACCCCCCCCCCCCAAAAGGACCCAGGTGCCTGGGGGGGACCCCCATCACCCCAGGACCCCCCCAAAAGGACCAGGGACCCCCAAGGACCCCCCAAAAGGACCAGGGACCCCCCGGACCCCCCCAAAAGGACCCAGGATCCCCCCAAAGGGACCCAGGTGCCTGGGTGGGGACCCCCCATCACCCCAGGACCCCCCAAAGGGACCCGGGACCCCCCCCAAAAGGACCAGGAGCCCCCCAAAAGGACCCAGGTGCCCGGGGGGACCCCCATCACCCCAGGACCCCCACCCCCAATATCACCCCTACCCCCCAAAACTGGGCCCAACCCCCCCCCCTTAAAAATAAAGAGTGGGGGCACTTCGGGGGGGGGGGGGGGCTTTTGGGGACCCCCCTCACCCCAGAGGGGACGCAGGCGTCGGCGTAACCCCCCCACCCCAAATCGCCCCGTCCCGGTGTTGGCCACCAACTTGCCCCCCCCCCCCCCCCCAAAAAGCCACGGGAAGAAGGGGGGGGAGGGGTAAATGGGGGGGGGGGGGGGGTCCCCGCTTACCAGTTGTCGTATTTGGGGAGGGGGTGGAGGACCCCCTCGGCCTGCAGGCGCGCCAGGAGGGCGGCCCCCTCCTCGGGGGAGCCGTCGCAGAGGTGGAGGGCGCGGGGGCGGCAGAGGCGGACCCCCTCCTCCACGAAAGGGGGGGGGGGGGGGGGGAGGGCCCCCAGCCCCTCCCCCAGCTCCGGGCTCAGCCCCCCCCCGCTCAGGCCCCGCCGGGGGGAGGGGAGGCGGGGGGCCCACCTGGGGGGGGGGGAGAAGGAGGAGGAGGGGGGGGGGGGTTGCACAATGCCCCCCCCCCCCCCCAACCTGGACCTTGGCCTGCCCCAGGGCATGCTGGGAAGGTGCCCCCCCCCCCCCCCAGGGTGATGCAGGGGGCAAAGGGCGCCGTGGCTGGCCCAACCCCCCCCCCCAGGGGACCCAGGCATCCGGGTGCCCCACAGCCCCCCCAAGTAGCCCCAGGTTGCCCCATAGTAGCCCCACAGCCCCCCAGGTAGCCTCAGGCTGACCCACAGTAGCCCCACAGCCCCCCCAAGTAGCCCCAGGTTGCCCCATAGTAGCCCCACAGCCCCCCAAGTAGCCCCAGGTTGCCCCATAGTAGCCCCAGACTGCCCCATAGTAGCCCCACAGCCCTCCCAAGTAGCCCCATAACCCCCCCACAGCCCCCCCAATAGCCCCACAGCCCCCCCAAGTAGCCCCAGGTTGCCCCACAGCCCCCCCAAGTAGCCCCAGGTTGCCCCATAGTAGCCCCAGACTGCCCCATAGTAGCCCCACAGCCCCCCAGGTAGCCTCAGGCTGACCCACAGTAGCCCCACAGCCCCCCCAAGTAGCCCCAGGTTGCCCCATAGTAGCCCCACAGCCCCCCAAGTAGCCTCAGGCTGACCCACAGTAGCCCCATAGCCCCCCAAGTAGCCCCAGGCTGCCCCACAGCTCCCCCCAAGTAGCCCTACAGCCCTCCCAAGTAGCCCCATAACCCCCCCACAGCCCCCCAAGTAGCCCCATAGCCCCCCCAAGTAGCCCCACAGCCCCCCCAAGTAGCCCCAGGCTGCCCCACAGCCCCCCCAAGTAGCCCTACAGCCCCCCCAAGTAGCCCCATAGCCCCAGGCTGCCCCACAGCCCCCCACAGCCCCCCAAGTAGCCCCATAGCCCCCCCAAGTAGCCCCAGGCTGCCCCACAGCCCCCCCCCAAGTAGCCCCACAGCCCCCCCAAGTAGCCCCACAGCCCCCCCAGGTAGCCCCAGGCTGCCCCACAGCCCCCCCCAGTACCCCCACTCACCCCCCCAGTCCCCCAATGGCCTTCTGCATCCCCGCCGCCGCTCGCCGTCACCCTGGGGTCCCCCCCGCCAGGGGACGCCCCTTATACCCCCAACTTGGGGGGGGGGAGGGGGGGGCAAACAGGTCCCTGCGTCCGGGGGGGGCGTGGTTGGGGGGGGGCAAAGCCCCGCCCCCTCCCCCCCCCCCCCCCCCCCCCCGCCGGGGGGGGGATGATGTAACACGCCGCCGGCCTTGCTCCGCTTGGCCCCGCCCCTTTGTTTGTGTAGGGTCGCCGGGAAGGGGGGGGGGGGGGAGGGGGGGGGTCACCCAAATCCCCCCCCCCCCGTGGGAATTTGGGGGGGGTCCCTGAGGGCTGGGACAACCCCCCCCCCCCGGTATTTGGGGGGGCTTATGGGACCCCCCCCCAATAATTAGGGGGTCCCTAAGGGCTGGGACCCCCCCAAATACTTGAGGGGGGGGGGGCCATGGCTTATGGGACCCCCCCAAATATTGGGGTGGGGGTCCCTAAGGGCTGGGGCCCCCCCAGGGGTATTTGGGGGGGGGGGGGGGGCCCCATGGCTTAGGGGACCCCCCAAATTTGGGGGTGGGGGCCCCTAAGGGCTGGGACCCCCCCAAATACTTGAGGGGGGGGGGACCATGGCTTATGGGACCCCCCCCAATAATTAGGGGGTCCCTAAGGGCTGGGACCCCCCCCCAAATACCCCTGGGGGGGTCCCCATGGCTTATGGGACCCCCCCCAATAATTAGGGGGTCCCTAAGGGCTGGGACCCCCCCCCCAAATACCCCTGGGGGGGTCCCCATGGCTTATGGGACCCCCACCCTAATAATTAGGGGGTCCCTAAGGGTTGGGACCCCCCCAAATACTTGAGGGGGGGGGGGCCATGGCTTATGGGACCCCCCCAAATATTGGGGTGGGGGTCCCTAAGGGCTGGGACCCCCCCCCAAATACCCCTGGGGGGGTCCCCATGGCTTATGGGACCCCCCAAATATTGGGGTGGGGGTCCCTAAGGGCTGAGACCCCCCCCCTATAAATGCCTTTGGGGGGGGTCCCCATGGCTTATGGCCCCCCCCCCGAAGATGAATGGGGATCCCCCCCCCCAAAACCGGGGCGCACCCTGAGGTAAAACCCCCCCCCCCCCCCCCCCCTTTAAAAATAAAGGAAATAAATGGTAAGAAAACCCCGTTTCGAGGCGTTTTTACCTCATCCCGCCGCCGCCCCCCGCCGTCCCGGGCCCGGGCGCCGCAGCTCCGCCGGCGGCCGCCGCCATTTTCCTTCCGGCTCCCAGGGGGCGCAAACCTCCCCCCCCCCCCCCGCAGCGGGGCCGGTTAATTACCGGGAAGCGGAGGTAATTAACGGCACAGGGCCTTCATTAATTAATTGGGGGGTTAATTAATTGGGGGGGGTTAATTAGGAGCGGGAAACGGTGCTTCCCCCCCCCCCCCCCCCCCCCCCCACACACACTCTATGGCGGCGGCGGCGCGGTAATGGCGGCCGCCCCCTCAGGGCGACAAAATGGCGGGCAGGCGGCGCGCCTGCGCGGGCCGCCCTTAATTAGCGGCGATTAATATTAATTAGCGCCACAAAAAGTCACTTTCTGTGTGGATATTAACGAAAAATCGGCGAATGTTAATGAGGACCGGCGAATATTAATGAGGACCGGCGAATATTAATGAGCCTCGCTGACCCTATGTGGGCGCTGCGGGCCGTTAATGCCCCCTTCTTCATTAATAATTAATAATAATTCAATAATATTAACGAAGTTTGGGTATGAAGTGGGTTAACGCCATTAATATTAATGAGCTAAGGGCTTGACAGGCGTTAACGAGCACTGACTGCTGTCTACTCAACCCTATTAACGATTATTAATGGCTATCAGCTATTAAGGCATATTAATGATCATTAATGGTTATCGCTAGCGCCTGTTGGCTCTTAATTAATGGCGTGGCGCCTAATTAGCATTGTAATTAGGCATCATTAATAGTAACGAGGCCCGGGGAACTCCGGCGAGCGGCGTCGGCGCGACTGAGTCGCAACGGCCCATAGCGAGGGCGATAAAATTAATTAACGTAGGAGTAATTAATACTCACAGTAACAAATAATTATCTTTGTTAACGACGCTAATAGTTGCCGCCTTTGGGGGATTTCTCTTAATGATTTAATTGTGATAATTAGGGGTTGCTCGTTTGGGAATTTCGGCCCTTTCGGGGGCGATTTGGGGCTTTAATGGGGATATTAATAATATTAATAATAATAATTTCTCTGGGTTTAGGGGTTTTTCACAATTTCCCTCATTTGGAGGGGGGTTTGACCCCTTTTGGGGGGGGAAATTTGGGAAAATCCGGGGAAAAGAGAGGGAATTTGGGGCGAAGTCAAGAGAATCGGGGGGAAATAGGAAATTTGGGGGGGAAATTTGGGGAAAACTAGGGAAATTTGGGGGAAATCAGGGAAATTTGGGGGAAATCAGGGAAATTTGGGGGAAATCGGGGGGAAACAGGAAAAGTTGGGGGAAATTAGGGGAAACTGGGGGAAATTAGTAAAATTTGGGGAAGAGCAGGAAAATTGAGGGAAAAACTAGTAAAATTTGGGGGAAATGAGGGAAATTTGGGGGAAATAAGACAAGTAAGGGGAAAATTTGGGGGAATAAAGGGAAAATTAGGGGGAATTCAGGAAAAAATCAGGATAATTGGGGAACTAAGGGGAAGAGAGAGGAAATCGGGGCGAATTCGGGAGAATTTGGGGGAAATAAGAGAAGTTGGGGGAAATGGGGGGAAATTGGGGGGAATTAAGGGGAAAATTTGGGGAAATAAGGGGAAACGCAGAGAAAATTTGGGGGGAATCAGGAAAATTTTGAGAAATCGGGGGAAAACGGGAGGAGTTGGGGGAAAACTAGGGGAGAGAGCGGGGGAAATGGAGGGGAAAAGCAGGAAAATAAGGGGGAAACAGAGGCAATTTGGGGGGAAATCAGGAAAAACTGGGGAAAATAAAAAGAGGAAGGCAAAAATTAGGGCAAATATGGGGGAAATTAAGGGGGAAAGCAGGAAAATCTGGGGGAAATAGGGGAAATAAGGGGAAAACAGAAGAAATTCGGGGGAAATTGGGAAAAATCAGGAGAAATCGGGGGAAAATAGGAAAAAGTAGGGGGAAACTAGGGGAAATTGAGGGAAAATTAGCAAAAATTAGTAGAATTTGGGGAAGTTAGGGGAAAACCAGAGGAAATTTGGGGGAAATCAGGAAAACTTGGGGAAAACAAGAAATGTTGGGGGGGGAATTAGGGGAAATATGGGGGGAAATTAGGAGGGATTAAGGGAAAAATCAGGAAAATTGGGGGAAATAAGGAGAAACCTGAGGAAATTTCCAGAAAATTTGGGGAAATCAGGGGAAAACAGGGGAAATTTGGGGCAAAACCAGGAAAACTTGGGGGAAATAAGGCGAGTTATGGGAAAATTAGGGGAAATGGGGGGGGGGGGGGGGAAATTAGGGGAAAGCAGAGGAAATTTGGGGGAAATCAGGAAAATTTGGGGGAAACAAGAAAATTTGGGGGAAATTAGGGGAAATGGGGGGGATTTAAGGGGAAATGCAGGAAAAATTGGGGAAATAAGGGGGAAAACAGAGGAAATTTGGGACAAAACCAGGAAAACTTGGGGGAAATAAGAAAAGTTACGGGAAAATTAGGGGAAATAGGGGGAAACAGAGGAAATTTGGGGGAAATCAGGAAAATTTGGGGAAAACAAGAACATTGAGGGGGACATAATGGGAAACGGGGGGAAATTTGGGGGAAATCAGGAAAATTTGGGGGAAACAAGAAAACTGAGGGGGAAATTGGGGAAATAGGGGGAAAATTTGAGGGAAATCGGGAAAATTGGGGGAAAACAAGAAGATTTCGGGGGAAATTAGGGGAAATAGGGGGGAAATGAGGGGGATTTAAGGGGAAATGCAGGAAAATTGGGGGAAACACGGGGGCGAAGAGGGGACTGGGGGGGAACTGGGGGCCGAAGCAGGGGAATTGGGGGGCACCCCCACCCAGGGGGGGGGGCCACGGTGCCCCCGGCCCCACGGGCGTCACGAGCCGATCGGGTGTCGGGGGGGGGGAGGGGGGATCCCAAAAATATCCCGGGGGGGGGGGGGTGGGGGTGGGGGTCCCCACCTGTCCTTTGTCTGTCCGGCCCCTCCCCCGCCCCGGGCGCGCCTGTCGGCTTGCCTCATCCATCCCATAATAGACCCGGGGGGGGGGGCTATAGGGGGCCCCTATAGGGCAGGGGTGGGTGTCCTATGGGGCTGGGGGTGTCCTATAGGGGTTCTATAGGGGGAGATGGGGGGCCCTATGGGGCTGGGGGGGTCCTATAGGGCTGGGAGGGGGTCCTATAGGGGGTCTATAGGGCTGGGGGGTCCTATAGGGCTGAGGGGAGCTATAGGGGTCCTACGGGGGGAAATATGGGGGCCCTATGGGGCTGGGGGGGTCCTATAGGGCTGGGAGTGGGTCCTATAGGGATTCTATAGGGCTGGGGGGAGCTATAGGGGGAAATAGGGGGGCCTATGGGGCTGGGAGTGGGTCCTATAGGGGTTCTATAGGGCTCAGGGGGGTCCTATGGGGCTGGGGGGAGGTATAGGGGTCCTATGGAGGAAGATACAGGGGTTCTATAGGGCAGGGGGTTCCTATTGGGCTGGGGGGGCTATAGGGGTTCTATAGGGATTCTATAGGGCTCAGGGGGTCCTATGGGGCTGGGGGGGTCCTATTGGGCTGGGGGGCTATAGGGGTCCTATAGGGGTTCTATAGGGCTCAGGGGGTCCTATGGGGCTGGGGGGCTATAGGGGTCCTATAGGGGTTCTATAGGGCTCAGGGGGGTCCTATGGCGCTGGGGGGTCCTATGGGGCGGGGGGGCCCTATAGGTCCATAGGGGATCACCAGGACCCTATGGGACGGGGGGGGGGGGAGGGCCCTATAGATCCATAGGGGCCCGTCCGTCCGTCCGTCCGTCTGTCCGCACCCCCACCCCACCCCCCCCCGCGGTGACGTGAATGGGGGGGGGAATGGGGGGGATATAATGGGGGACCCCCGGACGGCGCCCGCAGACCCAGGGGCAGGTGGGGCAGGGGGCACTGGGAGCACTGGGAGGGACTGGGAGGGTCTAGGGGGGAACTGGGAGGGACTGGGAGGGACTGGGAGGGTCTACGGGGTCCCATAGGGGCTCTATCAGCATCCATAGGGGCTCTATGGGGCCCCATAGGGTCTCCATCGGCATCTATAGGGGCTCTATGGGGATCTATGGGGCTCCATAGGGGCTCTGTGGGGTCTCTATAGGCCTCCATAGGGGCTCTATGGGGATCTATGGGGCTCTATGGGATCTATGGGGACCTAAGGGATCTCTATGGGCCTCCATAGGGGCTCTATGGGGCTCTATGGGGCCCCGTAGGGTCTCCATGGGGCTCTATGGGGCCCCATAGGGGCTCAATCGGCATCTATAGGGGATCTATGGGGCCCCGTAGGGGCTCTATGGGGCTCTACGGGGATCTATGGGGCCCCAGAGGGGCTCAATCAGCATCCATAGGGGATCTATGGGGCCCCGTAGGGGCTCTATGGGGTCTCTATAGGCCTCCATAGGGGCTCTACGGGGCTCTATGGGGCTCCATAGGGGTTCTATGGGGATCTATGGGGCTCTATGGGATCTATGGGGCCTCAGAGGGGCTCTATGGGGATCTATGGGGCCCTATGGGGATCTATGGGGCTCCATAGGGGCTCTATGGGGATCTATGGGGCCCTATGGGATCTATGGGGCTCCATAGGGGCTCTATGGGGATCTATGGGGCCCTATGGGATCTATGGGGCTCCATAGGGGCTCTATGGGGATCTATGGGGCTCTATGGAATCTATGGGGCCCCATAGGGGCTCCGGGCTCCGTGGGGCTCCATGGGGGCTCGAGGGGGCCCTATAGGGCAGAGGAGGGGGATCCGTGGGGCACAATGGGGGGGGGGCGCGCCTCCACACCCCACCCCCCCCACCCCCGCCCGCGGGAATCTGTCACCTGGCGGGGACACTTGTCACCTCCCCGCGGACAAAGTGGACGCCGTGTTCGGGGACGGCCGCCAGCTCCCCCCTCCCCCCCCCCCCGCCCCACAGCCGGCCCCACGGCGCCGAGACAACGACCCCCGCCCGCCCCCCGCGTCCCGATATAGAGCTGGCAGGGACGGGCTGTCACCAGCCGCCGGTGACGGGGACGCTGGCCAGGGGCCGGCCCCATAGATCCCCCCCACGGAGGGACCGGCCCCATAGATCCCCCCACGGAGGGACCGGGCCCCATAGATCCCCCCACGGAGGGACCGGCCCCATAGATCCCCCATGGAGGGACCGGGCCCCATAGATCCCCCATGGAGGGACTGGGCCCCATAGATCCCCCCCATGGAGGGGCCGGGCCCCATAGATCCCCCATGGAGGGACTGGGCCCCATAGATCCCCCCCACGGAGGGACCGGGCCCCATAGATCCCCCATGGAGGGACCGGGCCCCATAGATCCCCCCACGGAGGGACCGGGCCCCATAGATCCCCCATGGAGGGACTGGGCCCCATAGATCCCCCCACGGAGGGACCGGGCCCCATAGATCCCCCATGGAGGGACCGGGCCCCATAGATCCCCCCACGGAGGGACCGGGCCCCATAGATCCCCCATGGAGGGACCGGGCCCCATAGATCCCCCCACGGAGGGACCGGGCCCCATAGATCCCCCATGGAGGGACTGGGCCCCATAGATCCCCCCCACGGAGGGACCGGGCCCCATAGATCCCCCATGGAGGGACTGGGCCCCATAGATCCCCCCCATGGAGGGGCCGGGCCCCATAGATCCCCCATGGAGGGACCGGCCCCATAGATCCCCCCATGGAGGGACCGGGCCCCATAGATCCCCCCACGGAGGGACCGGGCCCCATAGATCCCCCATGGAGGGACCGGGCCCCATAGATCCCCCCACGGAGGGACCGGGCCCCATAGATCCCCCCCACGGAGGGACCGGGCCCCATAGATCCCCCATGGAGGGACCGGGCCCCATAGATCCCCCCCACGGAGGGACCGGGCCCCATAGATCCCCCATGGAGGGACCGGGCCCCATAGATCCCCCCCATGGAGGGACCGGGCCCCATAGATCCCCCCACGGAGGGACCGGCCCCATAGATCCCCCACGGAGGGACCGGGCCCCATAGATCCCCCCCACGGAGGGACCGGCCCCATAGATCCCCCCCATGGAGGGGCCGGGCCCCATAGATCCCCCATGGAGGGGCCGGGCCCCATAGATCCCCCCCATGGAGGGACCGGCCCCATAGATCCCCCCACGGAGGGACCGGCCCCATAGATCCCCCCCACGGAGGGGCCGGGCCCCATAGATCCCCCACGGGGTCCGGGCATCCCTTGCTCTGCCCCACAGCTCTGCCCCACAGCTCTGCCCCACAGACCCCGCTGGGGGGTGGGTGTGTGGGGCCCGGACCCCTGGGTCCCCGGAGAGACGCCGTGGGGCTGGGGAAGGGGGGGCTGCCCCCTCCCCCTCCCTTATCAGCCGCCCCCTCCCCAGGAATGCTCCTCCCCCCCCCGCCCCACGGCGCCCTATAAAGGCCGTGGGGCTGCGGGGCCGCTGTAGGTGCCGGCGTGGGGCAGAGAGAGAGAGAGAGGGTGGGGGGCACGGGGGGGATGTGGGGGGCAGAGGGGGGCTATGGGGCGCACAGGGGGGCTATGGGGGCTATGGGGCACAGGGGGGTCTATAGGGTGCACAGGGGGGCTATAGGGTGCACAGGGGGGCTATGGGGGCTATGGGGCGCACGGGGGGCTATGGGGCACGGGGGGGGCTATGGGGTGTACAAGGGGGTCTATAGGGTGCACAGGGGGCTATGGGGGCTATGGGGTGCACGGGGGGGCTATGGGGCACGGGGGGGCTATGGGGTGTACAAGGGGGTCTATAGGGTGCACAGGGGGGCTATGGGGGCTATGGGGTGCACGGGGGGCTATGGGGCACGGGGGGGCTATGGGGCACAGGGGGGTCTATAGGGTGTACAGGGGGGCTATGGGGGCTATGGGGCGCACGGGGGGGCTATGGGGCACGGGGGGGGCTATGGGGTGTACAAGGGGGTCTATAGGGTGCACAGGGGGCTATAGGGTCTATAGGGCGCACGGGGGGGCTATGGGGGCTATGGGGCACAGGGATCTATGGGGCGCAGCCTCACCCTCCCCGCCGCCCCCCCCAGCTCCCTCCATCTTACCTGCCAGACCCACGGACTCCAGGTGAGGGGGGGCGGCGCCGTGGGGCAGCCGTGGGGCTGGGCGCTTCGGGGGGAGCCCTATAGGGGCCGCGCGGCGCTGGGGGGGGAGGGGGGGGGCCCTGCACGGCCATAGGGGGCCCTGAGGCGCTATGGGGGGCCCTGCGTGGGGGTATACGTTGCTATGGGGGGCCCTGCGGCGCTATAGGGCCCCACCCACGGCTATGGGGTCCCACAGACACCTATAGGACCCACAGATGGCTCTAGGGCCCACCCACAGCTATAGGGCCCCACCCACGGCTATAGGGCGCTATGCATGCCTATAGGGCCCCACCCACGGCTATAGGGCCCCACCCACAGCTATAGGGCCCCACCCACGGCTATAGGCCCCACCCACAGCTCTAGGGCCCCACCCACGGCTATAGGGCCCTATGCATGCCTATAGGGCCCCACCCACGGCTCTAGGCCCCACCCACAGCTATAGGGCCCCACCCACGGCTATAGGGCCCCACCCACAGCTCTAGGCCCCACCCACGGCTCTAGGCCCCACCCACGGCTCTGGGGCCCCAGGCCGGGCCATGGGGGCCCCCGCGGGCCCCTCGTGCCCCAGAGGTGACGGGGGGCCCTGCCGTGGGGCAGGATGGCGGAGGCGGCGCTGGGGGCGGCGGCCCCGTACCTGCGGCAGGGGGAGCGGGAGCGGCTGGCGGCGCAGACCCGGCCCTTCGACCCCCGCAGCGAGTGCTTCGTCCCCCACCCCCGGCAGGAGTTCGTCCGGGGGCGGGTGGTGGGGCGCCAGGGGGGGGAGGTCACCGTCCAGACCGAGCTCGGAGAGGTGGGGGGCGGGGCGGGGCGGGGCGGGGGGGGAGGGTCGATGGGGGAAGGGGGGGGAAGTTGGGGGGGGGGGGCAAGGGGGGAGGGGGCAACCCGGCCCATAGAGGGTGGCCCCCGACCCATGGGGAGACCTCCCGACCCACAGGGGGCGCCCTTCGGGGCGCTGGAGAAGCCCCAGACCCGTGGGAGACCCCCCCCCCAACCCATGGGAGACCCCCACCCATGGGAGACCCCGCCCAACCCATGGGAGACGCCCCCAACCCACGAGGAACCCCCAACCCATTGAAGACCCCCAACCCATGGGAGACCCCGCCCAACCCATGGGAGACCCCACCCAACCCATGGGAGACCCCGCCCAACCCATTGAAGACCCCCAACCCATGGGAGACCCCCCCAACCCACGAGGAACCCCCCACCCATTGAAGACCCCCACCCATGGGAGACCCCCCCCACCCATGGGAGACACCCCCACCCATGGGAGACCCCCAACCCATGGGAGACACCCCCACCCATGGGAGACCCCCAACCCATTGAAGACCCCCACCCATGGGAGACCCCCCCACCCATGGGAGACCCCCCCAACCCACCGAAGACCCCCCACCCATGGGAGACCCCCAACCCACTGAAGACCCCCAACCCATTGAAGACCCCAACCCATGGGAGACGCCCCCACCCATGGGAGACACCCCCACCCATGGGAGACCCCCAACCCATTGAAGACCCCCACCCATGGGAGACCCCCCCACCCATGGGAGACCCCCCCCAACCCACCGAAGACCCCCCCACCCATGGGAGACCCCCAACCCACTGAAGACCCCCAACCCATTGAAGACCCCCAACCCATTGAAGACCCCCACCCATGGGAGACCCCCCCACCCATGGGAGACCCCCACCCCACTGAAGACCCCCAACCCGTGGGGCGCCCCCAACGCCCCCCTCTGTCCCCTCCCCCCCCCAGACCGTGACAGTGAAGGAGGCCGACGTCCACCAGCAGAACCCCCCCAAGTTCGACAAGATCGAGGACATGGCCATGCTGACCTTCCTCCACGAGCCCGCCGTCCTCTACAACCTCAAGGAGCGCTACGCCGCCTGGATGATCTACGTGAGCCTTCCCATGAGCCCCTGGGGCAGCCTGGAACTGGGCGGGGCCTGCCCCACGGCCTGTGGGCTGCAGGGAAGCTGGTGACCCTTCCCGAAAGCCCTTGGGCTACCGAGAACGGGATGGGCCTTCCAGAGAGTCTAGGGGGCACCTAGAACCTGGTGGGGCTTCCCCAGGGACACTGGGGCCACCGAGAACCTGGGGTCCCTCCTCCAGGCCCCTGGGCCACCCAGAGCCAGGATGTCCCAGCCCTGGACCCCGCGGGCCACCAGGACCCAAGATGTCCCCTCCCCAGCCCCCTTGGGCCACCCACACCCAAGATGGCCCCTCCCCAGCCCCCTTGGGCCACCCAGAGCCAGGATGTCCCAGCCCTGGACCCCGCGGGCCACCCACACCCAAGATGTCCCAGCCCCGGACCCCTTGGGCCACCCACACCCAAGATGGCCCAGCCCTGGACCCCTTGGGCCACCAGGACCCAAGATGGCCCCTCCCCAGCCCCCTTGGGCCACCCAGAGCCAGGATGTCCCAGCCCCAGCCCCCTTGGGCCACCCACACCCAAGATGGCCCAGCCCCGGACCCCTTGGGCCACCCACACCCAAGATGGCCCCTCCCCAGCCCCCTTGGGCCACCCACACCCAAGATGGCCCCTCCCCAGCCCCCTTGGGCCACCCAGAGCCAGGATGTCCCAGCCCTGGACCCCTCGGGCCACCCACACCCAAGATGTCCCAGCCCCGGACCCCTTGGGCCACCCACACCCAAGATGTCCCCTCCCCAGCCCCCTTGGGCCACCCACACCCAAGATGTCCCAGCCCTGGACCCCTCGGGCCACCCACACCCAAGATGGCCCCTCCGGTGGGGCGGGGCCTGACGCTCCTGCCCCCGCCCCCCCCCCCCCCCCAGACCTACTCGGGGCTCTTCTGCGTGACGGTCAACCCCTACAAGTGGTTGCCCGTCTACGACGCCGAGGTGGTGGCCGCCTACCGGGGCAAGAAGCGGAGCGAAGCCCCGCCCCACATCTTCTCCATCTCCGACAACGCCTACCAGAACATGCTGACGGGTAGGGACCTCCTTCGGTGACCTCATAACCGCGGCCCCGCCCCTTTTTTGGGTGCCGGGGTGGGTGACGTGGGGCAGGCGTGGGGCGCGGCCGCGGTGGGCTTCGGAACCTCACGCCTGTCCTCCTCGCCCCACCAGATCGGGAGAACCAGTCCATCCTCATCACGTGAGTGACCTCATCCCTAAACAGCACCGTAGCCCCGCCCGCCGCCAAAGCCCTCCCACTTTTTTTTGCATAGCCCCTCCCCTCCGTAAAGCCACGCCCACCGGCACGACCAACCCCTTTCTCACCACCCGGACTGGTCTGTGGAGGCCCATAGCCCATCTCCTGCAAGCCCCACCCCCTTCCCAGCGAGGCCCCGCCCCTAGCACCACAGCCCCACCCCCAGCACCCAAGCCTCGCTCTCATTGGCTGCCCCCAGCGGAGAATCCGGGGCGGGGAAGACGGTGAACACCAAGCGGGTCATCCAGTACTTCGCCAGCATCGCCGCCATCGGCGACCGCGGCAAGAAGGAGACGGGGACCCCGGGCAAGGTGAGGGCACGGGGCGGGGACAGCGGGGTGTCCACCCACCCGCCCGCCCACCCAAACACCCACCCAAACACCCAAACGCCCAACCACCCAACCACCCAAACGCCCAACCACCCACCCACCCAACCACCCACCCAACCACCCACCCACCCAACCACCCAACCACCCACCCAACCACCCAACCACCCAAACACCCAAACACCCAAACGCCCAACCACCCACCCACCCAACCACCCACCCAAACACCCAACCACCCAACCACCCAAACGCCCAACCAACCACCCAACCGCCCACCCACCCACCCATCCAGTCACCCAACCAACCAACAACCACCCAACCACCCAAACACCCACCCAAACACCCAAACACCCAACCACCCAACCACCCAAACGCCCACCCAACCACCCACCCAACCACCCACCCAACCACCCACCCAACCACCCAACCACCCAAACACCCAAACACCCAACCAACCACCCACCCAACCACCCACCCAAACACCCACCCAACCACCCACCCAAACACCCACCTAACCAACCACCCACCCACCCAACCACCCACCCAACCACCCACCTAACCAACCACCCAACCGCCCACCCACCCACCCACCCACCCATCCAGTCACCCAACCAACAACCACCCAACCACCCAACCGCCCAACCACCCACCCAACCGCCCAAGGAACCACCCTAACACCCACCCACCCACCCAGTCACCCAACCAACCAACAACCACCCAACCATCCAACCACCGAACCACCTAACCACCCACCCACTTTAACCCTCCCCCCACCCCCGCAGCCCCTCCGGGACCTCTGTGACCACTCCCCCCGGCCCCGCCCCCCCCGCCCTCCCCCACCCCTCCCCCCGTGACAGCCCCTCCCCCCCCCCAGGGCACCCTGGAGGACCAAATCATCCAGGCCAACCCCGCCTTGGAGGCCTTCGGCAACGCCAAGACCGTCCGCAACGACAACTCCTCCCGCTTCGTGAGCGCCGGGGGGGGCGGGGCCGGGGGCGGGGCCGGTGAGGTCACCCCTACCTCACGCCGCTGCTCTTCCCAGGGGAAGTTCATCCGCATCCACTTCGGGGCCACCGGGAAGCTGGCGTCGGCCGACATCGAGACCTGTGAGCGGAGGGAGGGAGGGAGGACGGGCCCTTGGCCGTCACCCATTGGCCCTCGCCCGGCCGTCCGTCAGCCCCTCCGTCCCCGCCCCCCCCCCAACCTCCCCTCCCCCTCCTCCCAGACCTCCTGGAGAAGTCCCGCGTCATCTTCCAGCTGAAGGCCGAGAGGAACTACCACATCTTCTACCAGATCCTCTCCCACAAGAAGCCGGAGCTGCTGGGTGAGCCGGGCCCCGCGCTTGGGCCTCGCGTCTTCTCCTCCCTCCCCTCCCCCCCCCCTCCCCTCCCCCCTCCTCCTCCTCCTCCCCCTTCGGCCGCCGGCAAGGCTCAGGTTTTGTCTCCGCCCTCGGCCCCCGCGGCGCAGAGATGCTCCTCGTCACCAACAACCCCTACGACTACGGCTACGTCTCCCAAGGAGAGGTGACCGTGGCCTCCATCGACGACGCGGAAGAGCTGCTGGCAACCGACGTAAGCGGTGGGGCGGGGGCGGAGGAGGCCCGGGAGGGGCGGAGGGAGGAGTCCATGGGGGGAGGGAGGAGACCATGGGGGGAGGGAGGAGACCACGGGGGGATGGAGAAGTCCTCAGAAGGATGGAGGAGACCATGAGGGGATGGAGGAGACCATGGGGGGAGGGAGGAGACCATGGGGGGAGGGAGGAGACCACGGGGGGATGGAGAAGTCCTCAGAAGGATGAAGGAGACCTCAGAAGGATGGAGGAGACCATGAGGGGATGGAGGAGACCATGGGGGGAGGGAGGAGACCATGGGGGGATGGAGAAGTCCTCAGAAGGATGGAAGAGACCATGGGGGGATGGAGGAGACCATGGGGGGATGGAGGAGCCCTCAGAAGGGTGGCTGGATGAGTCCACGGGTGGACGACAAGTCCTCCAATGGACGGATGAAGGCATGGATGGAGGAGGCCCCAGACGGACGGACAGCCTGAAGATCGGGAAGGGCAGGGGGAGACGCAGGCGGGGGCCGGCCACGCCCTCAGCTCGGTCCTCTCCAACCCCCCCTCCCCCAGCGCGCTTTCGACGTCCTGGGCTTCACCGGCGAGGAGAAGGCCGGCGTCTACAAGCTGACGGGCGCCATCATGCACTTCGGCAACATGAAGTTCAAGCAGAAGCAGCGGGAGGAGCAGGCGGAGCCGGACGGCACCGAAGGCGGGTGGGGGAGGGGCGGGGGGCGGGGACTAGGCCCTGGTGGGACCTGACCGCCCGTCTCTCTCCTCGGCGCGTTGCAGATGCCGACAAGTCGGCCTACCTGATGGGGCTGAACTCGGCCGATCTCCTCAAGGGGCTGTGCCACCCCCGGGTGAAGGTGGGCAACGAGTACGTCACCAAGGGGCAGAACGTCCAGCAGGTGAGGAGGAACGGCCCCGCCCCCGCCCCGAGGAGGGCGCCGACAGCCCCCCCCCCCACCGGCGGGCCCTCCCCTCCCCCCCCCTCCAGGTGTACTACTCCATCGGGGCCCTGGCCAAGGCCGTCTACGAGAAGATGTTCAACTGGATGGTGGTGAGGATCAACAACTCGCTGGAGACCAAGCAGCCGCGGCAGTACTTCATCGGCGTGCTGGACATCGCCGGCTTCGAGATCTTCGACGTGAGGCCTGCTCGACCCCGTTGTGTTGACCCCGTCGGGTGTTGAGTTGACCCCGTCGAGTGTTGAGTCGACCCCGTTGTGTCGACGCCCTGAGTGTTGAGTTGACCCTGTCGAGTGCTGAGTCGACCCCGTTGAGTGTTGAGTTGACCCCATTCTGTTGACGCCCGAGTGTTGAGTTGACCCTGTTGTGTTGACGCCCGAGTGTTGAGTTGACCCTGTCGAGTGCTGAGTCGACCCCGTTGAGTGTTGAGTTGACCCCATCGAGTGTTAAATTGACCCCGTTCTGTTGACACCCGAGTGTTGAGTCGACCCCGTTGAGTGTTGAGTTGACCCCATCGAGTGTTGAGTCGACCCCGTTGAGTTGACCCCATCGAGTGCTGAGTTGACCCCATCAAGTCTTGAGTTGACCCCGTCGAGTGTTGAGTTGACCCCGTTCTGTTGACGCCCAAGTGTTGAGTTGACCCTGTTGTGTTGACGCCCGAGTGTTGAGTTGACCCCGTCGAGTTGACCCTGTCGAGTGTTGAGTCGACCCCGTTGTGTTGACGCCCGAGTGCTGAGTTGACCCTGTCGAGTGTTGAGTTGACCCCATTGAGTCGACCCCGTTGAGTGTTGAGTCGACCCCGTTGTGTTGACGCCCGAGTGTTGAGTTGACCCCGTCGAGTTGACCCCCGAGTGCTGAGTTGACCCTGTCGAGTGTTGAGTCGACCCTGTTGTGTTGACGCCCGAGTGTTAAGTTGACCCTGTCGAGTGTTAAGTTGACCCCGTTCTGTTGACGCCCGAGTGTTGAGTTGACCCCGTTGAGTGTTGAGTCGACCCCGTTGTGTTGACGCCCGAGTGTTGAGTTGACCCTGTCGAGTGCTGAGTCGACCCCGTCGTGTGTTGAGTTGACCCCATCGAGTGTTAAGTTGACCCCGTTCTGTTGACGCCCGAGTGTTGAGTCGACCCCGTCGAGTTGACCCTGTCAAGTGCTGGGTTGACCCTGTTGCGTTGACCCCGTCGAGTGTTGAGTCAACCCCGTTCTGTTGACGCCCGAGTGTTGAGTTGACCCTGTCGAGTTGACCCCGTCGAGTTGACCCCGTCGATACCATTGGATGTTGAGTTGACCCCATGGGGTGCTCAGTTGACCCCGTTGACCCCAGGGGGTGTCGTGTTGACCCCGTTGCCTGTTCGGTTGACCCGGTTGATCACACCGAGCACCGCGTTGACCCCGTTGGGTGTTCCGTTGACCCCCTTGATGCCATTGGACGTTACGTTGACCCCGTTGGGTCTCAGGTTGACCCCGTCGGGTGCTCAGTTGACCCCGTCGGGTGCTCAGTTGACCCCGTTGACCCCATTGGCCGTTACCTCGACCCCACCGGGTGCTGAGATGACTCCCTTGACCCCATTGGCCGTCCCCTCTCGCCCCGCCCAGTTCAACAGCTTCGAGCAGCTCTGCATCAACTTCACCAACGAGAAGCTGCAGCAGTTCTTCAACCACCACATGTTCGTGCTGGAGCAGGAGGAGTACAAGAAGGAGGGCATCGAGTGGGAGTTCATCGACTTCGGCATGGACCTGCAGGCCTGCATCGACCTCATCGAGAAGGTACCGCCTCCCCCGGGGCCTGCGGGGGCCTGCGGGGGCTCCTGGAGGAGGAGCCGCCCCAGCGGGAGGGCCCCAAAGGCGACCGCTTGCCGGGTGTCCTCCCCGGCCAACGCGGGCTCCTCCTCCCCAGCCCATGGGGATCATGTCCATCCTGGAGGAGGAGTGCATGTTCCCCAAGGCCTCGGACATGACCTTCAAGGCCAAGCTCTACGACAACCACCTGGGCAAGTCGGCCAACTTTGGGAAGCCGCGCAACGTCAAGGGCAAGCCGGAGGCCCACTTCGCCCTCGTCCACTACGCCGGCACGGTGGACTACAACATCCTGGGGTGGCTGGAGAAGAACAAGGACCCCCTCAACGAGACGGTGGTGGGGCTCTACCAGAAATCGGCCCTCAAGCTCTTGGCCAACCTCTTCGCCAGCTACGCCGGGGCAGACGCCGGTGGGCGGGCGGGCGCTTGGCCGAGGGAGGGGGGGGTGGGCGGGGAAGGCCCTCGCCCGCAGGAGGCCTCACCCCCCCCCCCCCTCCTCCCCAGGCGCTGACGGAGGCAAGGGGAAAGGAGGCAAGAAGAAAGGCTCCTCCTTCCAGACCGTCTCGGCCCTGCACCGGGTGAGGCACCTACGGAGCGGACCCGCCCTGGGGCAGAGGGAGGACACCCCCGGCTCCGCCCCTGCTGGCCCATTGGTCAGCCTCTTCTCCCCTCCCTCCTCCCCAGGAGAACCTCAACAAGCTGATGGCCAACCTCAAGACCACCCACCCCCACTTCGTCCGCTGCCTCATCCCCAACGAGCGGAAGGCGCCGGGTGAGGAAAGGGCGGGGACGGGGGCTGGGGCTGGTGGGCGTGGCTCGTGGCTGACCCCACCCCCCCCCCCAGGCGTGATGGACAACCCCCTGGTGATGCACCAGCTCCGCTGCAACGGGGTGCTGGAGGGCATCCGCATCTGCCGCAAGGGCTTCCCCAACCGCGTCCTCTACGGGGACTTCCGCCAGCGGTAGGGACGCGGGGCGGGGGGCGCGGGGCGGGGCGGGACCACCCCCCACCGGGGCTGACCTTGGGGTGGCCCGGCCCCCAGGTACCGCCTCCTGAACCCCGCCGCCATCCCCGAGGGACAGTTCATCGACAGCCGCAAGGGCGCCGAGAAGCTCCTGGGCTCCCTCGACATCGACCGCAACCAGTACAAGTTCGGGCACACCAAGGCGAGGGCGCGCGGGCTCCCAGCATCCCCGCGGGCCCACCGTCCCCCCCCCCGTCTCTGCAGCCCCGCCCCTCCCTCCCATCTCTCCTCACCCGCCTCCTTCCTCCCCCAGGTCTTCTTCAAGGCGGGGCTGCTGGGGCTGCTGGAGGAGATGCGGGACGAGCGCCTCTCCCGCATCATCACCCGCATCCAGGCGCAGGCCCGGGGTCAGCTGATGCGCATCGAGTTCAAGAAGATCCTGGAGCGGCGGTGAGGAGGGGGCGGGGTCTTGCTCCCCGGGGGGAGGGGCCTCCGGCGGCGAGGCGGGGTGGCAGCGTCCCTGTCCCCGCGGTAGGGACGCGCTGCTGGTCATCCAGTGGAACGTCCGGGCCTTCATGGGGGTGAAGAACTGGCCCTGGATGAAGCTCTACTTCAAGATCAAGCCCCTGCTGAAGAGCGCCGAGACGGAGAAGGAGATGCAGGTGGGCGGGGGCGACGACCGAGGCCGGGGGCGGGCGGGGCGGCGAGGATCGGCCGCCGCTATTGGTCTCCTGGCGCAGACGATGAAGGAGGAGTTTGGGCGGCTGAAGGAGGCCCTGGAGAAGTCGGAGGCCCGGCGGAAGGAGCTGGAGGAGAAGATGGTCTCGCTGCTGCAGGAGAAGAACGACCTTCAGCTCCAAGTGCAGGCCGTGAGTGAGAGCGGCCCCCCGGAACCGCGGCGCGGGGGAGGCCGCCGCCCGCCCCGGGGACGCCCCGCCTCACCCGCCGCCCCGCCGCAGGAGCAGGACAACCTCACCGACGCCGAGGAGCGCTGCGACCAGCTGATCAAGAACAAGATCCAGCTGGAGGCCAAGGTGAAGGAGCTGACGGAGCGGCTGGAGGAGGAGGAGGAGATGAACGCCGAGCTGACGGCCAAGAAGAGGAAGCTGGAGGACGAGGGCTCGGAGCTGAAGAAGGACATCGACGACCTGGAGCTGACCCTGGCCAAGGTGGAGAAGGAGAAACACGCCACCGAGAACAAGGTGAGGGCGGGGAGAGGCCTTGACCCCAAGCCGATTGACTCAAGCCAACGTGGACAGGTTCTGAGGAGACCCGGGATTGGTTGGGTTGGGTTGGGTCACCAAGACCCAAGGTTGGTTGGGCTGGGTGGAGGAGAGCCAGGGTTGGTTGGTCTGAGGAGACCCAAGGTTGGTTGGGGTGGGTGGAGGAGACCCAAGGTTGGTTGGGGTGGGTCACCAAGACCCAAGGTTGGTTGGGCTGGGTGGAGGAGACCCAGGGTTGGTTGGTCTGAGGAGACCCAAGGTTGGTTGGGGTGGGTGGAGGAGACCCAAGGTTGGTTGGGTTGAGGAGACCCGGGGTTGGTTGGGTCGGGTCACCAAGACCCAAGGTTGGTTGGGGTGGGTGGAGGAGACCCAGGGTTGGTTGGTCTGAGGAGACCCAAGGTTGGTTGGGTTGGGTCACCAAGACCCAAGGTTGGTTGGGTTGGGTCACCAAGACCCAAGGTTGGTTGGGGTGGGTGGAGGAGACCCAAGGTTGGTTGGGTGGAGGAGACCCAAGGTTGGTTGGGTTGGGTCACCAAGACCCAAGGTTGGTTGGGCTGGGTGGAGGAGAGCCAGGGTTGGTTGGTCTGAGGAGACCCAAGGTTGGTTGGGGTGGGTGGAGGAGACCCAAGGTTGGTTGGGTTGAGGAGACCCGGGGTTGGTTGGGTCGGGTCACCAAGACCTTATGCTGGTTGGGTTGGGTCTCCCAGACCCAAGGTTGGTTGGGTTGGGTCACCAAGACCCAAGGTTGGTTGGGGTGGGTGGAGGAGACCCAAGGTTGGTTGGGTGGAGGAGACCCAAGGTTGGTTGGGTTGGGTCACCAAGACCCAAGGTTGGTTGGGCTGGGTGGAGGAGAGCCAGGGTTGGTTGGTCTGAGGAGACCCAAGGTTGGTTGGGGTGGGTGGAGGAGACCCAAGGTTGGTTGGGTTGGGTCACCAAGACCCAAGGTTGGTTGGGTTGGGTCACCAAGACCCAAGGTTGGTTGGGTTGGGTCACCAAGACCCAAGGTTGGTTGGGGTGGGTGGAGGAGACCCAAGGTTGGTTGGGTCTCCAAGACCTTATGCTGGTTGGGTTGGGTCTCCCAGACCCAAGGTTGGTTGCGTCACCAAGACCCGAGGCTGCTTGGGTTCTCCTGCATCTCCTGACCCAGGCCCAGCTCAACCTAGAGCAAGAACAACCTCCTCTCTCTCACTGGCAGCCGGCCTGATGCTTCTCCTCCCGCAGGTGAAGAACCTGACGGAGGAGATGGCCGGGCTGGACGAGACCATCGCCAAGCTGACGAAGGAGAAGAAGGCCCTGCAAGAAGCTCACCAGCAAACGCTGGACGACCTGCAGGCGGAGGAAGACAAGGTCAACGCCTTGAGCAAGGCCAAAGTCAAGCTGGAACAGCAGGCGGACGACGTGAGTCCTGGAGCGGGTCCCGCGGGGGTGACGGTCCTGCCGGGGCGGGCGTTCGGGGGGCTGACTGACGGGGGCGTCTCCGCCTCGCTGCCAGCTGGAGAGCTCGCTGGAGCAGGAGAAGAAGATCCGGATGGACCTGGAACGGGCCAAGAGGAAGCTGGAAGGCGACCTGAAGCTGACCCAGGAGAACATCATGGACCTGGAGAACGACAAGCAGCAGCTGGAGGAGAAGCTCAAGAAGTGAGGCTGGACCTCCCTCCCCGCCCCGAGCCGGGCCGGGGGCGCGGGCAGGGCCCTCAGCGCTCTCCGCCTTCCTCTGCAGGAAGGAGTTTGAGATCCACCAGCAGACCAGCAAGATGGAGGACGAGCAGGCGCTGGCTCTGCAGCTCCAGAAGAAGCTGAAGGAGCTGCAGGTGAGGGAGCTCGGCTCCACCTGGCTGGGTTGGGTTGAAGAGTCTCCCGTCGGTTGGGTTGGGTTGAAGAGTCTCCAGTCGGTTGGGTTGGGTTGAGTTGGGTTGAAGAGTCTCCAGTCGGTTGGGTTGGGTTGAGTTGGGTTGAAGAGTCTCCAGTCGGTTGGGTTGGGTTGAGTTGGGTTGAAGAGTCTCCAGTCGGTTGGGTTGGGTTGAGTTGGGTTGAAGAGTCTCCAGTCGGTTGGGTTGAGTTGAGTTGAAGAGTCTCCAGTCGGTTGGGTTGGGTTGAGTTGGGTTGAAGAGTCTCCAGCTGGTTGGGTTGAGTTGAGTTGAAGAGTCTCCAGTCGGTTGGGTTGGGTTGAGTTGAGTTGAAGAGTCTCCAGCTGGTTGGGTTGGGTCAAAGAGTCTCCAGTTGGTTGGGTTGGGTTGCGTTGAGTTGAAGAGTCTCCAGCTGGTTGGGTTGGGTTGAGTTGAAGAGTCTCCAGTCAGTTGGGTTGCGTTGAGTTGAAGAGTCTCCAGCTGGTTGGGTTGGGTCGAAGAGTCTCCAGTTGGTTGAGTTGTTGAAGAGTCTCCAGTTGGTTGAGTTGAGTTGAAGAGTCTCCAGTCGGTTGAGTTGAGTTGAAGAGTCTCCAGTCGGTTGGGTTGACTTGAGTTGGGTTGAAGAGTCTCCAGTCAGTTGGGTTGAAGAGTCTCCAGTCGGTTGGGTCGGGTCGAGCGGATGGGTGGGCGGAGCCAAGCCCGCCGACGGCGCCCCGCCCCCGGCGCACAGGCGCGGATCGAGGAGCTGGAGGAGGAGCTGGAGGCGGAGCGGACGGGCAGGGCCAAGGTGGAGAAGCTGCGCTCGGAGCTGTCGCGGGAGCTGGAGGAGATCAGCGAGCGGCTGGAGGAGGCGGGCGGCGCCACCTCGGTGCAGATCGAGCTCAACAAGAAGCGGGAGGCGGAGTTCCAGAAGATGCGGCGGGACCTGGAGGAGGCCACGCTGCAGCACGAGGCCACGGCCGCCGCGCTGCGCAAGAAGCACGCCGACAGCGTGGCCGAGCTCGGCGAGCAGATCGACAGCCTGCAGCGCGTCAGGCAGAAGCTGGAGAAGGAGAAGAGCGAGCTCAAGCTGGAGCTGGACGACCTCGGCTCCAACATGGAGCAGCTGCTCAAGGCCAAGGTAGGAGGAGGCCGAGGCGGCCATCTTGGCTCCGCCGCGGCCGTCGGCCTCCTCCTTCATCCCTTCCCTCCTCCAAGGTGGGCGTGGAGAAGGTCTCCCGCAGCCTGGAGGACCAGGCGGCCGAGCAGCGGGCGAAGCTGGAGGAGACCCAACGAGTCCTCACTGACACCAGCACCCAGCGGGCCAAGCTCCAGGCCGAGAACGGTGGGAGCCCTGACCCACGGCAGCCCCCGCCCCACCCCTTCAGCCCCCGCCCCACCCCTGAAGCCCTCCCCTCCCCCTGCAGGAGAGCTGTCCCGCCAGCTGGAGGAGAAGGAGGCCCTCATCTCCCAGCTCACCAGGGGCAAGCAGTCGTACACCCAGCAGCTGGAGGACCTCAAGAGGCAGCTGGAGGAGGAGATGAAGGTGAAGTCCGTGGGGCGGCCGGGAAGATCACGGAGGTCGGGGGTCTCCAGGAGGGCCACAAGACGAGGTCTCCTTCGCCCTCGTGGTGGTAGCACCAAAGGGGAGTCAGGTGCAGGCTGGTTGGGTTGGGTGGTCCCATCTCACGGCGGTCCCGTCTCACGGTGGTCCCGTCTCACGGCGGTCCCATCTCACGGCGGTCCCGTCTCACGGCGGTCCCGTCTCACGGCGGTCCCAGCCCAAGGGCGGTCGAGCTGGGTTGCGTTGGCCCAACGGGTTGGGCTGAGCGGGTCAGGTGGGGGCGGCTGGGTCGGTCCGCGGGCGGTTGGGCGGCGTCGAGAGGTTGGGTTGGTCTACAGGAGGCTGGGAGGAGAAACACCGCCGCTTCCGGGGTGGGAGGACCTCGGTAGAGCTCAAGGTGCCGCGGTCGCCACGGTCCCACCTTCTCCTCGCCCAGGCCAAGAACGCGCTGGCCCACGCCCTCCAGTCGGCCCAGCACGACTGCGACCTGCTGCGGGAGCAGTACGAGGAGGAGACGGAGGCCAAGGCCGAGCTCCAGCGGTCGCTCTCCAAGGCCAACTCCGAGGTGGCGCAGTGGAGGACCAAGTACGAGACGGACGCCATCCAGCGCACCGAGGAGCTGGAGGAGGCCAAGTGAGTCGTCTCCCCGCGGGGGAAGGTCCACGCCCTGCCCGAGGGCAACCTCGACGGGGTCCGGGACCGGAGAAGCTCTGGGCCGGTGAGGGCGGACCTCGGAGGAGGCCCACCCCGCGGGCGATCCCTATGGGGCAGGGGAGAGCGGACAAGCTGTAGAAGGCTCCGGAGCAGGGAGAGGGACCTGGAGGCGGCCGAGGAGATGCAGAGCCGAGCCGTGGCCTGCCTCGGGGTGGAGAAGCTGGCGTTGGCCCTCTTGGTCCGCGGGCCACCACGTTGGGCGGCTTGGTTGTCTCCCGGGGCAGGAAGAAGCTGGCCCAGCGGCTGCAGGAGGCCGAGGAGGCGGTGGAGGCGGTCAACGCCAAGTGCTCCTCCCTGGAGAAGAGCAAGCACCGGCTGCAGAACGAGATCGAGGACCTGATGGCGGACGTGGAGCGGTCGAACGCCGCCGCCGCCGCCCTGGACAAGAAGCAGAGGAACTTCGACAAGGTGGGGGGACGCGGCGGGCGGCGGGGCGGCGGGAGACGGGGACAGGCGGAGACGCGGTGACGGCTCGCCCGGCCCCAGGTGGTGGCGGAGTGGAAGCAGAAGTTCGAGGAGGCGCAGACGGAGCTGGAGGCGTCGCAGAAGGAGGCCAGGTCCCTCAGCACCGAGCTCTTCAAGCTGAAGAACGCCTACGAGGAGTCGCTCGAGCACCTGGAGACCCTCAAGAGGGAGAACAAGAACCTCCGAGGTGAGACCGCCGCCGCCCCCCCCCCGCCCCCCGCGTGGCTCTCCGCCACCTCCCGCGTGACGCGAGGGGATCTCGCCCGCGCAGAGGAGATCTCGGAGCTCACGGAGCAGCTGGGCGCCAGCCACAAGACCATCCACGAGCTGGAGAAGGTCCGCAAGCAGCTGGACGCCGAGAAGCTGGAGCTCCAGGCCGCGCTGGAGGAGGCGGAGGTGAGGCGAGGCGCGGCCCCGCCTTCTCCCGCTCCCCTCCGCGGCCCCCAACGTCCCCGCTCTCCCCCCCCCCCCCCCAGGCCTCGCTGGAGCACGAGGAGGGGAAGATCTTGAGGGCCCAGCTGGAGTTCAGCCAGCTGAAGGCGGACCACGAGCGCAAGCTGGCCGAGAAGGAGGAGGAGCTGGAGCAGGCCAAGCGCAACCACCTGCGGGCGGCGGACTCGCTGCAGACCTCGCTGGACGCCGAGACCCGCAGCCGCAACGAGGCCCTGAGGCTGAAGAAGAAGATGGAGGGCGACCTCAACGAGATGGAGATCCAGCTGGGCCACGCCAACCGCCTCGCCGCCGAGGCCCAGAAGCAAGTCAAGACCCTGCAGGGCTGCCTCAAGGTACCCCTGGGAGGCGGGGCCCGGGAGGAGCCGAGGGGCGGCCGGGCCCAGCGCCCCGCGCCGGCGCTCGGGCGGACTCCGCCCCGCCGGCCCCGCTCACCGCCGCCGCCGCGCCTCGCAGGACACCCAGCTGCAGCTGGACGACGCCCTGCGGGCCAGCGAGGACCTGAAGGAGAACGTCGCCCTCGCGGAGAGGAGGAGCGGCCTCCTGCAGGCGGAGCTGGAGGAGCTCCGGGCGGCGGCGGAGCAGACGGAGAGGGCGCGGAAGGTGGCCGAGCAGGAGCTGATCGAGGCCAGCGAGAGGGTCCAGCTCCTCCACTCCCAGGTGAGAGCTCGGCTCCTCTCCTCCGCCAGGAGGCCCTGGACGCCTCCGGAGAGGCGGGGCTGAAGGAGGAGGGGGCGGCGGCCCCGCGGCCACCTCCCCACCGCCCCTCCTCCGCCTCCAGAACACCAGCCTCATCAACCAGAAGAAGAAGCTGGAGGGCGACATGGCCCAGCTGCAGGCGGAGGTGGAGGAGGCCGCCCAGGAGTGCGGGAACGCCGAGGAGAAGGCCAAGAAGGCCATCGCCGACGTGAGTGCCGCGGCGGGACCGGCCCCCGGGAGGCGGCGGCCCGCACCCTGAGGGCTTCTCTCCTCGGGCAGGCGGCCATGATGGCGGAGGAGCTGAAGAAGGAGCAGGACACCAGCGCCCACCTGGAGCGGATGAAGAAGAACATGGAGCAGACCATCAAGGACCTGCAGCTGCGGCTGGACGAGGCCGAGCAGTTGGCCCTCAAGGGGGGCAAGAAGCAGCTGCAGAAGCTGGAGGCCCGCGGGAGGGAGCTGGAGAACGAGCTGGAGGCCGAGCAGAAGCGCAACGCCGAGAGCGTCAAGGGCCTCCGCAAGTCCGAGCGGCGCGTCAAGGAGCTCGTCTACCAGGTGGGGCCACCCCAGCCCGGCCGCTCGTCCTCCAGAGCCGTGGCGTCCCCTAGAAGTCGGCGGAGTCGGTGGCCGCAGGGGCAGGGATGACCTAGAACATCGCCCGCTGCCGCCTCTGTAGCCGTGGCGCTGGAACAGGGTTGATCTGGTGGCCACAGGGGCAAGAGCGACCCACAGGGTTGACCTGGTGGCCATAGGGACGTGGGTCACCGAGAAGGTTGACCTGGTGGCCATAGGAACATGGTTGACCCAGAAGGTTGATCTGATGGTTGTAGGGACACAGGTGACCCAGAAGGTTGACCTGGTGGCCACAGGGACACGGATGACCGAGAAGGTTGACCTGGTGGCCACAGGGGCAAGAGCGACCCACAGGGTTGACCTGATGGCCATAGGGACGTGGGTCACCAAGAAGGTTGACCCGGTGGCCACAGGGACACAGGTGACCCAGAAGGTTGACCTGATGGCCATAGGGACATGGATGACCGAGAAAGTTGACCTGGTGGCCATAGGGACACAGGTGACCCAGAAGGCTGACCTGGTGGCCACAGGGGCAAGAGTGACCCACAGGGTTGACCTGATGGCCATAGGGACGTGTGGGTCACCAAGAAGGTTGAGCTGGTGGCCACAGGGACACGGATGACCGAGAAGGTTGACCTGGTGGCCACAGGGGCAAAGCGACCCACAGGGTTGACCTGATGGCCATAGGGACGTGGGTCACCAAGAAGGTTGACCTGGTGGCCACAGGGACACAGGTGACCCAGAAGGTTGAGCTGGTGGCCACAGGGACACGGTTCACCGAGAAGGTTGACCTGGTGGCCACAGGGACATGGGTGACCGAGAAAGTTGACCTGGTGGCCATAGGGCACAGGTGACCCAGAAGGCTGACCTGGTGGCCACAGGGGCAAGAGTGACCCACAGGGTTGACCTGATGGCCATAGAGACGTGGGTCACCAAGAAGGTTGACCTGGTGGCCACAGGGACACAGGTGACCCAGAAGGTTGACCTGGTGGCCACAGGAACATGGATGACCGAGAAAGTTGACCTGGTGGCCATAGGAACACAGGTGACCCAGAAGGCTGACCTGGTGGCCACAGGGGCAAGAGTGACCCACAGGGTTGACCTGATGGCCATAGGGACGTGTGGGTCACCAAGAAGGTTGACCTGGTGGCCACAGGTGACCCAGAAGGTTGAGCTGGTGGCCACAGGGACACGGTTCACCAAGGCTGACCTGGTGGCCACAGGGACACGGATGACCCAGAGCGTCACCCGTTGCTTCCATACCCGCAGAGAGACAGGGCACAGGAGACCTAGGTCTCACCCACTGCCATAGGGTGACCTAGAACGCGATCGACCCGGTGGCCATGGGAGAAGCTAGACCACAGCTCAGCCTCCGCGCCCAGGAGGTCTCCAGGCAGGGAAACTGAGGCGCAGCGAGGGCCCAGGAGAGCTGCTCGTGCCCCGGGGCCAGTCTCCAGCCCCGTCTCTCTCCTCCCCGCAGACGGAGGAGGACAAGAAGAACCTGCTGAGGCTGCAGGAGCTGGTGGACAAGCTGCAGCTGAAGGTCAAGGCCTACAAGCGGCAGGCGGAGGAGGCGGTGGGTGCCCGGAGAGGGTGGGCGGAGCAACGGGAGGGAGGGGGGGTGGGACGGACGGAGGGGGGGTGGGACACGTGGGAGAGAAGATGGACGGGCGGATGGTGGACACGTGGGAGAGAAGATGGACGGATGGGTGGTGGGACGGATGTAAGAGAAGATGGACGGACGGGTGGTGGGACGGACGTAAGAGAAGATGGACGGACGGGTGGTGGGACGGATGGAAGAGAAGATGGACGGACGGATGGTGGACACGTGGGAGAGAAGATGGACGGACGGGTGGTGGACATGTGGGAGAGAAGATGGACGGACGGGTGGTGGGACAGACGTGAGAGAAGATGGACGGACGGGTGGTGGGACAGACGTAAGAGAAGATGGACGGACGGGTGGTGGACACGTGGGAGAGAAGATGGACGGATGGGTGGTGGGACGGACGTAAGAGAAGATGGACGGACGGGTGGTGGGACGGACGTAAGAGAAGATGGACGGACGGGTGGTGGGACGGATGGAAGAGAAGATGGACGGACGGATGGTGGACACGTGGGAGAGAAGATGGACGGACGGGTGGTGGGACAGACGTAAGAGAAGATGGACGGACGGGTGGTGGGACAGACGTAAGAGAAGATGGACGGACGGGTGGTGGGACAGACGTGAGAGAAGATGGACGGACGGGTGGTGGGACAGACGTGAGAGAAGATGGACAGACGGGTGGTGGGACGGACGTAAGAGAAGATGGACGGACGGATGGTGGACACGTGGGAGAGAAGATGGACGGGCGGGTGGGAGGGCTGGAAGAGGACGGATGGGCGGATGGACGGACAGACGGCGGGGTGGGAGGCGGGCCATCTGCCTGTGGGGCAGCCCCACGGACGCCCCCCCCCGCCCCCCCCAGGAGGAACAGGCCAGCACCAACCTGGCCAAGTTCCGCAAGGCGCAGCACGAGCTGGAGGAGGCGGAGGAGCGCGCCGACATCGCCGAGTCCCAGGTCAACAAGCTGCGGGCCAAGAGCCGCGACATCGGGGCCAAGGTGGGACCTCCCCCCGCCCCACGGCCGCCCCACGGCCGCCCCACGGCCGCCCCCTCGCCCCCTCCATCTTGTCTCCCACCCCAGAAGCTGCACGACGAGGAGTGACCCCGCCGCCGCCACGAGCGACCCCGCCGCCACCACGAGCGACCCCGCCACCGCCACGAGCGACCCCGCCGCCGCCACGAGTGACACCACCACCACCACCACGAGCGACCCCACCGCCACCACGAGTGACACCGCCGCCGCCACGAGCGACCCCGCCGCCGCCACGAGTGACACCACCGCCGCCACGAGCGACCCCACCACCACCACGAGCGACACCGCCGCCACCACGAGCGACCCCGCCGCCGCCACGAGCGACACCACCGCCGCCACGAGCGACCCCGCCGCCGCCCTCCCCCGCCCCGGACGGGCCCCTAACGACCTACAAGTGGTTTCATTAATTAACGAAGACGGGAAGAAGCCGGGCGTCCGGGAGCGGGGGTGGGGGACGCAGCGTCTCCTCGCCCACCCCACCCCACCCCACCCCACCCCACCCCACCCCACCAAAACACGACCGCAGAGAAGCATCAGAAGTTGTTTAAATGGCGCCCAAACCTGGGGGGGGGGGGTTATGGGGCGGGGCTCTGGGACCAGGGAATTATGGGACATGAGTTTGGGGCGGGGGGGAGGGGGATCCAATCAGGTGGAGTCCATGTCGGGGTCTGGAAGAGAAGGAGAAGGGGGTTGGAGAAGGTGGCGGAGGAGGGGCCGCCCCCCACCCCAGGGACCCCGGAACTCACCCCGTCCCACCGCCGGGGCCGCCGCGGCGCGGTAGGCGACGAAGGCGTCGAAGGCGAAGAGGAAGGCGAGGATGAGGCTGAAGGTCTGGGGAGGAGTGGGCGGGGCTTGGTCAGGCAGGGGGTGGGGCATGGGGTGGGGGCGGGGCTTGGGGGGGGTGTTACTCACAAAGGTGGTGGCGGCCAAGGCGTCCCGGGAGGTGGCCAGGGCCACCAGGGCCACGACGAGGAAGATGATGGTCCCGCTGACGGCCCGGAGGAGGTCCTGGAGGGGGGACACCATGGGGGACGCTATGGTGGGACAACACCGTGGAGGGGACACCACGGGGACGTGAGGGGGGACACCGTGGTGGCCACCAAGGGAACAACACCGTGGGGGAACACCAGGAGATACCGAGGTGGACGTGGAGGGGACAACACCGGGGGGGGGGACACCAGGAGACGCTGAGGTGGTCACCGGGGGGACACCACCATGGAGGAACACCAGGAGATACCAAGGTGGCCACCAAGGGGCCGACGCTATGGTGGGCCACCAGGAGATACCAAGGTGGCCACCAAGGGGACAGCACCATGAGGGGGCCACCAGGAGATACCAAGGTGGCCACCAAGGGGCCAGCGCTATGGCGGGCCACCAGCAGACACCAAGGTGGCCATCAAGGGGACAGCGCCATGAGGGGGCCACCAGGAGATACCAAGGTGGCCACCAAGGGGCCAGCGCCATGAGGGGGCCACCAGGAGATACCAAGGTGGCCACCAAGGGGCCAGCGCTATGGCGGGCCACCAGGAGATACCAAGGTGGCCACCAAGGGGACAGCGCCACGAGGGGGCCACCAGCAGACGCCAAGGCGGACACGGAGGGGACGCCGGGGGGGGGGGACAACGCGTGGGGCGGCCGCGGGGCCACCTACCAGGCAGGGCCCGTAGCCGTGGGGCAGGCGGGGGGGGTCCCGCAGCAGCCGCCCCCCCAGGGCGGCCGCCCCGCCCAGGGCCTGCAGCAGCGCCGGGGCCAGCGTGGGGGGCGCGGGGGGAGCCAGCAGCGCCACAACCGCCCCACACAGCACCTGGGGGGCACGGGAGGGGGGACGTGGGGGGCACGGCAGCCCCACAGCGCCCCGTGGAGCCTCTATAGAGCCCCACGGCGCCCCATAGCGCCCCTATAGAGCCCCACAGCGCCCCATAGCACCCCATGGAGCCCCATAGCACTCCTATAGAGCCCCACAGTGCCCCATAGCACCCACAGCACCCCTACAGAGCCCCACAGCGCCCCATGGAGCCCCATAGTGCCCCTATAGAGCCCCACAGCACCCCATAGTGCCCCATAGTGCCCCTATAGAGCCCCACAGCACCCCTACAGAGCCCCACAGCACCCCATAGCACCCCTATGGAGCCCCATAGCGCCCCTATAGAGCCCCACAGCACCCCATGGAGCCCCATAGCGCCCCTATAGAGCCCCACAGCACCCACAGCACCCCTATAGAGCCCCACAGCGCCCCATAGCACCCCTATAGAGCCCTGTAGCGCCCCATAGCACCCCTATAGAGCCCCACAGCGCCCCATAGTGCCCCTATAGAGCCCCACAGCACCCCTACAGAGCCCCACAGCACCCCATAGCAACCCTATGGAGCCCCATAGCGCCCCTATAGAGCCCCACAGCGCCCCATAGTGCCCCATAGTGCCCCTATAGAGCCCCACAGCACCCCTACAGAGCCCCACAGCACCCCATAGCACCCCTATGGAGCCCCATAGCGCCCCTATAGAGCCCCACAGCGCCCCATAGTGCCCCATAGTGCCCCTATAGAGCCCCACAGCACCCCTACAGAGCCCCACAGCACCCCATAGCACCCCTATGGAGCCCCATAGCGCCCCTATAGAGCCCCACAGCGCCCCATAGCGCCCCTATAGAGCCCCACAGCACCCCATGGAGCCCCATAGCGCCCCTATAGAGCCCCACAGCACCCACAGCACCCCTATAGAGCCCCACAGCGCCCCATAGCACCCCTATAGAGCCCTGTAGCGCCCCATAGCACCCCTATAGAGCCCCACAGCGCCCCATAGTGCCCCATAGTGCCCCTATAGAGCCCCACAGCACCCCTACAGAGCCCCACAGCACCCCATAGCACCCCTATGGAGCCCCATAGCGCCCCTATAGAGCCCCACAGCGCCCCATAGCGCCCCTATAGAGCCCCACAGCACCCCATGGAGCCCCATAGCGCCCCTATAGAGCCCCACAGCACCCACAGCACCCCTATAGAGCCCCACAGCGCCCCATAGCACCCCTATAGAGCCCTGTAGCGCCCCATAGCACCCCTATAGAGCCCCACAGCGCCCCATAGTGCCCCTATAGAGCCCCACAGCACCCCTACAGAGCCCCACAGCACCCCATAGCAACCCTATGGAGCCCCATAGTGCCCCTATAGAGCCCCACAGCACCCCTATGGAGCCCCATAGCGCCCCTATAGAGCCCCACAGCGCCCCATAGTGCACCTATAGAGCCCCACAGCACCCCATAGCACCCCTATGGAGCCCCATAGCGCCCCTATAGAGCCCCACAGCACCCCTATAGAGCCCCACAGCGCCCCATAGCACCCCTATAGAGCCCTGTAGCGCCCCATAGCACACCTATAGAGCCCTACAGCGCTGCGTAGGGGCCTATGGCACCCCATAGAGCCCCACAGCACACCTATAGAGACCCATAGAGCCCCACAGCGCCCCATAGCACCCACAGCACCCCTATAGAGCCCCACAGCGCCCCATAGCACACCCATAGAGCCCCACAGTGCCCCTATAGAGCCCCACAGCGCCCCATAGCACACCCATAGAGCCCCACAGGGGCCTATGGCACCCCTATAGAGCCCCACAGTGCCCCATAGGACCCACAGCGCCCCATGGGGGCCTATGGCACCCCTATAGAGCCCAACGGTGCCCCATCGCACCCCTATAGAGCCCCCCAGCGCCCCTACAGCGCCCCACAGCCCCCCAGTTCCTCCCAGTTCCCCCCTACCAGCTGGGCCGCCAGCAGCAGCCCCTTTGGGGTGCGCAGGACCCCCAAGTCGAAGGCCCCGGGTGGCTCCTGCTGCCCCATAGCGGGGGGACCTGGGGGGCGGGGACCCACGTGGGTGTTGTGCCCCCCACCCCCACCGTGACAGGCGGCGCCGGGACAGGGGACAAAGGGACATTGTGCAGGGACTGGGGGGGGAGCGGGAGGGGCGGGGGGGTACTGGGAGCTGCTGGGGGGGGTACTGGGAGGCACTGGGGGGTGACTGTGGTATACTGGGAATGACTGGGGAGCACTGGGAGTGATTGGGATTGACCGGGAGGCACTGGGGGGGTGACTGGGGAGCACTGGGAGTGATTGGGATTGACCGGGAGGCACTGGGGGGGTGACTGGGGCACACTGGGAGTGACTGGGGAGCACTGGGAGTGATTGGGATTGACCGGGAGGCACTTGGGGGGTGACTGGGGCACACTGGGAATGACTGGGGAGCACTGGGAGTGATTGGGATTGACTGGGAGGCACTGGGGGGTGACTGTAGCACACCGGGAGTGACTGGGATTGACTGGGAGAGTGACTGTGACACACTGGGAGCAACTGGGGAGCACTGGGAGCTACTAGAAGGCACTGGGGGCAACTGGGATTGACTGGGAGGCACTGGGGGGGGGGGGGTGACTGGGGGGCACTGGGAAGTGCCTGGGGGCAACTGGGATTGACTGGGGAGCATCTGGGAGATGGTGGGAGGCACTGGGGAGTGACTGGGAGGTGATTGGGAAGCACTGCGGGCAACTGGGATGGACTGGGGAGCACTGGGAGACAGTAGGAGGCACTGGGGAGCAACTGGGACACACTGGGGGGGTGACTGGGGAGCACTGGGAGGCAACTAGGACACACTGGGAAGTGTCTGGGGAGGGTGACAGAGAGCGACTGGGAACCACCCGGGAGGTGCTGGGAGTGACTGGGGGGGGGTTACTGGGAGCAACTGGGAGGTGCTGGGACCACCACCACCACCCACAACACCCCCCCCCACCCGCCCTGGAGGCCGCGGTACCACAGGGAGGGCGGCTGCTGCCGGGAGGACCTCGGCTTCTCCTCATCTCCGCTTGGAGGACCAAGGTGTCGTCCGCCTGTCCTGGAGGACCATCACCTTCTGCCTGCCCTGGAGGACCTCAGGTCTGCCTGTCCTGGAGGACCGTCACCTTCTGCCTGCCCTGGAGGACCTCGGGTGTGCCTGTCCTGGAGGACTGTCACCTTCTGCCTGCCCTGGAGGACCTCCTTGGAGGACTACTCTCCACCCGAGGACTCACGAACCTTCTGCCTGTCCTGGAGGACCTTCTCTCCACCGTGGAGGACTGAGTCACCTTCTGCCTGTGCTGGACAACCTCATCTCCACCTTCTGCCTGCCCTGGAAGACTGGTCCAGGCTTGAACTGTTTGCCTTCTGCCTGGCCTGGAGGACCTCAGCCTGCCTTCAATGACTTCTGCCTGTCCTGGAGGACTTTCTCTCCGCCTCAGAGAACCAAGTCACCTTCTGCCTGTCTTGGAGGACCGAGTCACCTCCTGCCTGTCCTGGAGGACCGAATCACCTTCTGCCTGGCCTGGAGGACCTCAGCCTGCCTTCAATGACTTCTGCCTGTCCTGGAGGACTTTCTCTCTACCTCAGAGAACCAAGTCACCTCCTGCCTGTCCTGGAGGACCGAGTCACCTTCTGCCTGTCTTGGAGGACCACGGTGGAGGACCGAGTCACCTTCTGCCTGTCTTGGAGGACCACCGTGGAGGACCGAGTCATCTTCTGCCTGGCCTGAAGGACCTCAGCCTGCCTTTAACGAGTCCTGCCTGTCCTGGAGGACTTTCTCTCCACCTCAGAGAACCAAGTCACCTTCTGCCTGTCTTGGAGGACTGAGTTATCTCCTGCCTGGCCTGGAGGACCAAGTCACCTTCTGCCTGTCTTGTCTGCCTGTCCTGGAGGACTTTCTCTCCACCTCAGAGGACCAAGTCACCTTCTGCCTGTCCTGGAGATCCTCACTCCCGCCTTGGAGCACCGCGACCTTCTGCCTGTCCCGGAGAACCTCACCTCCACCTGTTCTTCTGCCTGTCCTGGAGGACCAGGTTATCTTCTACCTGTCCTGAAGGACCACCGTGGAGGACCGAGTCACCTCTTGCCTCTCCTGGAGGACCTCGGTCCCACCGCGGGAGGACTGAGCCACCGCCGTGAACCCCGTGTCCCCCCGCCCCCGCCGTGGGTCCCACCCCCCCCACCCCCGCCGTGGGTCACAGCACAGACACACCTCGTCCCCCCGGGGCCACTTTATTACCCCCCTCCCCAAAAAAAAACACCACCCCACAGCGCAGGGGCCCCCCCCCAGACCCCGCCCTCCCCCCGGCGACGTCCGGCCCTGCCCGGCCCCTCCGGCTCCGCCACCTGCAACGATAAACACACTCAAATCTTATGGGGAGGGGGGGAAAGAAAGGGGGAGGAGGGGAAAGAAAGGGGGCGTGCGGGGGAGGGGCCACGCGGGGCGGCACCCCCCCTCCCCCCCACGGCCCCCGCCCCACGGCGGCGGCGTCCGGCTGCGGCGGTTCGGGGGAGCCCCGGACTAATAGGGGGAGTACCATGAGGTGGCTCTGGCCCGGCCCCTGTGGAAACGGGGGGGAAGGGGTTAGGGGGGGGGGGAAGAGCGTGGCCGTTCTGGAGGACCTCGGGTGGCTTGGGGGACCGAGGGACCCTCGGACCACCAGGGACGCACCAAGGTACCCCCTTCTTCAGCCCACCCCGGAGGACCAAAGCGCCATCAGCCCACCTTGGAGGATCTCGGGTACCTCGGAGGACCAAGGCATCCCCAGCTCAGACCACCCTGGAGGACCCGAGTCTTCCTCGGAGGACCAAGGTACCCTCAGACCACCTCGGAGGACCAAGGTACCCCCCTCTCAGACTGTTCTGGATGACCTCAGACTTCCTTGGAGAGCCAAAGTACCCTCAGCCCACCCTGGAAGACCTTGGGTGCCTTGGAGGACCAAAGTACCCCCAGCTCAAACCACGCCGGAGAACTTTGAGTCTTCCTCGGAGGACCAAAGCACCATCAACGCACCCTGGAGAACCAACAACCTGTCCCGGAGGACCCCTCAACCAATGGCAAAGGACCTTGGTAAAACACCCAACAACCCTCCGTTCACCCTGGAGGACCTCACTCCACCTTGGAGGACTCAGGTAACCACCAGCCCACCCTGGAGAACCCCACCATGTCCTGGAGGACCCAGGAACCCTCAACCTGTCTTGAACAACCCCAACCCCAACCCAGGTACCTTCGTCCTACCTTGGAGAACCCTCATCCCACCTTGGACGACCCCCAGATACCCCCAACCACCTCCTGGAGGACCCCAACCCCCCTCAGCCCACCTTGGGAGGCCCCACCCACCTGTAGGCACGCCCGCGAGGCCGACTGTAGCCGCTGTAGAAGCGGGCACGGGTCGCGCTGTAACCGCCGCCGCGGCCCCGGTAACGGGTGCGGGGAAAACCCCGGTCCGTCGTGCTGATGCCGGGTCGGTTGGTTCGTTTGGGGATCACCTTGATGAAGCGAAGAGGGGTGTGAATGGCACAGGCGAGGTGTCACCGCGCCGGTAACAGCCGCCCCGCGGCCTCACCTTAATTTGCCGCCCGCGGAAGAGAGACTCGTCAAGCGCCATCGACGTCCGCACCGACTCCTTGTCGGAGAACTCGATGTAGGCGAACCTGGGGAGCGGGGACAGGGTGGGTGTGGCGGGACGCGGGGGTGACACGGGGGCGTCCCGTCACGCTGTTGTCACCCGACTCACCCCTTGGGGTGGCCGCTGTACTTGTCGCAGAGGATGGTGACGCGGTTGACGGAGCCGCAGCCGTGGAAATGGGCCTCCAGCTCTTCCGCCGTGGCCCCGTAGTCCACCTGGGGGGGATACAAGCATTTGGGGGGGGGGGCTGGAGGGGGCGGGGCCCGGACGCCTGTGTCCCCCACACCCCCTGGGTGTCCCCTACACCCGCCTCGTGTCACCCACACCCCTCAGCGTCCCCGTCACTCACGTTGCCCACGTAGATGGAGCGAGCGTCCGCCTCCATTTTCTCCTCCAGGGACATGATGACCGGGCCGGCTGCGGGTGACGGGTGTTGGGGTGACAGGAAAGGTCAGGGGGGGACCCCGACCCCCGGGGGTGACGACCCCGACACCGCGAGGGACCCCGGCGCCCGGGGGGGCCTCACCGTTGCCCGGCGGGGGGCTCATGTTCATCTGTTTCTCCACTTCGTTCTGCAGCTCTTTGAGTTTTTCCGCCTCTTCCTCCATCTCCCGCACCCGGGCCTTGATGGCCTCCAGCTCCTGGGGGGGGGGTCAAAGGTCAGGGGTCAAGGGGTGGACCCCACCCCCTCCCCGTGACCCCGAACTCCCCCCGTCACCCCACATGACCAAGGACCCCCGCCATCGCCCCCAAATCCATTGTCCCACGTGACCCTAAACCCCCGCAGACACCCCCGAATCCACTGCTCCACGTGACCAAGCCCCCCCACATGACCAAAGCCCCCCCCACGTGACCAAGAACCCCCCCACTTATCACCTCTAGATCCCCTACCCCACGTGACCCTGAAACCCCCCATCACCCCCACACCCACCCCCCACATGACCAAGGACCCCCCAAATCCACCCCCCACGTGACCAGGGACCCCCCACGCGACCAAAGACCCCCTCAACCCCCCCCAAATCCACCCCCCACATGACCAAGGACCCCTCACGTGACCAAGGACCCCCCAAATCCACCCCCACATGACCAAGCACCCCCCATGTGACCAAGGACCCCCAAATCCACCACCCACGTGACCAAGGACCCCCCCCATCACCCCCAGGCCCCCTCAACCCCCCCCCCAAATCCACCCCCCACGTGACCAAAGACCCCCCCATCCACCCCCCACGTGACCAAAGACCCCCCCAATCCACCCCCCACGTGACCAAAGACCCCCCACGTGACCAAAGATCCCCTCAACCCCCCCCCACATAACCAAGGACCCCCCACGTGACCAAGGACCCCCCCAAATCCAACCCCCACGTGACCAAGGACCCCCCACGTGACCAAAGACCCCCGAATCCATCCCTCATGTGACCAAAGACCCCCCATCACCCCCCAAATCCACCCCCACGTGACCAAGGACCCCCCAAATCCACCCCCCACGTGACCAAGAACCCCCCAGGTGACCAAAGACCCCCAAATCCATCCCTCACGTGACCAAAGACCCCCCATCACCCCCAGGCCCCCTCACCCCCCCAATCCACCCCCCACGTGACCAAAGACCCCCCCAAATCCACCCCCCACGTGACCAAGGGCCCCCCAAATCCACCCCCCACGTGACCAAGGGCCCCCCACGTGACCAAAGACCCCCCAACCCCCCCACATAACCAAGGACCCCCCAAATCCACCCCCCACGTGACCAAGGGCCCCCCACGTGACCAAAGACCCCCAAATCCATCCCTCACGTGACCAAAGACTCCCCCATCACGCCCTCACCCCCCCAAGTGACCAAAGACCCCCCCCATCCACCCCCCACGTGACCAAGGGCCCCTCCACGTGACCAAGGACCCCCTCCCCCCACATCCCCCCACCCCTCACCGGGTCCTCGATGGCGGAATCCCCCGGGTCTCCGTCCCCCAACCCCGCTTCCTCCTCCAACTCCTCGGCGGCTTCGTGAGGCGGATGCGGAGCGGCGGCAGCGGCGGCGGCGGCGGCGGCAACACCCGAAGCTCCCCCGGCCCCGCTACCCCCCGGGCCGCCACCCCCCAACGCTGCTGCCGCCCCCCCCCCCCCCTCCTCCTCCTCCTCCTCCCCGGCCTCCCCCGCTCCTCCCGCGGGTCCCCGCTTCGCCTAACCCCGCCACCGCCGTCTCCTCCTGCCCCGCCGCCGTTCCCAACCCGTTCCCGTAAGTCGTTCCCCCTTCTCCGGAACCGCTACCGGAGGATCCGGACCCGCTGCCGGTTCCTCCGCTCGCTGCCGTTGTTGCCGTTGTTGTCGTTGTTGCCGCCGCCGCCGCCGCCGCCTCAGCCCCGCGTTGCCCCGCGCCGCCGCCCCGCAGAGCCGCCATGGCCGCCCCGGAGCCCGCCCGCCCGCTCTGAGGGAACGCGCATGCGTCAGGCGCCGCCGGGAGGGGAGAGAGCGGGCGCCGGCCAATGGGAGCGCCGCGGGGGGGCGGGGATAAGGGGGCGGCGGCCAATGGCGGGGCGAGGGGCGGGGCTTGCCCTTAAAGGCGCCGCCGTCCCCCTCCCTTCCCCCTCCGGCGGCCGCTTTAAAAAAACAAAAAACAAAAAACAAAAAAAAAAAAAACCACCAAACAAAAAACCCGTTTTCCCCTTTTTTTCACCCATTCCCAACCCCGCTTTTCCTCGTCAGCTCCCCCGCTTGCCCCGTTCCCGCCCATCCGAACGCGCTCGCGACCCCCCTGCCTCCCGTTTATAACGGGAGCCCCCGCCGCTGAACCGCCGCGCTTCTCCCCCCCCCCCCCCCCCGCCCCCGTCAATCACCTCCACAGGGCCGCTCCCTCCCTTAATTAAGTTAATTAAGGCGTTAATTAGCTAATTAACCCCACCCCCAGCGCGCGGGGGGGGGTGGGAAGGCTCCCTATTGATTAAGGGGCGGGGGGATTAATTAGGGGGGTTCATTAGCGCGGGGGGGGTTCATTAGCGGGGGGGGGGGGTTAATGAGGGACGCGCCGCTTCACCAACCGCGAGGTGGAAGTCGCCGGGTTAATTAATAACGCGTTATTAATCGCGCCGGGTTAATTAATAACGCGTTAATAGGCACGCGGGGGGGTTAATTAGTGAGCTATTAGCGGGGGGGGTAATTAATGGGGCGTTAATTAAGGGCGGGAAGCGGCGGCGCGCGTGCGCGGGGCGGGAAAAGGGCGGGAAGCGGCGTCGCGCGGCGGGGGAGGCGGCTGAGGAGAAAATGGCGGGAAGGGAGGTGGAAACGGGGGGGGGGGGGATTGGGGAAAAATGAGGGAAATTGGGAAAAATGAGGGAAATTGGGAAAAAGTGGGGGAAGCGAAGGATAAAGGAGGGGTTTGGGGGGTTTTGAGGGGATTTGGGGGGGTTGAGGGGGGAAAAGGGGGATTTGAGGGGGAAAATGAGGGGAAATGGGGGGGTTTGAGGGGAGTTTTGAGGAGAAATGGGGGCTTTTGCGGGGGGATTTGAGGAGAGATGGGGGTTTGAGGGGGAATATGAGGAGAAATGGGGGTGTTTGAGGGGTGATAGAGGGGAAAAATGGGGGAATATGAGGAGAAATGGGGGTTTTGAGGGGTGACAGAGAGGAAAAATGGGGGAATATGAGGAGAAATGGGGGTTTTGAGGGGTGACAGAGAGGAAAAATGGGGGAATATGAGGGGAAAAATGGGGGAATATGAGGAGAAATGGGGGTTTTGAGGGGTGATAGAGGGGAAAAATGTGGGAATATGAGGGGAAATGGGGGTTTTGAGGGGTGATAGAGGGAAAAATGGGGGAATATGAGGAGAAATGGGGGTTTTGAGGGGTGATAGAGGGGAAAAATGGGGGAATATGAGGAGAAATGGGGGTTTTGAGGGGTGATAGAGGGAAAAATGGGGGAATATGAGGGGAAAAATGGGGGAATATGAGGAGAAATGGGGGTTTTGAGGGGTGATAGAGGGAAAAATGGGGGAATATGAGGAGAAATGGGGGTTTTGAGGGGTGACAGAGAGGAAAAATGTGGGAATATGAGGAGAAATGGGGGTTTTGAGGGGTGATAGAGAGGAAAAATGGGGGAATATGAGGGGAAAAATGGGGGAATATGAGGAGAAATGGGGGTTTTGAGGGGTGATAGAGGGGAAAAATGGGGGAATATGAGGGGAAATGGGGGTTTTGAGGGGTGACAGAGGGAATGGAGGGGGAAATGAGGGTAAATAGGGGTGTTTAAGGGGGCATATGGGGGAATTTGAGGGGAAATTGGGGGGTTTGAGGGGTGCTGGAGGGGGAATTTGAGGGGAAACGGGGGAGTTCAAGGGGGAATTTGAGGGAAAAGGGGGGAATTCGGGGGGTGAGGGGAAATCGGGACGTTTGAGGGGAAATATGGGGGGAAATGGAGGGGCGCGAGGGGGGATTGGGGGACACGAGGGGTCTCGGGGGGGGGGGGGGGAATGGGGCGAATCTGGGGCATTTTGGGGCTCCCCATGGGCGCAGGCAGCTTTGGGAGGGGGGGGGGTGCAGGCAGGAGAGAGCTCCTCACGTGACTGAGCCCCCCCCTCTTCCTTCCTCCTCCTCCTCCTCCTTCACCTGGGGGGGAAAGTCCGCTCCCCGTTATCAGCGTCTCGGCCGGAGAGGGGAGACCGAAGGTCGTCGGCAAGGAGAAAGGGGGGAGACACGCTTCGCTCGCCCGCCAGGTATTTTTAGGGGGGTCCCACCCCAATAACCCCCTTTTTTAGCCATCAGCCCCCCCTAAATCCCTTCTTTTCCCTCCAAAAAAACCCCCAGGAGACCCCCACCCCCCCCATTCCACGAGGGAGCGGCGCCGCTGAGGGAGAACCGCCCCCCTGCGCCGCCGTCAGGAAGAGGGGAGCCAATAAACAACACCCCCCCTCCCCCCAACACCACCACCACCACCCCCCCCCAAAAAAAACAAACAACCAAACAACACCCCCAGGCCGCCATGACGGAGGGTACCCGGCAACGGGGTCCCCCCTCGGAGAAAGGGGACCCCCCCGAGAAAGAAGATGGAGGAGGAGGAGGGGACGATGGCGGCGGCGGCGGCGTGGCCTTGAAGAAGGAGATCGGGCTGCTCAGCGCCTGCGGCATCATCGTGGGTGAGTTTGGGGGGGGGCCCGCACCCCCCTGACGTCCCCCGTGTCCCCCGAATCCACACCCCCCCCCCCCCCAGGCTGCGAACAGCCGCTGATGTCCCCCCGATGTCCCCCGGGGCAGGATTTCCCCCCAAAACACCCATCCGGGGGGGGGGGGGGGATTCCCCCCCCCTCGACACCCGTAAGGGGGCTGTTTGGGGGTCCCCCCTTCGCCTTTTGGGGTGGGGCAACAGTCGGCGGGGTCACAGCCCCGCGGGACCCCCCGAACGCCCCCCGCCCCGAGAGGCGCGGGGCGCCCCCACGCCCGTGCGGGAACTCCGACCGGCCGTTGGGTGCGTGGGGGGGGGGGGGGGGGGGAGTGACGCCCCGCGACGTCACCGGCTGACGTCGTTGGGGGGGCGTGATGATGTCACCCGGCAGGCAACATCATCGGCTCGGGGATCTTCGTCTCCCCCAAGGGGGTGTTGGAGAACTCGGGCTGCGTGGGGTTGGCCCTGCTGGTGTGGGGGGCGACGGGGGCGGTGACGGCGGTGGGGGCCCTCTGCTACGCCGAGCTGGGCGTCACCATCCCGCGCTCCGGCGGTGACTACGCCTACGTCAAGGAGATCTTCGGGGGGCTGGCGGGGTGAGTCCGCGGCGGGGGAGGGGGGGCCGGATCCGCGGGGCGGGGGGCCGGCGGGGCAGGGAGCGGTGACGGTTCGCACCCCCCCCCGGGGCAGGTTTCTGCGGCTGTGGATCGCGGTGTTGGTCATCTACCCCACCAACCAGGCCGTCATCGCCCTCACCTTCGCCAACTACGTCCTTCACCCGCTCTTCCCCACCTGCCAAGCTCCCGAGCCCGGGCTGCGCCTCCTGGCCGCCGCCTGTCTGCGTGAGTAACCCCTGACGATGCCTGTACCTCCGCCTGTATGTCGGGGGGTGGGGGGGAGCGCCTGCCTACAGGCGGATGGGCATGTGGTGAGCGCCCACCTACAGGTAGACGGGCCGAGGGCGAGCTCCTGCCTACAGGCAGATGAGCTCCCGCCTACAGGCGGACGGGCACGTGGTGAGCTCCTGCCTACAGGCAGACTGGCACAGAGCGAGCTCCTGCCTGTTGCCTGTACACGGTGAGCTCCCGCTTACAGGCGGACGGGCACGTGGTGAGCTCCCGCCTACAGGCGGACAAGGGCCCGCCTGTTGCCTATGTGTGGTCACTGCCTGCCTACAGGCAGACAGGCACAGGGCGAGGTCCTGCCTACAGGCGGACGAGCTCCTGCCTACAGGCAGACTGGCACAGAGCGAGCTCCTGCCTGTTGCCTGTACACGGTGAGCTCCTGCTTACAGGCGGACAAGCGCCCGCCTGTTGCCTATACGTGGTCGCCGCCTGCCTACAGGCAGACGGGCACAGAGTGAGCGCCCAACTACAGGCGGACAGAGCGAGCTCCTGCCCGCCGCCGGCTGACACCGGGGGGGGGGGGTTGTTCCCCGCCGCCGCCTGTTGTTTGGGGGCTCCAGGGGGTGCCCCCCGCCGCCATTTTGTGTCCCCCCCGCCGCCATTTTGTGTGTGTGTGTGTGTCCCCCCCGTCCCCAGTGCTGCTGACATGGGTGAACTGCGCCAGCGTCCGCTGGGCCACCCGGGTGCAGGACGTCTTCACCGCCGGCAAGCTCCTGGCCCTCGCCCTCATCATCGGCACCGGCCTCTTCCAGATCTGCAAGGGTCAGCGCAACACCCCCCGCAACACCCCCCGCAACACCCCCCCCAACCCCCCGTGTCACCCCTTCCCCCCCCCAACCGCGGTCCGCCTGCCCCTCCGCACCCCCTCTAATTACCCCTACGGCCCCTCCCGCCTGCTCTAATTACCCCTAAGCCCCCCCCCCCCCTTATTGCCCCCCTAATTGCCCCCAGCCCTAATTACCCCCAGGGCCCCTCTAATTGCCCCCAGCTGCCCCATGTTCCTCCTAATTGCCCCTAGGGCCCCTCTAATTACCCCTAACACCCCTCCCACCCCCTAATTACCCCCAGGGCCCCCTAATTACCCCTCAGCCCCCCTCTGTTTACCCCTAAGCCCCCCCCACCCCCCCCTAATTACCCCCAGCTCCCCCCTAATTACCCCCAGGGCCCCTTTAATTACCCCTCTGCCCCCCCTATTTACCCTTAACCGCCCCCAATCACCCCCAACCCCCTTTTAATTACCCCCAGCTGCCCCACACTCCTCCTAATTACCCCTATGGCCCCTCCCACCCCCCTAATTACCCCCAGCCCCCCCCCCAACTGCCTAATTACCCCTAGTGCCCCCCTAATTGCCCCCAGCCCTAATTACCCCCAGGGCCCCTCTAATTACCCCCAGCTGCCCCACACTCCTCCTAATTGCCCCTAGGGCCCCTCTAATTACCCCAAGACCCCTCCCACCCCCCTAATTACTCCCAGCCCCCCTTAATTACCCCCCACACCCCCTCTATTTACCCCTAAGCCACCCCACCCCCCTCTAATTACCCCCAGCCCCCCCTTAATTACCCCTCAGCCCCCCAACTCCCCCCACCCCCCCCTAATTACCCCCAGGGCCCCCTAATTACCCCAACCCCCTCTAATCACCCCCAACCCCCCTCTAATTACCCCCAGCCCCCCTTAATTACCCCTCAGCCCCCCAACTCCCCCCACCCCCCTCTAATTACCCCCAGGGCCCCTCTAATTACCCCCAGGGCCCCCTTAATTATCCTCAGCCCCTGTAATCACCCCCAGCTCCCCCCTAATCACCCCCAGCTCCCCCCTAATCACCCCCACCCCCCTTAATTACCCCCCAGCCCCCCCAACTCCCCCCGACCCCCCTTAATTACCCCTCAGCCCCCCTTAATTGCCCCTCAGCCCCCCTAATTACCTCCAGGGCCCCCCTAATTACCCCACCCCCCTCTAATTACCCCTCAGCCCCCCTAATTACCTCCAGGGCCCCCCTAATTACCCCACCCCCCTCTAATTACCCCTCAGCCCCCCTAATTACCTCCAGGGCCCCCTCTAATCACCCCCAGCCCCCCTCTAATCACCCCCAGCCCCCCTTAATTACCCCTCAGCCCCCCCAACTCCCCCCAGGGCCCCCCTAATTACCCCTCAGCCCCCCAACTCCCCCCCACCCCCCTCTAATTACCCCCAGCCCCCCTTAATTACCCCTCAGCCCCCCAACTCCCCCCCACCCCCCTCTAATCACCCCCAGCCCCCCTTAATTACCCCTCAGCCCCTCTCATCACCCCCACCCCCCTCTAATCACCCCCAGCCCCCCTCCCGCCCCCCCCCGTGCCCCCCTGACCCCCCCTTGCCCCCCCCAGGCGAGTACTTCTGGCTGACCCCCTCCCAGTCCTTCTCCTTCTGGCAGCCGCCGACGGTGGGGGGGGTGGCGCTGGCCTTCCTCCAGGGCTCCTTCGCCTACGGCGGCTGGAACTTCCTCAACTACGTCACCGAGGAGCTGGTGGATCCCTACCGGTGAGGTTTGGGGGGGGACGGACGGGACTGGGGGGGTTGGGGGGGTTCCTCACCCCTCTGTGCGTCGTCCCGTCCACCCCTCCCCCGCAGGAACCTGCCCCGGGCCATCTTCATCTCCATCCCCCTCGTCACCTTCGTCTACGTCTTCGCTAACGTGGCGTACGTCACCGCCATGTCGCCCCAGGAGCTGCTGGACTCCAACGCCGTCGCCGTGGTGAGTGGCGGGGCGGCGCCCCACCCCCACCCCCCCCGGGGCCGCGCCCTATTTAGCCCCGCCCCTTCCTCCCCCGCAGACCTTCGGGGAGAAGGTGCTGGGCGTCATGGCCTGGGTGATGCCGCTCGCCGTCGCCCTCTCCACCTTCGGCGGGGTCAACGGGTCCCTCTTCACCTGCTCGCGGTGAGTGGACACGCCCCCCCCCCGGGGCGTGATGTCACGGCCACGCCCCCGGGTGATGTCACGTGGCCACACCCCCTCGGGGTGTTGTTGTCCCCTCCCCCCCCCCCCCCACCATCCCCTTACTTACCCCTGGGGACCCTGCTCCTGGCTCCGCCCCCTTTGTGACCACGCCCACTGGGAGGGGTTGCGTGGTCAGGCCACGCCCCCCGGGAATAATGGAGTGGCCACACCCCAGGGGCTCCACCCCCCCTCTGGGCGTGGCCTGTAGCTGGCCCTGCCCCTTTAAAGAACCACAGCCCTGGGGTGGTGGGTGGCCACGCCCCATTCTTGAGGCCACTCCCCCTTCTTGGCCCCGCCCCTTCATGGAGCCACACCCACCCGGGCATGACAGGGCCTGGTCCTGCCCCCTCCCAAAGCCCCACCCCTCCCTGAAGCCACGCCCCCCCACCTCCTGGGGCTCACCCCCCTCCCCAGCCCCGCCCCTTCTAGCCCCACCCCCCTCTGACGTCACCGCCCCGCCCCTCGCAGGCTGTTCTACGCGGGGGCGCGCGAGGGGCACCTGCCGGCGCTGCTGGCCATGATCCACGTGGAGCGGCTCACGCCCATCCCCGCCCTCCTCGTCACCGTGAGTGGGCGGGGCTCGGGTGGGGTGGGGCCCTGGGGTGGGGCGGGGCCAGCCCGGGAGCCCCCGCCCACCCCTCCTGGCCGCGCCCCTTCAGTGCATCTCCACCCTGCTGATGCTGGTGACGGGGGACATCTACACCCTCATCAACTACGTCGGCTTCGTCAACTACCTGTGGTACGGCGTCACCGTCGCCGGGCTGGTGGTGCTGCGGTGGCGGCAGCCGCACCGGCCACGCCCCATCCGGGTGAGCCACGCCCCCGCCGGCACCCGCGCCCCGGGGGGGCCCCGTGTCACCCCTCAGTCCTCGTCAGTCCTCCCGGGGCGGAGTTCCGTCACCCCAACTCCTCCCAGCGTGTCCTCTTGTCACTCGGAGTCGCCTTGGGTCCTCCTGGGGTGTCCCCTTGTCACCTTGACTCCTCCTCGGGGTGTCCCCTTGTCACCCTGAGCCCTCCCGGGGGTGTCCCCTTGTCACCTTGACTCCTCCTGGGGTGTCCCTCTGTCCTCCCGGGGTGTCCCCTTGTCACCTTGACTCCTCCCGGGGTGTCCCCTTGTCACCCTGAGCCCTCCCGGGGTGTCCCCTTGTCACCTTGACTCCTCCTGGGGGTTTCCCTTGTCACCCTGAGCCCTCCTGTGTCCTCTTCGGGTGTCCCCTTGTCACCCTGAGCCCTCCCAGGGTGTCCCCTTGTCACCTTGACTCCTCCTGGGGGTTTCCCTTGTCACCCTGAGCCCTCCTGTGTCCTCCTCGGGTGTTCCCTTGTCCCCCTGACTCCTCCCGGGGTGTCCCCTTGTCACCCTGAGCCCTCCCGGGGTGTCCCCTTGTCACCCCAAGTCCTCCTGTGTCCTCTTTGGGTGTTCCCTTGTCACCCTGACTCCTCCTGGGGTGTCCCTCTGTCCTCCCGGGGTGTCCCCTTGTCCCCTTGACTCCTCCCGGGGTGTCCCCTTGTCACCCTGAGCCCTCCCGGGATCTCCCCCCCCCCCCGCCCCCGTCGTCACCCGCATCCCCGCCCTGTCACCCGCAGGTCAGCCTGTTGTTCCCGGTGTTGTACCTCCTCTTCTGGGCCGCCCTCCTCCTCTTCTCCCTCTGGTCGGAGCCCCTGGTCTGCGGCATCGGGCTGGGCATCATGGCCACCGGCGCCCCCCTCTACTTCCTGGGGGTGCGGGGGGGGCCCCGCCCCCCGGCCCTGCGCCGCGCCGTGGGTCAGTGGGGGGCGGCGGCGGTACGGGTGTTACGCTGCGGGGGTTGGGGGGCGGCCGTGGGTCACCGCCCGTCTCCCGCAGACGCCCTGACGCGCTTCGGGCAGCGCCTGTGCGTGGTGGTCTACCCCCTCTCCGGCGACGAGGCCGCCGCGACCCACGGCGACGCCGCGACCCACGGCGACGCCGCGACCCACGGCGAGCAGCAGCGGCCCCTCACCTCCCGGCCCCACGACTGAGCCCCGGGGGGGGGGGGGAGGGGCCCGCCTCCCCTCCCCCGACACGCGGTGCCTTAACCCCCATCCCCCCCCTCCCCCCAGCCCCACGGGCGCGCGGCCGCCCCACGGGCGGAGGAGGGGCGGGGCCGGGCCTGGTTGGGGGCGGGGCTTCCCCGGGAGCCACGCCCCCGCCGCCCCCCAAGCTCAGGTCTCCCCAGGTAAGACCCTGCCCATCTCCCCACAGATCCCCGCCCCCTCGGGGGGGGGGGTGTCACGTGATGTGGCCCCCCCCCCCCTTTGTTTTGTTGGTTGTTGTAGGTCCTACGTAAACGCGGGGGCGGGGGGAGGGGGAGGGGCGGCGGTTGTTGTAGGTCCGATGTAAATAAAGGCCCCTGCAGCGAAGGCGTGGGGCTGAGTTCGTCCGGGGGCGGGGCAACGTGGGTTGGGGGGAGGGGTGGGGTGTTTCTGTAGGCCCTACAGAAACGGGGGGGGGGGGGGGGGGGTCTGACGTCCGCGAAGCCGTTTGTGTAGGTCCTACGTAAACAACGACGGAGCTCGGGTGTAAACAAAGGCATTTGTGTAGGTCCTACGTAAACAACCACCAAGAGCTGATGTAAACAAAGCCGTTTGTGTAGGTCCTACGTAAACAAACGCGTTTTGGGGGAGATTTTACCTAAACAAACCCGTTTTGGGGGGTCCCGGGTGCTCTGATTCCTGTAGGTCCTACCAAAACGGAGCCGTTTGTGTAGGTCCTACGTAAACAACCACCGAGAGCTGATGTAAACAAAGCCGTTTGTGTAGGTCCTACGTAAACAAACGCGTTCTGGGGGGAGTTTGGGGCAATAAAGCCCGTTTTTGGGGTCCCGTGCACGCTAATTCCTGTAGGTCCTACCGAAACGAAGCCGTTTGTGTAGGTCCTACGTAAACAACGACGGAGCTCGGGTGTAAACAAAGGCATTTCTGTAGGTCCTACGTAAACAAACGCGTTCTGGGGGAGATTTTACCTAAACAAACCCGTTTTGGGGGGTCCCGGGTGCTCTGATTCCTGTAGGTCCTACCAAAACGGAGCCATTTTTGTAGGTCCTACGTAAACAACCACCGAGAGCTGATGTAAACAAAGCCGTTTACTGTAGGTCCTACGTAAACAAACGCGTTCTGGGGGGAGTTTGGGGCAATAAAGCCCGTTTTTGGGGTCCCGTGTACGCTAATTCCTGTAGGTCCTACCGAAACGGAGCCGTTTGTGTAGGTCCTACGTAAACAACGACGGAGCTCGGGTGTAAACAAAGGCATTTCTGTAGGTCCTACGTAAACAAACGCGTTCTGGGGGAGATTTTACCTAAACAAACCCGTTTTGGGGGGTCCCGGGTGCTCTGATTCCTGTAGGTCCTACCAAAACGGAGCCGTTTGTGTAGGTCCTACGTAAACAACGACGGAGCTCAGGTGTAAACAAAGCCGTTTGTGTAGGTCCTACGTAAACAAACGCGTTCTGGGGGGAGTTTGGGGCAATAAAGCCCGTTTCTGGGGTCCCGTGCACGCTAATTCCTGTAGGTCCTACCAAAACGGAGCCGTTTGTGTAGGTCCTACGTAAACAAATGCGTTTTGGGGCAATAAAGCCCATTTTTGGGGGTCCCGTGCACGCTAATTCCTGTAGGTCCTACCGAAACGACGCCATTTTGGGGGGGGGGTGTTACGTCACCAAGCCCAATCCCGTGGCTCTTACGTCAACAAACGCCTTTCCGGGGTGGGGGGTGGTGTGTCTTACGTCAACAAAGAGGTTTGAGGACGTCCTACGTCATCAAAACAGACACCTCCCCCTTCCCCCCCCCCCCCCTCCCAGTCCTCACCGCGGTCCGCGCGTTCCCCTCCTCCGGAGAGAGCCGAACGCCTCCGGGTCGGGGAGGCGGGAAGAGCCGAAGGGGAGGCGGGAAGAGCCGAAGCGCTTCCGGAAAGAGCCGAAGGGAGGCGGAAGGAGCCGAAGCGTCACGGAAAGAGCCGAAGCGGCGGCGGAGGGAGCCGAAGCGTTTCCGGAAGTTGCCGAAGCGTTCGGCGGAAGGAGCCGAAGCGCCAGGGACGGGGCGGGCGCTGTTGAGGAGCGGTTGAGCGGCGCCACACAAGATGGCGGACGGGGAGGAGGTGACTCTGGACGGGCGGCCGCTCCATCTGCTCCGCGTCGCCGACCTGAAGGCGGCCCTGGAGCAACGCGGCCTGGCCAAGAGCGGACAGAAAAGCGCCCTCATCAAGCGGCTACGCGGGGTGAGGGCGGCCGGGCGGCGGCGGGGAGGGAGCCGAGGAGACGGGGGAAGATTGGGGGGGGGGAAGGCGGTTACCGGCGGCGCATGCGCCATCGCCCCGTTTCCCCCCTTCCCCCCCGCCCCCCCCCCGCCCCGGTTTCCCGCCAACGGCTGAGGGGAGGCGGGCGCATGCGCGGAGCGCGATCGCGGCGGAGGGGGGGGGAGCGAGGGGGGGGGGAGACCCCCGGAGCTGAGGGGTTTGAGGTAAAAGTGGGGGGGTTTGGGGGGGGTGGGGAAAAATCCGGTTTTGGGGGGAGTTTGTGAGGGGATTTGGGGTGAAAATCCGTTTTCTGAGCAGTTTGTGGGGGGATTTGAGGTAAAAGTTGGGGTTTGGGGGCGTTTGTGAGGGGATTTGGGGTAAAAATCCATTTTTTGGGGAGTTTGTGAGGGGATTTGGGGTGAAAGTTGGGGTTTTGGAGAGTTTGTGAGGGGATTTGGGGTAAAAATCCATTTTTGTGGAGTTTCGGGGGGATTTGAGGTAAAAAATCGTGGTTTGGGGGAGTTTGAGGGGGGTGTGAGGGGATTTGGGGAAAAAGTCACGTTTTGGGAGTGTTTGTGAGGGGATTTGGGGTAAAAATTGGGGGTTTGGGGTGTTTGTGAGGGGATTTGGGGTCAAAAACTGCATTTTGGGGGCGCTCGTGAGGGGATTTGGGGTGAAAATCCATTTTTTGGGGAGTTTGTGAGGGGATTTGAGGTAAAAGCCGGGGTTTTGGAGAGTTTGTGAGAGGATTTTGGGTAAAAATCTGTTTTCTGGGGAGTTTGTGGGAGGAGTGGGGGTAAAAATTGCGGTTTAGGAGAGTTTGGGGGGGATTGAGGTAAAAGTCGGGGTTTGGGGGCATTTGTGAGGGGATTTGGGGTGAAAATCCATTTTTCGGGGAGTTTGTGAGGGGATTTGAGGTAAAAGTTGGGGTTTTAGAGAGTTTGGGGGGGGATTTGAGGTAAAAATCCGTTTTCTGGGGAGTTTGTGAGGGGGTTTGTGGTGAAAATCGCGGGTTTGGAGAGTTTGTGAGGGGATTTGAGGTAAAAATCCATTTTCTGAGCAGTTTGTGGGGGGATTTGAGGTAAAAGTTGGGGTTTGGGGGCATTTGTGAGGGGATTTGGGGTGAAAATCCATTTTTCGGGGAGTTTGTGAGGGGATTTGGGGTGAAAGTTGGGGTTTTGGAGAGTTTGTGGGGGGATTTGAGGTAAAAATCCGTTTTCTGGGGAGTTTGTGAGGGGGTTTGGGGTGAAAAAGCGCATTTTGGGGGCGCTCGTGGGGGGATTTGGGGTGAAAAATGGCTTTTTGGGGGCCTTTGTGAGGGGATTTGGGGTGAAAAAGCGCATTTTGGGGGCGCTCGTGAGGGGGTTTTGGGTTTTTTTGGGGGGGGGTCTGAGGGGATTTGGGGTTTTTTGGGGGGGGTCTGAGGGGATTTGGGGTTTTTTGGGGGGGGGGTCTGAGGGGATTTTGGGTTTTTTGGGGGGGTCTGAGGGGATTTGGGGGGTTTTTGGGGGGATTTGCGAGGTTTTGGGGGCTCTGAGGGAGTTTGTTTTTTGGGGGGGGGTTGGGGGGTTCTGGGGGGGGGGGGGGGTTGGGGTGACTCGGAGGGTTTGGGGGGGTGTTTTTTTTGGGGGGGGGGGGGCTTTGGGGGTGACGGCGCTGCCCCCGCAGGCGCTGATGCTGGAGAACCTCCAGAAGCACTCGACCCCCACGCCACCTTCCAGCCCAACTCCCAGGTGAGGGAGACCCCCCCCCCCCCTTCCTCCTCCTCCTCCTCCTCCTCCTCCTCCCCTCCCCCCTCCCCTCCCCCCAGAGCACCCCAAAACCGCCCCGATTCCCCCCAAACCCA